>NW_006782834.1:313557-349941 GCF_000442215.2 Lipotes vexillifer | reverse complement strand
ACGCTGTTGTAGGAAAAAAACACACAAGCAACTCTAACCCAAGGTCTCAGAGGGCAGCACATCAATGCTATAAGAAAACTAAAAAGGGCTCTCTCTGGTGAGTGTGCCATTACCCTCACCCGAGAGGGATGGCTAGCCTCTTGACACCCTTTCTCTGGTTCTGTCGTCTTCTTTTGCTAGGTACTCAGATTAGTTCCTTTACTCAAGCTGACCTCACTTCAGGACGCATTCAGTATATCCACTCCAGTGAGACCGAGAAGCATTCAGATGCCTTCAGTTTTACGCTCTCCGATGGAGTCAACGAGGTGGGTGAGGAACTTGCTTCCCTCCTTGATGGCTATTGATGCAGCGCCATCATCTTTGATTGGAGGGTGCTGAGCCACCGGTGCTGTGAGAACTTCATTCCCCTCTGCTCTCAGCCCAGTACAGAGGCAAAGAGAACTCTATCTTGCCAGAGAGAACTCACTTCTGGGTTCCTGGTTGGTCAGTCATGCCAGGAATGGTGTGAAAGGGAATGCAGAGAGCGCCTACCTTCTCCTCGGGTGGGTGCTGGGGACAGGTGACCCACCTGCACTTTTCTGCCATGTAGGTGACTCAGACTTTCCACATTACTCTTCACCCTGTGGATGACTCGCTACCCGTTGTACAGAACTTGGGGATGCGGGTACAGGAAGGTGTGAGGAAGACCATCACAGAGTTTGAGCTCAAGGCGGTAGATGCAGACACAGAGGTAAGAGTCCTCCACTGGGTTCTCCGGCCGAATGAGAGGCTGATCTAGTGGCATCTGTTGCTTTGCAACAGTGCATCCTGAGGGTGGGGTGGGATGGTGAGTGTCGTGCAAGCATCCTTGTAGGATTAAAAACCAGAACATACCATGGCCTGCTGGAAAAGAGAAACTAAATACATTTGAAATCAAGTTGTTTTTCAACCCTTTCTGAAACCCTAAATACATTTATCTTTCCTATGATTACGTGCAACAATCATTTTAACATGCTGGTTTTTATTATGATCCAGAGAAAATTAGGTAGATGACATTTCATTTAGTGTTTTTATTACTCCCTATTAGTGAACAAGGAATTCCTTCACCTATACACTTTTACCTCCTTTACTGAGACTTCAGTGGGTGACAACTAATTATTGCAATTTGAGCATTCTCAAAGAACCAGGCTTTACACAGTAAAATAGGGCATGTAGAGACTAAACTCTTCCTCTCCTAATGCTTTCTAATTAAAGTATCTAACATGCGGATATGATTTAGCTTCCATTAAGAGTACCACGCACTTATTAATTAGTTCTATGTATGCCCTTCCCCGTGCCAGCATGCATTCGTTTATTTATTCATTCTTTCAGCAAATATTTATTACCTGCTAAGTTCCAAGGTCTGCTCTAGACGCTAAAGACAGCGCTGTGAACAAAACAGATCAAAGTTCCAGCCTTAGGGAGTTTACAACTTTTGGTTAGGGGGACAGACAATAAAGAATGAAAGAACATAGAATATCATGTCAGATATGGTAAGTGCTAGGAATAAAAATAAAGAGACAAAAGCGATAGTGTTGGATGGGTGTGCTGTTTCAAGCAGAGTGGTCAGGGAACGTTTCTCTGAGGAGCTGATATGTGAGCAGAGATAGGAAGAGAAAGAGCAGGCTATGCAGTTTCCTGGGAGAAGCCCTTTCCAGGCAGAGGAATGAGGAGGGCAAAGGCCCTGTAGTCAAGTGTGCTTGGAACATTTGAGTTGCGACACAGCAGCCAAGAGTCTGGACCCCAGTGAACAAACAGGACAGGAGAAGGGTGAGGCCAGAGAAGAACCGGGGGACCAGGTCACAGAGGGCCTTCTTGGCCCAGGTCAGGCCTCCGTATTTTATTCCAAGTTGGTGGGAAATCACTGGAGAGTCCTGAGCAGGGTTTTCTACCTCTTTATTTTTCCTTCTGCATGTCACCCTGGAAGCAGCGGTTGGAAATGGGAAATTTGCTTCTATTCTGATGCATATGAGATTCTATATATAAGAGTTTTGGAAAAGTGTATGTGGGTTGGAGGGAGGGTGAATGGAAAGGAAATGAGTAATTTTAAAAGGTCTAGTTATTAATCATCCAAAAGGTTAAAAATTCAGGTTTTCCTCTATAACCCTTAATGGGCAAATTTAAACGTCATCTTAAAACGGAAGGCACCAGAATATAAGTTCGATTATAGAAACCAATATAATTTCTCTCCTTAGCTTGATTTTTGGTATCTATAAAGAAAATGCAATCTTTGTTTTATAAATGTCTTTAGGTTTGGCTGCCCTTGACCGCTTGTGGCCATCATTCACACCTCTGGCTTCTGTTACAGAATTCCCTTCTTCTCTTGCCTTTTGCCTCCCTGACAGGCCGAGACTGTCACATTCATGATCGTGCAGCCCCCGCGTCATGGCACCATTGAGCGAACCACCAACGGGCAGCCCTTCCAGCACACCTCCACCTTCACCATGGAGGACGTCTATCAGAACCGCGTCCGCTACAGCCACGACGGCAGCAACTCCCTCAAAGACTGGTTCACCTTCACCGTCGCTGATGGGACGAATCCCTTCTTTATTATTGAGGAAGGAGGAAAAGAGGTGAGGGGCGAAGACAGTGGAGAGGGAGGCACAGCAAACATGCCAGAGGCTGTCTGGAGGCAGAACATGGCCTTTTTAGACCAAGCATAACATTGTTTGAGTTTTGGTTCTGTCGCATACTAATTGGGCCTTGGGCAAATTACTTACCTTCTCTAAGCCTCAGCTTTTCATCTGTAAAATGGGCACAGGAACGATCACCAGTTTCAATTAGCCTAAGGGTCAACGGAGGTAATCCATATAAAGTGCTTAACACTGTTGGCAAACAGTGAGTGCTCAAATAAATGATAGTTATTGTTATTATCACTGCTATTATTTCTCCTCTTCCTTTTCACTCACCCTTTATTCCTTTCATTTTTCTTTCATCTGGTTTTTCAATAATATCACATGGTTCCAGATTGTCTCCTGAGGCAGCCAGAATTTCTCTATCTCATGAAGAATTACAGTCAAGAGTACGGCTTTTGCGTCCAAAAGGCACTGATTTAAATTCTACCCCTGTCACTTACTAATTGAGTGTCTTTGTAAGTCATTTAACCTTTCTAAGCCTCAGCTTCCCTGTCTGTAAAATGGGGATGATATCTACCCTTCTGATACACATGGAGCATGTAGCCCAGTACCTTACACAGGAAACATAGGAAACATCTGATAAACTGTGGCTGTAATCATCATCATTGTTACCATTTTAGGACCAGCTTGTGAAACAGGTGAAGATGATTTTCTTTTGAGGTCATGAAGCTGTTAAGCTTTTCTTCCTTAGGAGACTTGCTTCCTTCTAACATTCAGATGTTCAGGAAACTAAGAGCCCCCTCCCACTACCTTCCCCACCATTTTAACTCATTTTTAGCAGATTTCTTGCAGTATCATAACCCTCCCCTGGGAATAGCTGCAACTCTGGAGAAAGGTGGACTCATGGATAGGATACCCCTGCATCTCACACAGCTATCTGACTCAGCAGAAGCAGTTTTAGTGAGCATGTTATCACACCCTGCTGTTTATTTCCAGGATAACCAAGGGGTCAACTTCTTAGGCCTGCAGAGTTTTTTTTCCCTTACTTTGATGATGAATGATTCTTTTCCTGACGGAAAGATCCTCTGGCATGCTTTAGAAACAAACAGCCTGTGAGAAGATCATTCTCAGTTGGCCAAGGTGTCAGTGGGATGACTCCTGGGATTTCCCTGCCATTTCAGCACCTGCACTGCCTCTCCACCTGGCAGGTCAATCACGTTCATTTTCCCTCTCCCAGACCGCAACTGCTCCTCAGTTAGTTTGACTTTCAGAAGAGAAAAAAGATTTTGGAATTAATCAGCAAGAGGGTCACCTCTATGATAAACATAAAAGGTCATAGCAGATCTCCAGAGGGACCGTGTCAGTTTGAAAATGGAAATTATCTAGAAGGAGGGTTGCACAAGATTGAAACACCATCATCTTGCTGTCCTGTATGCCAGCTTGTTGTATCTGCTCAGAAACGGGGAGGTGCTGGATCAGACTCCCCATGTATGTTTGAATTATATGTGTGTATCTGTGTGAGAATGAAGTTATAAACTGAAATTTCTTTTGTATTATTCCCACACTTTTATTCTTGATTTCTTCTGCCCCCTTTCCCCATGTAGACAGCTCTCTCTCCAAAAAAAAGGAAAGAAAAACAAAAGGAAATCTCTTCCCATGAAACATCTTTTCACATCTGGCAGAATCCTACCTGGAGACTTTGACACTAACATTTTGATTATGAAAATCATGAGAAGTCCGACCAAAACAAAATGGCCGGGCAATTTCTAGCGAGCGCGCCTTCAGAATTAACTTAGCAGGCGCCAAAGCTGATGCGCAGGCGACGTCATTACGTTAGCGTCGGGTGCAGGAGTATTTAAGTGAACCTCAGCCGGCGCAGACTCGGAAAACTCCGGCGAACCTAAGAATGGCGGTTACGGGTTTGGTGGCCGGAGGGGTAGTGGTGGATGCGCTGCAGTATTTTGGCCAAGGTTATGAAGCGCCTGGTGTGCGGGAAGCAGCTGCGGCATTGGTGGAGGAGGAAACACGCAGATACCGACCTACCAAGAACTACCTGAGCCACCGGAGAGCCCCGGATTATTCCACTTTTGAAACCAACATAATGAGAAATGAATTTGAAAGATTGGCTGCTCGACAACCAATTGAATTGCTCAGATGAAACGATTAGCAGGCGCCAAAGCTGATGCGCAGGCGACGTCATTACGTTAGCGTCGGGTGCAGGAGTATTTAAGTGAACCTCAGCCGGCGCAGACTCGGAAAACTCCGGCGAACCTAAGAATGGCGGTTACGGGTTTGGTGGCCGGAGGGGTAGTGGTGGATGCGCTGCAGTATTTTGGCCAAGGTTATGAAGCGCCTGGTGTGCGGGAAGCAGCTGCGGCATTGGTGGAGGAGGAAACACGCAGATACCGACCTACCAAGAACTACCTGAGCCACCGGAGAGCCCCGGATTATTCCGCTTTTGAAACCAACATAATGAGAAATGAATTTGAAAGATTGGCTGCTCGACAACCAATTGAATTGCTCAGTATGAAACGATATGAACTTCCAGCCCCTTCCTCGGGTCGGAAAAATGACATTACTGCGTGGCAAGAATGCGTAAACAATTCTATGGCCCAGTTAGAGCATCGAGCGGTTCGAATTGAGAATCTGGAACTAATGTCACAGCATGGATGCAATGCCTGGGAAGTGTATAATGAAAATCTAGTTCATATGATTGAACATGCACAGAAAGAGCTCCAGAAGTTAAGGAAACATATTCAAGACTTAAACTGGCAGCGAAAGAACATGCAACTCGCAGCTGGATCTAAATTAAGAGAAATGGAGTCAACTTGGGTATCCCTGGTCAGTAAGAATTATGAGATTGAAAGGACTATTATACAATTAGAAAATGAACTCTTTCAAGTGAAGCAGCAACATGGAGAGGCAAACAAAGAAAACATACGGCAAGACTTCTGAAAAAGACTAATCTGGTGGGTAGAAAGGAAGGCATGTTGGGCTTTCACAGAAGATCAGACATCTGAACTGTGAAAAACAACAGCATCTTACAGAAATCATCAGTGGTTAAATGTTTAGAAAGCATAGAATGTGGACTGTTATATTCTGTTTGTACATTTCAGCAAAATAAAAAATTTCAACATGGTGGGAAAAAAATATGAAAATTTTAACAAGTTATTGAAAGGGAAATATTTTGTTTATTGTTTCACCTCAGGGCAGTATTAAACTCAACTAAAGAAGGCATAGGTGTGTGAAAACCAACTTCCATAGCAGGTGAAATTCCAGCAAGCGTTCTTATATTGTTTCTACTTTATCCATCAACATTCTCCCTGAAGCCTCATGCCAGGTGGTGATAAACAATGGAAGCTTGCTCAGTTGCCCATTTTGAAGTGTCAACAGATTTCAGGGGTCCCAGCCTTTGTAGGTCCTAGACCTGACATATTTCAAATATGTGTGAATGATGAGTTTCCTTTGTTGTTTTCACCACAGATCATGACAGCAGCACCTCAGCAGTTCTGGGTAGACATCCTCCCAGTAGATGATGGCACCCCTAGAATTGTTACCAACCTGGGGCTCCAGTGGCTGGAGTACATGGATGGCAAGGTAAGGCCTTTCCACCTGCCGCAGACACACTAACTGACTTGGGCTTGATCCTATTCGTGACAATATGAACAGAACTCTTGTTCAACTCATGTTTATCCCTCCCTAAGTGAGCTGATTTGTTAAGATTGCTGAGCTCCATGAGTTTGGTTCAAATTGTATTACAGTTTAAGATATTCTTACAAAATGACCCCAAAATATAGTAGCTCAAACAAGATAGAAGTCTTTTTTCTCACATAAAGTACAGAAGTGGGGAGACTAAGGCTCCACGTGACCATTCAGAGATGCATATTCCTTCTGCCTTATTCTTCTGCCATCACTGGGTTGTTGCTACTGAGAGCATAGCCAAACCTGTTCAGCTATTCATCAGTATTCCAGCCCATGGGAAGAGGGAAACAGAAAAGTAGAGGACAAGGAACTTCATTTTAATTAAGTGGTGCAGAAATTAAACACATCATTGCACTCATATTCTTTTGACAAGAAATTGGCCATATGGCCCTATCTGTTGCATGGGAGTGTCTAGCTGGGCGGCTAGGTGCTCAGTTAAAAGTTTGTTAACTAGAAGGGAAGGATGGATTTTGAGAAACATCTGGAATATGCCACAGATGAGAAGGAAGTGAGTTTTTTTGTAGGTAAGTATCCTCAGAGGAATCCTAGAGATTTAAATTTTTTTCTCCTTTTCCTAACTCTCAGTTTGGTCATTTTAAGACATGTCATAATTCTCACCTGGTAACCTGTCAAGCATTAAATCCCCATCCCCACCCAAACACACACAGTTCTTCAGTTCAGATTGGGAAGACTTTTGTGTGTGGTATTCTCTCTAGGATGTGGATTTTCTCATCTCCATGTTGCTGATTTGTTGGTTGTATATGTAGCAGTGAGGCTATAGCTTTCCACTGAGCTCATTGGGAATTTTTTAATATATGAAACAAAATTAGTACAGATTCCGCTTATGCCCTGTTTGCTATTTTTCTCAATACTCAGAACCATCCTGTTCTCTTCTTGGCACTCTCCAACTGGTCTTCTACCTTCAACTCTTACCCTATTGCCGTGACTCTTATCAAAGTTACCAATGACCGAAGTCACCAATTTCACCAAATCCAAAGGTCACTTACATGCCCTTATTTTACTAGGTCTAGTAACATTTAATACTGTTGACCACCCCTGTTTTTCTCTCAAACCTTTGCTCTCACTAAATATTTGTTGGGTGAATAAATGAGTGAATCAAAATTTAGCCAGTATATTTGGGCAATATTGGGATATCATATATTTATCTTACTCAATTTCAAGCATTGTAATCAACTTCTATAAGGTATAAAGTGGCCATCTTCCCTGCATTGTATCATTCTTTCAAAGTTCCAACCTTCTTTCAAGGCCACACCCAAATCCCACCACCTCAAAGCCCCCTTTCCGTAATCCAGATGGATTTCCGTAATCGCTCCTCCCCAAAAGTGTGTAGCACTCTTTTCGTATATCCCATTACAGCTCTTGCCACAGTTACCTTGCTCATAAGCCTTTCTTTCCCAATAAAGTGTGAACATCAAGGGCAGAGGCTGGGATGTTTCTATCCTCATAACCTCTTCGATCCCGACAAAGTTTACGAGGCAATAAATGCACTTAGTAAATCATTGTCGAGCTGAATTAAATCTGAGTCAGAGGGTCTTGTTCCTGCTTTGTTCCCATCTCAGGAATTAAATGTAATGGGTTTCTATTCCAGGCAACCAACTTGATCACCAAGAAGGAACTGCTGACCGTGGACCCAGACACAGAAGACCTGCAGCTTGTCTACGAGATAACCACAGGCCCTGAGCATGGCCACATGGAGAATAAGCTGCAGCCTGGAAGAGCTGCTGCTACTTTCACACAGGGTGGGCACTCTCAGAGCTGAGAGGTGGGAGAGGTCTCTCTGACACCACTCTCCTTACTTCCCTGATCTTTCTCACAACTACTGCCAGCTACTTACCCCCACGTAACCTATTTACAAACAAATAGATCTTTTAGTGTCTAACCATCCAACTTTGGGATTTTACTTCTCCTGATTTTTTTTCCCTGTTACTCTGAATTTATGGCAAAAAAAAAAAAAAAAAAAAGGGAAGAAAGAAAAATTTTATCTTTACCAGACTTCCTCAGCTCCCAAATTGCTTTAGGTTTGGCCAAGTTTTCTGGAAAGGATCACGTGATACTCCTGGGTTTTCTTTCAAAACAGAAATAACCACCAGACTTTATGAAACATCTGTGACCCTTTGTGGTTTACTTTTTATCTCTAAGCGTTATAGATTTTTTTTTAAGTCTTCAGCAAAGAAAAAAAATCAACATGGGTAGATTGCTCAACAGAAATAGTTTCCTGTTTGGAATCACATCAAGCAGACCATTTTGTATTTTAGTTGCTTATAAGCTTTTCACAGTCTTCTAGACTTCTTTTTTTGTTTTTTGGTTTTTTTTTTTGCGGTACGTGAGCCTCTCACTGTTGTGGCCTCTCCCGTTGCGGAGCACAGGCTCCGGATGCGCAGGCCCAGCGGCCATGGCTCACGGGCCCAGCCCCTCCGTGGCATGTAGGATCTTCCCGGACCAGGGCACGAACCTGTGTCCCCTGCATCGGCAGACGGACTCCCAACCACTGCACCACCAGGGAAGCCCTTCTAGACTTCTTTTGAGGATGCACCTGATTGGGATCAGTCGTTGTACAACTGCATCTTACAATTTATGTGCCATATTTCCTTTTTCTCCCTGTCCTCAATCGTTTGTTCTCTCCTAGCCACATTTTATCTGTGCCTTGTGTGTGGGCTGTTTTAATCCAACCCCAGCTTTTCTTGGTAGCACATACCTTCCAAAGAACGTTTATTTTGAAGGAAGTAGGGGTGGGTATGAGCATATATGCACAGCAGGCGAGCTCAAAGACTTCTCTGTTGGCTCTAAGATTTGCATTTCACATTCCATAGACATTTATTAAAGTGCTTTTTTGCCAAAACCCTGGGATTCTCATTTTACAACAGCATAAGGGTACTTCTATTCATAAAGATGGGTCTTTTGTTACACAGGATCTTATTTTAAAATCTGGCAGAAACATTTATTTTTAACACTACTTACTATCCCTTTTTGTTCTTGGGACAATAAGTTTTGTCTATAACCCATTAGAAGAATAAACTGGGTGTGTCAGTAGGAATCTGTGAGGCTGTCTTTACATCCCTGGATTAATTCAGTGTCTTTTTTCTCACAGAGGACGTGAACCTGGGGTTGATTCGTTATGTGTTGCATGAGGAGAAGATCCATGAGATGATGGATAGTTTTCAGTTTCTGGTGAGAGACAGTAAACCCAATGTGGTCAGCGACAATATCTTCCATATCCAGTGGTCCCTCATCAGCTTTAAATATAACAGGTACAAGCGTGATTGGTGTTCATTCTTGAGAAATGAATCAGGAAAGCAGAGGAAGTAAGGATGAAGCACCCTGTGGGTCAGCTCTAATCATCCGATGATGATGGTGGGGTGATAACAAGAATAAAAATCATAGTTACACCAAATATTTCTTGAATACTGTATGTACCAGGCACTGTAACAGGTACTTGATGTATGTCATCTTGTTTAATACTTGCAGTTATGAGCTGAGTACTGTTGTTGCCTCCACAACAACAAAGCAACAGAGACAGAAATAGGTTAAGTAACTTATCCGAAATCACATAACTAATAAGCAGTAAAACCAGGATTTAAGTCCAGTGATCTTAACCCTTGTGCTTTACTTCTTCTCCTGAAAGTATTTGTCCTTCTGTCTTCAAGTTTAAAAGATAATCCAGCAGAACTGATAGGGAAAACAATAAGCATTCAGAAGAAGAATCACTGGACCACAGTAACAAGTCTTTGCCTTCTGTCTACATTCTCCCTGTTCTCAAGCTCCCATTCTCCCCCTAGCTCTTTTGGTGTTCACAGAATCATATATCTTTAGGGAAGGATTCATAGCTTAATATAGACAGCTCTTCAGGATGATTTTGTAGTCTGCTGGGGAGTTAAGAGGCAAACAGAGAGTCAGTCACCAATTGGTAAAGCATGGTGCTGATTTTATAGATTAGATTATAACAGGGATTATAATTTTTGTGGGGGAAATAATTCTTTAAATCTACATTTGAGACTCACTATTCTAAGAAACCAACCTCATGATAATTTAAATGAAAATTGGAACTTGGGAGGAAAACATGCAAACTTGATTTTAAGTGGCCCAGATGTAGGCTATTCTACTATTACACACACCCCAGATGTAGGCTATTCTACTATTACACACACTTGGAGAATTAGTGGAAAATTAGAATCAATATATATATATATATACACATACACATATACATATATATACACACGTACATGTATATATGTGTGTGTGTGTGTGTGTGTGTGTGTATATATATATATATATATATATAAAACACTTTGCTGTTATTTACCTCTTACTTGTAACTCCTTCAAAATTAAATACACCGAATAAAACTGATGATGTTTTCTGGACAAACCTCTAATGTTTAATGGACTAAATAATATGGAGGGTCCCCAAGCTGGCAATGAAGACTAACCTCTCAGAGGCACTTTGCCTGCAAGCCTCACAGCAATAAGACCCAAACCAAAGTCCAATGGCCATACTCAGTGATGAAAAACAAAGCCCAGCTCAGGCCTCACTTGCTTGTGGCTTTTTTCAGTAATTATAAGTTATTTCTCACAGTTCTAGAGGCTAAGAAGTCCAAGATTGGGATGCCGGCAGATTCAGTGTCCAGTGAGGGCCTGCTTCCTGATCCATAGAGAGTTGAGTTCTTGCTGTAACCTCACATGGCAGAAGGAAGATGGAGCTCTCTTTTATAAGGGCACTAATCCCATTCATGAGGGCTCCACCCTAATGACATAATCACCCTCCAAAGGCCCCATCTCTAATATTGTCACAGATGGGATTAGGGTTTCAACATATGAATTTGGAGGGGGTCACTTTCAACCTATAGCACCTTGTCACTCCCCCATTGTCATAAAGCTCCATTTGCCTAGACACCTTTCTCACCTTGGCCCAATTCTCATTTTCTTACCTCTGGCACTGCCCTGGCTCCTTTAAACACTTCCTGGAGATCTGGCCCAGTCACTCCCCACCTGAACCAAGTCATTAATTGGCTTCCAAGCAGCTTTCTTCCGCAGGAACTCACTGACCTATTCTAATCACTCTACCACACTTGCGAGAAATTATTTCTTTGTGTTCTGAAATATGGAGTGCATAGCTCTTATGTGCTGACCATCTTTCAACTCTCTCTGAAAACGGGGCAGATATCATTCTGCATCCACAGCTTCCTTGGTCGCCTGGTTCTGTGACTGTCCCAGGTGAACGCATTCCCTCAACTTACAACCTGACTTCTTAAAGGAACCAAACTGCCTCTTCTCAGAACTGTCTGACACCAGTAACTAACCAGAAGAGACAGGCATTAAGCATGTATATCCTTCACAGCCCTTTCAGAATTTCAGAGATTGCCTTTTTGTGTGCTTCCAGCTACAATGTCAGTGAGAAAGCGGGGTCAGTCAGCATCATGGTGCAGAGGACTGGGAACCTAAACCAGTACGCCATTGTCCTGTGTCGCACAGAGCAAGGCACCGCCAGCTCCAGCTCCAGGGTCAGCTCCCAGCCTGGACAGCAGGACTACGTGGAGTATACCGGCCAGGTAGGTGGGTGTGGGGGGGCCTCTGACTCCTGAATTGCCAGTGGGCTGCATCCAGGGCTGAGACATGGCTGTCGGCAACTGTGGCACGTCCCCACTTCTTTACACCAGCTCTCTGCCCATCAGCACTCTTCCTCAAGTCACTGTTCTACGTTGCCTTCCCACAGTGCTTTCTTCTTCACAGTCTGTCTAATCTCCACTGCAGTTTTAACTGCTGTCCAGCTTCTTAGTCTTTACATTTTGCTTCACGATCAAGAAAAGTCTCCAAGGCACCATGTTGTACACTCAGCCTTTGGTATCCTAACCCTTCCTCTCTACTGCCCTTTACCTGAAGGGTAGGGAGACTAGTTGGGGAGCTCTTGGAATAGGATCCGTGAGAGATGATGGGAGCCTATACACATTATATATAAATCAGATAATCAACAAGGACCTACTGTATAGCACAAAGAACTATAATCAATATTTTGTAATAACCTATAAGGGAAAAGAGTCTGAAAAAATAGGTATATATGTACGTATAACTGAATCACTTTGCTGTACACCTGAAACTAATACAATGTTGTAAATCCTTCAGTAAATAAAGTGAAGGTGGAGACAAGTGGGTGGATTCAACAGACCAGTAAGAATTGACAAGATTCAGCAGTGGATTAGATAGTGAGACAGAAGGGAGAGATGAATGATGATGTCCCTGGCTGGGAGGGGACACAAAAGAGGAACAGGTCTGGTGAGGGTGTGGTCCTGGCTCTGCTTTGGACATGTTGAGTGTGAGTTGCCTTAGAGACAATAAGTTGACAGCTTTATGGGTTGGTAGGAGAGTGCAGAGAGGAGTTCTGGGGTAGACACACACACACACACACACAAACACACACACACACACACACACACGTTTGCACATCTCTATGTTACAGCAGTGGTAATTAGCACCAGGGTGTGAATGAAAGAGAAAAAAGAGAGAGTGAAAGCAAAAGAGAAAGGACCTACTGTATAAATAGTAAACTCCTTTAGGGCAGGATGCCCTGTGTGTGTCAGATTTAAGTATTGCACAATACCTGGTACTTATTAGGTATTTATTAAATGTTTTTTCAAAGTAGTTTCATTATTCTTATGGCATAATAAATCTCTGTAAAGAGGAGTGGACTCTCTCTTTGAGGCATTTCAGCTGGACTAAGCTAAAGCCTCATGTCAAATGTATTTTTTTAAACTTTTATTGAAATGTAGTTGATTTACAATGTTGTGTTAGTTTCAGGTGTACAGCAAAGTGATATATATATATATATATATATATATATATATACACACACACATATATATATATTCTTTTTCAGATTGAGTATTGAGTAGAGTTATAAGATATATATATAACAAGATATTGAGTATAGTTCCCTGTGCTATACAGTAGGTCCTTGTTGGTTATCTATTTTATATATAGTAGTGTGTATACTTTAATCCCAAACTCCTAATTTATGTCAAATTTAAATGAGGAATTGGAATAGATCAGGTAAGCTAAGGAGTCTTTTAGCAAAATAATAAAAAAGAGCACATACTTGTGGTTTTTAGGGAGAGACAAAAGGCAGTGTGTTCTAGACCTAAACAGAGACCTATGATTGTTTCATTTAGTTGGGAGCATTTTAAAATGTGGAGCGTAATAAAACTTAATTTGATTAGTTGATTACATGTGGAATAGTAATTTTCTGTTGATGAAAATTACATGTTTTTCAGGTTTGTGTGGCTCTAGAGGTTTAGGACTAATATTTACACATTTTAGCTATCTCAGTTACACAAAGTGCAGTCCAGGTCCATTGCCTGTCCACTCAGTTTTAGACTGATCCATAGCTCTGGTTCCATTTGAAGGTTTTATCCTCATCTTTTTTTGAAGACAAAGTAAAACCAGAATAAATCCATATAAGTTCACAATCGTATGCATATAAATTAATTTCTCTATTTTATACCAGGCTAAATTAATTCACATTATGGGTCTAGCACATCTTAATGGCAAAAGATTTAATGGTAAAGTTAAAATTCAGTCTGGCTTGTTCACAATGTAACTTTCTCTGAATTCAAACTCCGTTATTCAGTACACTGAGATTCTATGTCAATTTTGACTATACAAGTAATATGGTGATGATAATAAATAATATCTTGTATTTGTTCCATGCTTTAAAATATACTGAGTGCCTTCATTATACATTGTCTCATCTAGTCCCGCCAGTAGGTATGTGAAATAGGTATATTATTGTTATTTAGCCGATGAGGAATCTGATGTTTGTAAAGTTTCATAGCCTAACCTAGCTTGGAAGTAACAGAACCAGGGCTTGAGGCCAGGACTGCACACTCCAGGTTCAAAGACCTTTCCGGTTAAACTTGCCACAAATAGAAGGGGAACTGAGTAATCAAATGACTCTTGCTATCCCAAGTGAGTTAATAAAACAGAATACGAAGAGTTATCTATATGTTTTTCTACAGTCACCACGTGGTGGGAGACATCTTTGCCCTCCACGTCCCTATACAGTAAATCAGCCCCAGCGTACGGAGGAAGAATGGGAAGAGGTGATACAGCAGGAAGTAGGGGCTAGAAGAACCAGCTGTTTCATTCAGTGCTTTGCCCACTGGACTTGGGTCCTCTCTTCCCGTATGCCCCTGGGGAGTGTGGAGCAGGGAAATCTGAGGCACAGCTTAACTCCTTGTTGTTTCCTTTGTGACAGGTGCAATTTGATGAGCGAGAGGACACCAAGTCCTGCACCATCGTCATCAACGATGACGACGTGTTTGAGAACGTCGAGAGTTTCACTGTGGAGCTCAGCATGCCAGCATATGCCCTACTGGGGGAGTTCACCCAGGCGAAGGTCATTATCAATGACGCTGAGGACGAGCCCACATTAGAGTTTGATAAGAAGACCTACCGGGTCAACGAGAGCGCTGGCTTTCTATTTGCACCTATTGAAAGAAAAGGTCTGTTGGTGCCAAAGGTGACAAGGAGCTATAATAATAGCTAACATTTATTGAGTATCTTTTATGTGCCACGTGCTCAGGTTCCATATTAACTCATACATGGAAGTACTTCATGTGTATTAACTCATTTAAATCTCCAGAAATCCTAATAACTATCCTACCTACAGTGAGTCCTATCAGAAGGCTTCTCATCTCAGTTCCGGTTGTTAGTGCTCCCATTTATTCTTAAATGGGACCAAAAGGTTAGTTATATTTGGCTTTGCAAATGACTCATGAACCTGGGATTTTTAATCAATCACCCAATCCATAAATATTTAGTCGCCTTGGTCAAGGAGGGTAGTTACAATTTGTAAGAACTGGCTTCCTCTCTTAGTTCTTGGAAGACAGAAAATGTGTTTAAAGATTTTCCTACGTGAGTGTCCCACGTAGAGCTCAGATGAGAAATAAACTGTGTGTGAGAAATAAAGGGCAATTCTGCAGGGGTGGAAAATCAAAACAAAGGTTGTATGGATTTATGATTGTGCAATATTGAGACTTTATAAAACACATGGAAATTAAATCCCCATTCAAAGCCACAACATGACTGTAAGTGATGACGTCGGGTATTTTGTTGTATCTGCTGACTGCATGTTAGTGTGACAGACACTGCAGAGAGCACCAACCCTTGGCAATGCCCCTCAGATTACAAGCAAGCCCCGTTGATTGCTCTGGGCCAGCCAGCCAAGCCCAAACAGGCTGTCACCCAGGGAAGGGGCAACACTAATAAGTAAAGTCATTTGTTCAGGGAGCTGGGGTTTATTTTGTTTTGTCTTCCTCTTTTTAAAAAGCTTATTTCTCCCTGGGAATTAAAGTGCAGAAGTTTATTCAGAAAGGCAGTGAACTGTGCTCATAGCACTACCTTCAGGACACAATTACTTTGCTGCTTAAAGTACCAAATATGTCTCTTATCTCTCCACCCGCTGTGGTCTTAGATGGTGGGCAATGAGTCTTGTGAGTTAACAGAGCACAAAATTCCCAGAATAGGAAATCCATTTCAAGTTGTTTGGTGAAGTACCTGGGGTACATTAGATCCTCAAGTGGTTTATACCACAGGCTTAAGAAACTGCAAAGCAGGAAGGTTTCATGTCAGAGTTTGAACAGCATGTGGAATATGTCAGAGAGGATCAAGCCTGTCAAATTACCAGAGATTTCAAACTCTGAGAAGTGCTCATTCAAATGCTTTGGTTTTCTTGCCATTTGTATTTCAGGGGATTCGAGCAGCATTGTATCTGCAGTTTGCTACACGGTCCCTAAGTCAGCTATGGGAAGTAGCCTGTATGCTCTAGAATCGGGCTCTGATTTCAAATCCAGAGGGATGTCTGCGGAGAGTCGTGTGATATTCGGGCGTGGTGTCACCGCGTCCACCTGCGACGTCATGCTCATCGATGACAGCGAGTATGAAGAGGAAGAAGAGTTTGAGATTGCCCTGGCAGATGCTTCCCATAACGCCCGCGTCGGAAGTGTGGCGTCGGCCACGGTGCTCATTACTGGCCCCAATGATGCCTCTACTGTGTCCCTGGGCAACACGGCTCTTACTGTCAGCGAGGATGCAGGTAATGGAGAGCGTGTCTGGGGTTCCCTCATCCATCCCCTGATCCCTTCCCTGAACAATTTCCTCTTAGTTTTGAGAATGCCCTTAGGACATGAGAATGCCATTCCTCAGTGACACCGTTGTCAGTCTGAGGCAGGTGATACTAGGCATCAAGACCAAGAATGGAAGGTAGTGAAGAACAGGGAGTTCCATCCACTTGTCTTGCTCTGGTTACTGATGGCAGGGAGGGATCTGGCTTAGAGTTCACTGGCTGACCTCTGTGGTCCAGAGGGAGGGCGTGGTGCTAAGCATTTTGGCTTGTGAAGGAGGGGAATGTGACCTGTTGAGGATGGAGGTAAATTATTTAGTGTACTGCTAGCTGCCAAAACAAATAAATGCAAAGTTTCAGTGTCTTAACAAATGGAACTTTCTCGTTCATATAACAGCCCAAGGCAGTCAGTGGGCAGATTTCTTCCACCCAGGCCTCTTCCCTCTTTGGGTTCCACAAGGATCTCAAAGTCTTCTGCATGCTGCTGGCAGACATCCTGCAAAAGAGGCAGCAGATGTGCTGAGTATCTGCTGATCTGAGCCCCCTGATCAAGACCTTGCATCTCTTTGAAAGTGAAATTCTGAGGGATAGTAAAAACTAATATTTTGGAGCACTTACTGAATGCCAGCCACCATGCCATGTGCATTCCATTCAGTCTCATTTACATAGAAGAGCAAATGGAGTTCCAGAGAGATTAAATCAGTCATCAAAGACCAGCTAATATGGCAGAGCTGGATTAGAACTCAGACCTTTCTATTATACCATGTTTCCTTTCCCATACAGCAAATGCCCAGCCATGACTGCTTGTCACCTCTCCGCTTATTGGCTGGAGAAATATGATTGATGGGCTTGTCATGTAGCTTTTCTCTGACCTTGACTGTGAAAACAGCTAGAAATGTAGTCATGTGTCATTAGGACCGTACAAAGTATGTTGTCACAGCGACCAGAAGATGAGCTTCTTCCTAAGATAAGCAACGCGCACGTACGGTTTAAGTAATGATGTGTGCACCACTCAGATAAAATGGGGAAATCACCCAGTTAGGAACATTTAATTAGGAACATTCAGCTCCAGGCTCCATAGCGTCCCCTAGCTGGTTTTTCCTTGACTGGCTATTTTCTAGCTCGTCCCTGAGGCCCTGGTCTCTGAGTTTCTTCTCCCTAAATAGACTTGAGATGTTTTGCAGTGGACCCACCTCTCCTCGGTCCATTGTTCCTCTCCTGTGAACAGTCTCCTCCTTGAAACCACAAAACCACTTTCCCCTAAGGGCTGTCTCTCCAGCACCACCTCCCTGAGGCCCTCCTTCAGGTCTGCTCTTGATCTTAATGTCAGTACAGAGAGGGATGGTGACAGCCTCTCAGCCTCCCTCGGAGGGAGCACGGGAACGTCACTGAAGGCGGACTAGGCAAGCTAGCAGGCTGAAGCTGCTGCTGCTGTGAGGGAGGACATCGTTCTGAAAACCGCACCCATTTTCTGGTTCCGGGTTGACCACTGAAATGTGTGACTCTCAATTCAGGCACGGTGAAGATCCCAGTTATCCGCCACGGGACTGACCTTTCCACCCTCACGTCTGTCTGGTGTGCAACGCGGCCCTCGGACCCAGCTTCCGCCACTCCGGGAGTTGACTACGTTCCCAGCTCTAGGAAGGTGGACTTTGGGCCAGGTGTCACTGAGCAGGTGCGCATACAGAGGTCAAAGGCCAGATGGGTCTGATCATGTTGTCTTTAGTCCGTTCTCCAAACTCTCTGGAGGACTATAAAATACCGAAATATCATGATCTTCCCGTTCTTCAAAAACACAAAGAACAAACTTAGAGAAATCTTTGACAAACTCTCCAAGTGACGTTTTCAGCACCAACCCTTGGCAATGCCCCAGCACCATGGATTTAGGATAGAAACTGCACTAGATCGATGCAAATATCTAGAAACAAAACACCTACGGTACGTGATACAGAGATGATCATTTTATGGATTTAAAAAATTTACTTTAAGACCACCGAAGAAAGGCAAATTATCACCTTTGCCCTAATCTCCCAAAGGCAAATGAGTGTTGGTTGGTGAGCATTCTTTAAGATTTGCTTTGATTTTTCCCTCTCTTTTTTAATTAGAAAAAATTTTTAATTTTTTAAAAATTAAAGGTATAATTGACATATAACATTATATTAGATTCAGGTGTACAACATAATGATTCAATATTTGTATATATCGTGAAATGAACACCACAGTAAGTCTAGTTAACATCCTGATTTTTCTTCTAGTATTGCACCTTTACCATCTTGGATGACACTCAATATCCTGTGATTGAAGGGCTGGAGACATTTGTGGTTTTCCTCAGCTCAGCACAAGGGGCCGAACTGACCAAACCCTTCCAGGCTGTCATTGCAATTAATGACACATTCCAGGACGGTAAGAGATTGGGGATGCCAACTGGTGGTTCAGGCCAGATTTCTATTTTTTCCTTAACATCCATGTATATGACATTGGAACTCATTCACATTTTCATTCAAGAAATGTGTGTGTGTGTGTGTGTGTGTGTGTGTGTGTGCATGAGTACACGCACACACACACTTTTACATAGAAATATGGGACAGAAACAATTCATGTTTCTGGCATCTGCTAGGCACAAAAAGATGTACGGGCATACTTTAGAGATATTCCAGGTTCAGTTCCAGGCCACCACATTAAAGTGAACATCGCAATAAAGCAAGTCAGATGAATTTGTTAGTTTCCCAGTGTATATAAAAGTTTACATTATACTGTAGTCTATTAAGTGTGCAATAGCATTATGTCTAAAAAACAATGTACATACCTTATTTAAAACATTTTGTTGCTAAAAAATGCTAATCGTCATCTGAGCCTTCAGCAAATCATAATCTTTTTTGCAGTAGTAACATCAAAGATCACTGATCACAATCACCATAACAGATACAATAATAATGAAAAAGTTTGATATGTTGGGAGAATTACCAACCTGTAACACAGAGACACAAAGTGAGCAAATGCGGTTGGAAAAATGGCCCTGATAGACTTGTTCAAGGCAGGGTTGCCACAAATCTTCAATTTGTAAAAAACATAGTATCTGCAAAGTGAAGTGCAACCAGGTATGCCTGGTTGAGTTGTGTCTTCAAGAAGCTCAGGGTCTAGTTAGGGGATCAGATCCTTAGACAGAAAAAAAAAAAATATATGATGATAAATGACTTAATAGTGTGATAAATCCAGTAGTGTAGGGGCAGAGGGGACTGAACGGTAACTATGCGTGCAAGAATCATAGAAGATTTCACAAAGGAGGTGATATTTAAACAGAGTCTTGAGGTGTGGTAGGAGTTAGTTTATCTAATGGATAATAAAATAAAGCTTTGTTAAATGGAGAGCTATAGTATACATAAGGTATAAAATTTTGAAAGACACATATTTGGAGAACAGTGAGATGCTTACTTTTGCTTTGAGCCTGGCAGGAGGTGAATGGAAGAAAATGAAATGGAAAGACAGGTTTGCGACAAGTTCTTAGAGGTCTTACGTTCCAACGTCAGGAATTTGTAGGTAAAGGGGAGCAGCAGATGCTCCTGAGCAGAGGAGTGGTGTGATTTTTGTTTGAGGAAACTAATACTGGCTGTCTTATGGGTGATGTGCAGGAATGAATAGGCACAAGTACCTGTACAAAAATATGAGTCCCCACTGAAGAGCTGACCTAAGTAACAAGAGGATGAACAGGAAAGGACTTCCCCAGTTCTCCTGGGGCAGAACTGATGAAATCTGGAATTGTCAGATTCTAGAGTTGGGTAGAGAAGATCAAGTTAAACTTTCACCTCAAGCAGGAGGACCCTCGTCAGCATATCCGGTGATGAATATAGAATCCATGATTAAACTCTTCCGTGACTACAGAGTCACCAAAGAAAGAACTGGCAGCCCAGCAGGATGATCTTTAATTTTTTGTTTTTAAATAACCTATTCATTTACGTAGTAAAAAGAGCAAACAGCAAAAAAGGTATACTATGAAGATTGTCCTCCTTCTACCCCTGGCTCCAAACCCTCCAGCTCCCCTCCCTGAAGACAACTATTTTAACCAGTTTTTTGTTATATATTTGCATATATCCAAAGTAGTATGTTATTTTAGACTTAGGTTTATTGAGGTCTAACTTACATAAGTTAAAATTCACCCACCACCACAATCAAGATGTTGAACAGTTCCAGCATCCTGCAAAATTCTCTCGTGTCCCTTTGTAGTCAACCTCTCCCCATCCCAAGCTCTGGCAACTATTGAGCTGTTTTCTGTCCCTGAAGTTTTGCCGTTTCCAGAATGTCATAGAAATGGAATCATGTCATAGGTAGCACCTTGAATCTCGCTTCTTTCACTTAGAACACTGCATTTGAGAGTCTTCCATGTTATTGCAAATATGAGTGGTTCATTCCCTTTATTGCTGAGTAGTTTCTGGTGTGAATTTAGTTTTTCATTTCTCTGGAGTCAATACTTAGGAGTGGGGTTGCTGGGTCATGTGGGTAAGTGTTCGTTTAACATTGTTAGAAAGAGCCAGCCTGTTTTCCAAAATGGTTGTAACTACTTTGCATTACCACCAGCGTTGTATGAGAACCACATCAGGTTTTTGTGGGGCTTTTTAGTTATTCCAGTAGGTGTTTAGTGAACGACTAATGACATTGATCTCTTTTCAGGTGCTTACTTGCCATCCATATATCTTTTTTTTTTTTTTTTTTGCGGTACGCGGGCCTCTCACTGTTGTGGCCTCTCCCATTGCGGAGCACAGGCTGCGGACGCGCAGGCTCAGCAGCCATGGCTTCATGGGCCCAGCCGCTCCGCGGCACGTGGGATCTTCCCCGGACCGGGGCACGAACCCGCGCCCCCTGCATCGGCAGGCAGACCCTCAACCACTGCGCCACCAGGGGAGCCCCATATATCTTTTTTGATAAAGTATTGTTCAAATATTTTCCCTTTTTTTTAAGTTGGGTTTTCTCCTCTATTACTGCATTGCTGTAGATTCTGGACAAAGATTTAGTTTTTGCAAATATTTTATCCCAATCTGTTGCTTGATTTTTGTTCTCTTAACAACGTCTTTTGAAGAGCAAGCGTTTTTTACTTTTAAGTGTTCCCATTTATCGATATTTCTGTTACAGATTGTGCTTTCGGTGTTGTATGTAAGAAATCTTCGCCTAAGCCAAGGTTACAAAGATTTTCTCCTATGTTCACTTCTGGAAGTTTGGTAGTTCTAAGTTTTATATTTAGGTTTATGATTCACAAAATGGTAACTTTTTAACCATGAACAAGATAATAACAATTATACTGTTTTATGTTGCATGTTACCTCAGAGTTTACAGAGTCATCTATTAAACATTATCTCATTTTCTCATAATCCCGTCGTTTTACTCTTATTTCTATTTTGTGGATAAGGAGACTGAGAATCAGGGAAGTAAACATACACCCAAAGTCTAGTAAATGGAGGAACCAGCGTGCATTCTAGGACTTTTGGCTCCAAGTTCATACTCTTTGCACTAGGTTCTATTTGGTGCAGTTGGAGAATATGTGGGACTTCTTTTTCCTTAAAGCAGTTAAAAAAGAAAAAAAAAAAGGAAATTCATTTATTCTCTTTATTCTTGAAAAGGCTTCTTATTCTTTTACATGAAAGGATAGTTAATTCCCCTCTGGTGAAGTGGAAAGTGAATGGAAAGTCAGAAATCCTGAAATATAATCCCTGCCCACCACTTCCTTGCTCAGTGGCTAAGGTTACTGAGCCTCGTTTTGTTCATCTATAAATAATGATATACCGATAAGATTGTTGTAAGGATTAAATTAGTTAAAATATGTGAAAATACCTACCATAGTAACTGGCAGGTAGTAGATTTTATTACATGTTAATTTCTTTTCTTCCTGATGCACCTGTAATTTGACACACTTGCCAGTGGGACTCCAGTAACACACACAAACTCCATTGCACTCTGATCAACATAGAAGATTCCATTTAGATTATCCTTGCATTCTACTGACGGGCATTAGGGTTGCAAACTTAGAAAATGAATATGTTAAATAAAATATCACCTTTCAGGAAGACTACAACAATATATATTCATTCAAGATCTTTATCACAGAGAAAGAAATCTGCACATCTATTTCAGTAACCTATTGCAGTGTTCACCAATTATCTCTGTTGGTTATCCTTCCCAGTAACTGCTGGCTTTCATTGAGTCCCTTCAATGTGCACATTCTAGGGTAGAAAGATCTCTAATTACTTTACCTCTAATCCTCTCCAACTTGTGAAACTGAGGTTAAATAACTTAAGATCACACAGAGAGGAGGTGAGGGAGTGAGAGTTAAAGCCCAGGTCTATTCTATGCGAGTCCAGCCTTCTTGTTTTATGCTCTACCACGCTGACTTTTCATTTTGCAGTTTTACCTGGCCACTGCCGCTCCATGTAACAATGCTTAACGTCACTCAAGATCCTTATAGAGTCAGCTTCCAGCCTTTCAAAGTGACCTTAGCTCCTTTTATCTTTCTCCACCGGGCCGATTTCAGGCCCTTAAATCATCTAAGTAGCTCATCTCAGAACATTTTCTGTTTTCACCTTTGTCTTCTGCTCTGATACCCAGAATTAGACTTTGGTGTTGCCCTGAAGACTGCTGAGCAAGGCAAGAAAGGCCTTGTAGCCGCTGCCACGCCGCACCCCTGTGTATGTATGTAGCTGTGTCCCACCTACTCATTAACTCAAAGAACCAGAGCCGGGATTTTTCCTAAATCTCAGACTTAACCATCACCCATAAAGAGGCCACTGCATTCCAGGTAGTTGGTGTCTGCACTCACTTTGTCAGTTACTAAGAAGATTAGCGGGGAACAGCGTTGGTTGACAGTTTCCATGCCTAAGACTGGTGCCCAGCACTGGGGTTACCGAGTAGTAGAGAGCAGAGTCCTGAAATCTATTTCAAGACACAAGACTTAACACAAATAAGAAGCTAACTACAAATTGATTTTCTCAGAGAGGTGTTGACAGTAGTGCATGATACCCACTGCGAGCCCACAAGCCTTCACAGAGTGGTTTCCATTTCCCATTCATATACCCCATCCATGTGGAAAGCGAAGGGATTCTGCAGTCAGGCAGAAATGACACCCCACAGACGGCGCCCCTACTTCCTGTA
Organism: Lipotes vexillifer; assembly: GCF_000442215.2. Taxonomy (NCBI): domain Eukaryota; kingdom Metazoa; phylum Chordata; class Mammalia; order Artiodactyla; family Lipotidae; genus Lipotes; species Lipotes vexillifer. Next base: position 326,377 of record NW_006782834.1, on the reverse strand, counting down.
GAGACTGCAGTGCCTTGCAGGGTTGTCAAGAGGGTGAGAAATGATGTGTATGGAAGCCCTTAACACAATGCCTGACCCGGGCTGGGCCCTTTGTATGCCATAACCCCCTGCAGATAAATGTCTCCAAACCCACCCATTGCCTGTCCATTGGCTCTGCTTCAGTCTCCCACTGAACTGGGGGCTCCTTAACAGCAGGGATTTTTCCCAGAAAGCAATCATGAGGAGTGTTCACCCACTGCTTTCTTTTCTTTTCTTTTCCTTTTTTTTTTTTTTAAGCAGATAGGCATAGCAGTAAAGGTTAATGCATGTTAAATAGAGGGAAAGGAGTCTTTTACATCTCAAGGGGAATCTGGGGTTGATTAATACATGACAAAACCCAAACATTACCACTTAGCTTTTAACTCACCTCCAACTTGATGCCTGTCAGACCAGCAAGAAAAATCAATCCAAAGCATTAGATAAAATCTGCCTTGAGCAGAAAAGCTTTCTTGCTTGTGTTGCTTTTTACCTGGCAACAAGCTTCCTTCTTGTCCTCATGCAAGGTCATGTCCCACCCACCTCTTACTAGCACTGGATGGAAAGAGCCCCAAATGAGTAATGTGCAGGACCTGATGCCAAAGTCACTCATCTTCTTTTTAGAGGTATATTCTGGGTTTTTCTTTAGTGATAAATGGTAACTGTTAGGCTTAGCCCAGATAATGGATTTGTTTTATATTTGCTAATGCCAACAGTTCTGAGCAGTGGACAGGCTGGAGGCAAAGAGAGCTTTCTACATATTGACTTGCAGAGAGCTTGGTGCTCACCCCTCCTGTTCCTTCCTTTCAGGTTGGGCAGGGCACATCCAGGACGTAGCCAGGAAATAGGTGGCTATAGCTTTGAGGTCAGCTTCCTGCAGCCCCAAACACTAATTTGACATATGACTGGATGGACTACCTCTTTGTATTGTCCATTAAGAAAGTAATAACCAGCACTCAACAAAACGTTGGTCTCGAAAGGGGACATGTCTTAATGCAGAATATTACTTAAAGCCTTGTAGAAAGTAAGGAAGAAACACTGATCCATTATTATTATTTTTTTTTATACTTGAATCATTCCAATTTTTATTTATATGTCTGCACACATAGAAACATGATCCATTATATTGAGAAGCCTGGAGATAGGGGGCAATACAAACCATAATAAAATAATTTCTACCCAAATTTGAGTGCCTGCTGTTTGCCAGATTCTGCATTGAGCACCATGCATACCTAATCTCATTAAATTCAATCCTCCCAATAATTTTGCAAGTTAGATATTAACATTTCCAATTTACGTATTTAAAAAAACCCAAGGCTCAGAAAATCTCAGTAACTTGCCCTGTGTCATTCCACTAATAAGTAGCAGGGCTGGGTTGGAAATTCAGACCCGCTTATTCCAGAGCCCTTGTTTTTAACCACCATTTGGCTACTGTCCTTCCCTAAAGTCAGATGAGGCCATGTGAGTTGTTAAAGAAGAGGTAACCCCACAGCAGTAGTCACAGACTGGGGCCCACTGGCCAAATTCGGCTTATGGATGTGTTTTGTTTGGCTCCAATAGTTTGGGCCTGTATGGAATTTCTTTTTACTGTTTTAATTGCTTGCTATTTTAAAATTTAGGAGCTATGACATAAAAATGCAGATCTCTGATTTTGTTTGAAAATAGGAAGACCTGCCAACAAAAGAACAAAGCTGAGGGGCAGCCCCCTTTAAACATGACCTGCTCCTTCCTCTTTACCGATGTCCCTGCTCTTCCCTATTGTCTTCCTGGCCCAGGACCAGTGTGAGTGGCCATTTCTCATCAGCCTTGCACTGCTGTTTTCCTTTCGGTAGCCTTAGAAGGAACATGAACTTTTCTGGGTCTTCAGGTCTCTATCAGAATTTTCCACGTGGCCCATTTCTTTATTTGCATCGCCTGTCTGTATTTGAGATGGTGACTGTTGTAAGAAAGAAGCTGAGCAAAAACTGGCGCAAACTTGATTTGTTCTATTTTGCTGGAACTATACTCACAGTGGAAGCAGTTCCCTTGTCCTGAGAGTAGCAGCCAGGCCTTGAAATCTGCTGACTGCTTGTAGTTTATCAGCCTCTGGTGGCCCTTAGTGGAGCCGTCCTGCCAACTGGCTGCCAGTCCTGCCACGTGGCAGCCAGCTCCCTCAGCATCCCACTAACGATGCCTCCGTCTTTCCTTCTGCTCACCCAGTGCCCAGCATGCAGTTTGCCAAGGATTTGCTCCTAGTGAAGGAGAGGGAGGGTGTCCTACACGTACCCATCGTTCGGAGTGGAGACCTGAGCTACGAGTCTTCAGTGAGGTGCTATACTCAGGGCCATTCAGCTCAGGTCATGGAGGACTTTGAGGACAGAAGAAACACAGACTCTTCACGGATTACATTTCTCAAAGGGGAGAAAGTAAGTGGATTCCTGGTGGCTGAAGAATGGGATTCCCTCCTTCCCTGATGCTTTTATTTGTCCATAGTGAAGTAATTTAGACAAATTCTGAACATCCTAGGGAGTTTCTAATTAACCGTTCATTCTTTTAATAATGTCATCTCTTCTATGTGGTTGTCTTCTTTGTCTCCCATTTATGACCAAATACCTATGTCATTGGCTGAGCTGGGCTATTTAGATGATGTAGAACAGTTTTGGAATTTAGCAGAATCAAATGACTGGGGACTCCTCTTAATGTGAACCTGCGTGGGAGATGAACACACTCCACTAATGTTATCTAGAGAAGGAGTAGACTTCTCTGATACCTGGGCCCCTGTTCCAGGGCAACACACGTTCTGGCATAGGACCAGTAGTGCAGGACTGAACACCTGTTCAGTTGAGCACATTCAAGGCAGTGGAGTATTCTCTTGGCAATATAATGAAAAATGATACATACGGACACAAGAACTCCCGAGAAACTCCAGTCACTAAGTGTGGCTGCATCAGACTCAAAGCTTGCAACCTCAGTGTATATTGAATGAGAGTCATTCAGTGATTCATGAGAATCATATTTCTCCATTTTTGGATCTCAGTTTCAGATGATTGAGTCAGTTGTACCCCTTGTTTCAAGGCACGCAGTCCCCATTGGTCAGTTCAAGGCCCTTCTCTTTATTTTGTTGATTTATTCATTTCATTTTACCCCTACTCTGCAGCCACATTCCCTTCCCCACCTCAGAGATAATCAATCGATTGTACTTAATGTGTATCTCTCTTATTTTCTACTTGTTCCTAAAAAATGTCTGGTTCTTTATGTATATAATTTTTATTTCTAAAACTGCTACTGTGTTATATCTTTTTCAAATGTTTTCTGCATTTACTCAGCAATACGTTTCAGTGTCTGTGCATGTCATTTATGTGTCTATCTACTCTGTTGCTTCAAACTGTTGCCTAGCATTTCATGATGTGCATTTACTACCTTTTACCCATTCGCTCTCAGCAATAGACAGTGAAGACCCTCAGTTTTAGTGCCCAGTCACCTCCTATCATGCTGCCACCACTGAAAGTGCTGCAGTGCAAATCCTCTTATATGTCCACTTACACACCCGAGTGGGGATTTCTTTGGATAAAAACTCAGCCGCAAAATTTCTGGACCACAGGGCATGAAAGTACTTAATTTGAAAAAATAATATCAGAATACTTTCCAAAGTGTCACTAGCAGTTCATGAGTGTTGCTAAAATCCTACATACTCTTCAACACTTTTTCAATTACTCATCTTTTAATGTTTACTAATCTGGTATGTATAAAGTTATATCTGATTTTAATTTGCATTTCTCTAATACTATTTTATCTGCTTGTTAGTTCATTGAGTTTCTCTTATGAAAATCTATTATTTTTATCCTTTGTTCCTTATTTTATTGTATTGCTGTCATTTTCTTACTGATTTGCAGTGCTTTCTTGTATATTCTAAATATTGATCTTAATATTAATAATCCTAAATAGTAACATTAATCCTTGCCGGTGTTTAGATGTTTTAGATATCGTAAACATAGCGTCTTTCTCTGTCACTCATCTATTACCTTTGCCCTTGGTCTCCTTAGTTGAACAGAAATCTTTGTTTTGATATAAACAAACGTGTGAAATTTTTGCCTTATGATTAGTTTTTTGAAGTTTAGCATAAAAAGACTTTACACATCCCAGGTCACCCGAGATTCTCCCTCCATTCTTTACCACCAAAAAAATAAAAATAAAATCGATAGCGTCCTTATTTGAGACTCTCAAGTCTTTCACACCTTCATGACTCATAAAAGCCCTGTCTTAGTTATGTATTTTATGGGAATTTTACTGGTGGCAGGTTGAAATACGTGTTTAAAACACAAATAAATACTATAAATACAATCTTCAGCTTTGAGTCTGCATGTCTGCATTTGTTTTAAGTTCAGAAGAGGATTCTCTGCCTATCCAAGAGGCAGTTTGTAATTAAATAAAATTATAAAGAAAATACAGCTTAATAGTCTAGATGTTACCCACATGGCAATCTCTCATTCGTAAGCACATTTTGGAATCGTCATCTTCTTTGTCATGCTAAGCAATATGTCTTTGGAACTTGTCATTCGCTAGAATGCCTTATTTTTTAAGATATACCAAAGAGTCGATACTAGATTCATGCTTTCCATAAAGAAATGCTTATTGTAAGAAAGATGTGGTAGGGATAAAAAAGGGAACATTCTTCAGGGACTTAAAACCAGGTCAGCAAGCCACAGGTAAATGTTCACAGAGATGTTCTCCCTCCATTTAGTATGACTTGGGAAGTATGACAGTGAAACCTCTATGTCCACATATCCTTTACAATATGGTAGTATAATGAATTTAAAATGGTAAACTAAAAATAATCACACTTCATATCACATACTCTACAATCGAGGCTGCTCTGTTATCTAAAATGTTGTGACCTGGGCTTCCCTGGTGGCGCAGTGGTTGAGAGTCCGCCTGCCGATGCAGGGGACACGGGTTCGTGCCCCGGTCCGGGAGGATCCCACATGCCGCAGAGCAGCTGGGCCCGTGAGCCATGGCCGCTGAGCCTGCGCGTCCGGAGCCTGTGCTCCGCGGCGGGAGAGGCCACAAGGGTGAGAGGCCCGCGTACTGCAAGAAAGAAAGAAAGAAAGAAAATGTTGTGACCTTATTTTACGTTTTGCCAAGAAGACAAGTCCTCAGTAGAGAATATTCAGTTTGGGAAGCACTTGATTTCTTTTCATCCAACAGGGATTTAGACTGTGTTCTCAGACATTCAGTTCTCAGTTTTCAGATGAGCCACCATTCGGCAACACGTTTGAGAGTTCTGTAGCTTTTAAAGGTGTCTTTAGCCTAACAGGAAGGCTTTCTGAGTTCCTTATAAGATTCTTCAATTTTCGCAAAGGAAAAGGAATATCATTCAACTCTCCAGGAAGTCTAATCCATATGTTAAACCCTCACCATCAGAAATCTACCTATCATAACATGTACAAAGGTACAGATGAGCGCAGGCAAAATGTGGGAAAGCACACAAATGTTCTACAGATGCTTTTTAGTGCTTCATTTTATTGTTTTTCATAACTCATGACCAATAATTCAAAATCATTTGGAATGTTTAATACAAGTCTCCACATATAGGTAGGTCCACTCAGGCGTGAACTGTTAAACATTCTATTTTATAAATGAAATGGTTGGGATATTTTTGAATCTGTGTTGACTTTTTGATGCTACAAAGAAGAAAAATCATTTTCTAGGGAAAGCCAAGCAAATTATTGATATCTCACTGCAAATTTTACTCTTTCTTGTGCCCTTGGCTCTAGATGAAGAACTGTACTGTCTATATCCACGATGACTCCATGTTTGAGCCTGAGGAACAGTTCAGGGTCTACCTTGGCCATCCTCTTGGGAACCACTGGAGTGGAGCCAGAGTTGGAAAGACTAACGTGGCCACCATCACCATATCCAATGATGAAGATGGTAACGGAAGAAATTGCCTTTAGTTACTCTTAGGTTGATGGGACATGAACTGATGTCTTACCAATAACATAATTCTAGGTGTTTTGAAAAGTGAAAGCATTATGAAAGTGTCTACTGATAACAGTCTTAGAGTATCTATATAAAATATTGGCAGCAAATGATCACCGTCTACAGAGCTCCAGTATTTTAAATCACATTTTTCTCTACCACATCACCAAGAGATAGGGAACAAGTATGGTTAAACGCTAGGACAGAGATGCTAAGACAGACAGAGAGTAAAAATGTTTAAGTCACTGCAATTCAAGAGCAGGATTGGAAATACAGTCAGAATCAGTTGAATCCAATGAACTGATTTAAAACGCTGCCACCTTTCTGGAAAAGTCTAATTTTTCAGCTTTCTTCTCTCTAATTGATTTGGCCTACTAACCTAAAAAAACTTAAATTCTTTAGTCAGCTGTCAGCAAAGAGTGACCCAGGCACCAAAGAAAACAAAATCTGTTTCAAATAGGGATATAATTGTTTTATTAAAATAGGTATTTTAATAAATGGACAATAAAACTACAAATAGTAACAGCTGTTTTTATTGAATATTGACTGTATACTAAGAACCATTCTAAGCATATAATACTATTTCATTTCATTTCATTCTGACAGTAGCCCCTTGAGGTAGGTGTTATTATCCCTATATTATAGGTAAAGAAATTGAACCTCAACAAAGTTATATAATTTACGTTCTTAGTTACACAGCTGTAAGCAACAAAAGTGCATGTAGAACCTTATTTTATCAGATTCTAGAATCTACGCAAGAGTCAGTGAGACTCTTAGGGTTTCTAATATTAAAGTAGGGACTAACTTAGACATTGGGAAAAAAGCAAAAAAGCCAGCCTTGAAGATGAATTAGCCCTTTACCCAAGGAGTCTCAGGTTCAAATCCTGAACCTCTCCTGTTCACACAGAAAAAGTGAACCTCTCCTGTTCACAGAGAAAACCCAATGACTGAAGCTCAGAGGAGTAACAAGTTCACACTGTGTTACAGTGACATACCTCAATTTCAAAGAGTGTGCACAGTAACAACTATGAAGTCTAAAACGAAGCGTATCTTCTACAATTAGGAAGCACTGATTTTCTGAGAGAGAAAGAGGGAAGTGAACATAGAGACATCAGAAATTTCTGAAAGAGTCTATACTTTAAATGGTATAAGATTTGTAATTGCTCCCAATTTTTCCATCTTCTTATCCCACTCTCTCCACCACTACCATGTGGCCCTTCCTCATGAGAATATAATACAAACGAAGGCAGAGTTTGAATTTTTTTAAAAAATCAACAATTAATCATTTCATAGCAATGAGGATAGTACCTCAAGTAAGATTGTTAGGAAATCTTGTGTTCCTGAATTATTGTTGTAGTAACCGGTCACTATAACTACTCATCCTTAACTAAATAACCTGTGAGAAGTTAGGAAAAGCTAAGTGTTGGTGAGCTGAGAGCACTGGGAGGGAGGATCCAAAAGATTTGTATTGTTAATTAATGTGAAAAATTCCCTCTTGTCATTAGAAGGTGTTTTCATGGGAGGTGGAATTCTTTGTCACTTTTCCAACTTGCTCTTGTTTTCCTAACCTTGTTTCCTTAAGCTCCCACCATTGAGTTTGAAGAAGCTGGATACCAAGTCCGGGAACCCTCAGGGCCAGATGCCACGGCCATTCTGAACATCAAGGTGATCCGCAGAGGGGATCAGAACAGGACGTCCAAGATTCGCTGTAGCACGCGGGACGGGTCGGCCCAGTCTGGTGTGGATTATTACCCAAAGAGCCGAATCTTAAAGTTCAGTCCTGGTAATTGAATGCCAATCCCAATCTGTAGGTTTTACTTAAGAGAGAGGCAGATATCTTATATTTGAAGAAAGGAACGAGCAGAAAAATGAAAGAGAGAAACAGTATTTCCAGCAGCATGAAGTACTTATTAAGCACACATTGGAGATTGTGGGAGTCTTTAAATTTTCTAATTAGTAAAAATCGCATGGTAAAGAAAGAAAAAGGCCAAAGAAGTGCTTTACTTCAGAACATCCTAGGCATTTTGGCTCATTCAAAAGGATTTTTTGTTGCTGCTGTTGTTAGCCTATGATTTGGTTGAGCAAGGGGGGCACTTGATTTTTTTTAAATATACATGATTTTTTGTATATTTTTGCATGTTTGTCATTAAGCAAACGTTGGTACAAACCTCTGTGCTGGGCCCCTCGGGGATTACTAAACCCAGAAAGCACAATCTCCAGGCTCGAGTGGCTTGACATCTCCTGGGAGATGCTATGAAGATGAGTCAGGGAAGGATGGGATTCAGGTCGCAACCAGCTGTTTAACTGTCTGATATATTTATTAAATGGAAGGAATGAGACAGAGGAGGAGTTGAATTGTATGCTTGGCTTTTTCCCAGAACTTTATGGAGCAGTATAAGGTGAAAAGGCTGTTACAGAGCCTGGCACCATGTGTGATGTAGCCAGAAGTGGGCAAAAGTGATAGAAGGCCTTTTCAGAGATGTCTTAGCAAGTGGAGGGAGAAAATGACTCCCTTGGAAATGGAGGGGGGTGTCTCTGTGTGTCCCTGTCGCCCACCGGAGCTTCAGAGGGCTTTCGGCTCCATCCCTATGCGTCTGGTTCGTGTTTACAGGGAAGGTAGGCGCCCTTCCTCCACATCCTCACAAGGACCTCTCTTGCAAGTGTCTTAGCTTTTTCCTCTTCGGCATAAGCATCTGGGGGAAAGGCAGGTCTTAGAAGTAACCTAGCCCAGATGTCTACAGGAGAGGAAGAAGGGCACCTTGACCACTGCCTGAGATACCTGCACCTTCACAGAATCACTTTACAGAGAAGGAGGGGGGTTTCTGAGCTCTAACCCTCCCCATTCCAGGCTGCCAAACCTTCACTTTATCGTCTTTGCAGAAATGGCCTGGTAGGTAGCCCTGGAGCTATCGGTCCCCAGGAGAGAGCTTTGAAGGAGGGTGTACAAGCACTCAGCCACACAGGAGCTCATGCCTAAATGTAAAGGGGAAAGAAAAGTTAGGCAAAAAACCTCATAGCCAGGGTGGAGTGTATTTTGGATCATAGATTTTTATTACCAGCAGCTAGTGTCAGGCAGGGGCCATTAATCCTCATATGGTGTTGCATAGTAAATCTGCGGTACTGAGCCTCCACCACAGGTGGAATTTGACCAAGAAAACAGACTCCTCGCTTGAGATGGGGCTAACGTGATAAGCAGCCACTACACTGATAGGAAACCTCTGAAAGGAAAGGGCATATTTCAACATAAAGCCTCAGCAGTGCCAACCTGCACTGTCTTAAGTGGGTCACTAATGAGGACCTTTGCCCTCTTTGTTCTGTCCTTGGCGAAGGTGTGGATCATATCTTCTTTAAAGTTGAGATCCTGTCCAATGAAGACCGGGAGTGGCATGAATCATTCTCTCTAGTCCTTGGCCCGGATGACCCAGTGGAAGCTGTTCTTGGTGATGTGACCACTGCCACAGTGACGATTCTAGACCAGGAGGTGTCAGGGAGCCTCATCCTGCCAGCGCCGCCCATTGTGAGTCTCTCAACCCAAAGGATCATTGCTTATGTCCTAGTAATTAGATAAGAACTTGAGAGAAGCAGGACTTCCAACGCTGCACGTCTTCATTTCTCTAACACAGTGATTTTCTTTTCTTTTTTTTTGTTTAACATCTGTATTAGCGTATAATTGCTTTACAATGGTGTGTTAGTTTCTGCTCTATAACATAGTGAATCAGCTGTACGTATAGTATACATGTATCCCCATATCTCTTCCCTCTCGCGTCTCCCTCCCTCCCACCCTCCCTATCCCACCCCTCTAGGTGGTCACAGAGCACGGAGCTGATCTCCCTGTGCTATGTGGCTGCTTCCCACCAGCTATCTATTTTTCACTTGGTAGTGTATATAAGTCCATGCCACTCCCTCACTTCATCTCAGCTTACCCTTCCCCCTCCCCGTAACACAGTGATTTTCAACCAAGAGCGAGGGCTCTTGTCCTTTCCCCCAAATCCCTCACTCCCATCACCTCTGGGGAACACTTGGCAATGTCTGGTGACATCTGTGGTTGTCATGACTGTCACACTAGATGCTATTAGCATCTAGTGGGTGGCAGTCAGGGAAGCTGCTAAACATCCTACAATACACAGGACAACGCCAACAGCAAGGAATTATCTGGCTCAAATGTCAGTAGTGCCAAGGATGAGAAACCTTGTTTTGACATAAGAGTGAGACCAAACCATACTGAGACCTTAGTCTGATAAAGACAGAAGGTGCAATACAATTGATCTCATTTCTTTGGTGGGACCTAGAAGAGTAAAAAAAGGAATATTACCCCACATCTATTATCCTACATACTCGCCACATGCATAGAATTAAGTATCTGCAGAAATGTACCACCATGCTTCCCAGTTTGGGGATGAACAGAATGAATGCACCGACTTCACAGTTAGGAGGAAAATGCATAGAGGTTGCCAAGAATTTAGCCCATGATAATGAGCTAGTCTTAATAAGTCTTACAGCCTCCCTCGACTAGTCTCATAGAGTAAAAGGATCATTTCAAAACGTGTCTCTTCTTTGACCATGGAAGAAATATGCTACCTTTATTTACCCCTGTTATGCCAAATGTGCTACGGCATACCATTAACAATTTAATGCAACTTTAAACTAGTAACTGCCGTTTATGATATAGTTTTAGTTACTGTGTATGGGGGGAGGGGAGAGTATTTTTCACATGAGTGATAGGGCTCTGAATTAGGAATGAGACCAATAAGATAATAAAGCTTTTAGCTCACGGGGGAGGAAGATGTTCTCCACCATTAAAGATCTGCAGTATCTTTTAGGGATGCCTGGCCAAGCATTGTTAAAACTTCTGCTATATTTTAAAGAATCCCTAGGAGTTAAGTGATCTCCTGAATCTCTGGGGGAGGGAGCCTTGGTTCTCTGACCTTCCCGATACCCACCCCGGGCTGAAGCTTTGTTGCTCCTTTGCAGGTTGTCACACTTGCTGACTATGACCATGTGGAAGAGGTTACCAAGGAGGGAGTCAAGAAATCCCCCTCCCCGGGCTACCCGCTGGTCTGTGTCACCCCCTGCGACCCCCATTTCCCCAAGTATGCCATCATGAAGGAGCGCTGCAGTGAGGCTGGCATCAACCAGACGTCCGTGCAGTTCAGCTGGGAAGTGGCCACCCCCACTGATGGCAACGGGGCCCGGTCTCCCTTTGAGACCATCACTGACAACACGCCATTCACCAGTGTCAACCACATGGTAGGTCTGTTTGCGGGGGGAGAGACCTGGCGTTTCCCTCTGTTACTCCAACTCTATCAAATTTCTTAAGGTCCCTGCATGGCATTTGGTATAAAATAAACAAATAAGCAGGTACACAGAGTACACACACAATCTTTTTATTCTTACATATAAGGAAAGGTAATATGGTGTAGTAGAAAGAGAACTAGGCTGATAACTCAGACAACCTGTTTACAAACCTTGATTCTGTCTGTTCTTAACTACACGATGTTACGAGTTCACTTAACCTGCTGAGGCTCAGTTTCCTATCTACAAAATACCAAGTCCACTTAATCCACTTGACAAGGTCATTGACACATCAGATATATAAAAGTGATCTATATTGGAGAGGGTGTGGAGAAAAGGGAACCCTCTTGCATTGTTGGTGGGAACGTAAATTGATACAGCCACTATGGAGAACAGTATGGAGGTTCCTTAAAAAACTACAAATAGAACTACCATATGACCCAGCAATCCCACTACTGGGCATATACCCAGAGAAAACCATAATTCAAAAAGACACATGCACCCCAATGTTCATTGCAGCACTATTTACAATAGCCAGGTCATGGAAGCAACCTAAATGCCCATCGACAGACGAATGGATAAAGAAGATATGGTACATATATACAATGGAACATTACTCAGCCATAAAAATGAACGAAATTGGGTCATTTGTTGAGACGTGGATGGATCTAGAGACTGTCATACAGAGTGAAGTAAGTCAGAAAGAGAAAAACAAATATCGTATATTAACGTATATATGTGGAGCCTAGAAAAATGGTACAGATGAACCGGTTTGCAGGGCAGGAATTGAGACACAGATGTAGAGAACAAACATATGGACCCCAAGCGGGGAAAGTGGTGGGGGGTGGGGGTGTGTGTGCTGCATTGGGCGATTGGGATTGACATGTATACACTGATGTGTATAAAATTGATGACTCATAAGAACCTGCTGTATAAAAAAATAAAATTAAAAAATGTTTTTAAAAATTAAAAATAAATAAAAAATAAAAGTGATCTATAAATGAAGTAAGTCAAAGATCCCAGGTAGGTACAATTAAGGATTACTGTTCTTTTCATATCTCTTAAACCATTCATTAAGGAGTAGCGTCTAAACTCCTTAAGGACGTGGACCGAGGGTTCTCCCACACTTGTATATCCATCCCAAAATAGCCACCACATTGATGGCACATAGTAGGGACCAGTTATTAAACAAAATGAGAGGATGCTTGCTAAGTGATCAGCATTTTTCAAAGCCCTGTGAGAGGACATGAAAAGAGGTTCCAAATGCAGTTGCTGTCCTCAGCAAGTTAGGAGGCCAGATCCACACGCCTGCCACCATCAGGGGGCAGTCAACCGTGGTGGTTCTCCCCACCTCAGGAAACAGTCCATCACTCTGACTTGGCTCCTCACGCCAATGAAGTTCTTCAGAGGAAGAGCTGTAAGCAGTGGAGAGTCAGGCTCCGCAGAGGATCTGGCACATAGTAAGCATTCAATAATTTTTGGCTGAAATGAGTGCCATTAATAAGTTTGGAAATCAGAAATTTCTTTCAGACTGAATTTCTCTAGATTTTTCCCT
>NW_006782834.1:310756-313532 GCF_000442215.2 Lipotes vexillifer | reverse complement strand
TGGCTCGTATGGGGCTCCCCTGGTGGCGCAGTGGTTGAGAGTCCACCTGCCGATGCAGGCGACACGGGTTCGTGCCCCGGTCCGGGAAGATCCCACGTGCCGCGGAGCGGCTGCGCCCGTGAGCCACGGCCGCTGAGCCTGCGCGTCCGGAGCCTGTGCTCCGCGGCGGGAGGGGCCACAGCGGTGAGAGGCCCGCGTACCGCAAAAAAAAAAAGAAGTGCCTCCTGTGCATGGGGCCCTAGTGGAGGAGAGCTGTTAGATGTACACGGGAGGCTTTGGATAAAGCAGGTCCTTCATGTCCATTGTCTTGGGCACAGCTTAATCAGAAAGGCCAGAATATTCATTTTGCAATATAACCTAGCTTGAATTTAAATTATCTTTTTTTTTATTATTAAAAATGTAAATGGTAAGGCAGCGTATTGTTTCATAAGTATCTAATTCTCTGTTCAACAAAACCATGAAGGGGTTTCATCTGATTTGAGCCAAATATACATTTGTAACAGGTACCAAGTTTATGATTTTACTTCACGTTTCAGTTTTCCTTCCTGCAATGAATTGGTGACTAATACTTTTACCCCTGTTTCCTTTGCTCTATCTTCATTTCTTCAATGATTTATTTAACACCATTGTACTGTATGCATTTTTGTAAGATGCCTCAAATCCCTTCTGAACAAAGTCCATGTATAAATAAATAAATAGTGTTGGCAGCTAATTAAAACATTTTAATGGAAAAAATCTTCCATTTTTAATTTTTAATGGATTTCAGGGAAAATTGTTCCCATGAGTAGAATTTATAAGTTTGTATGATTGCTTTGTGGGAGGTCTATGGCACACAGAACTACTAATTTGTTTTTCTTGTTATGTATTTCCCTATGTCTATGCACTCCTAACCTATAGAGTTTTGGTGACCTATGTTGCCTCTGCATACATTGGGTTAAGCATGCTTATGGATTCTGTATGTCTGGGAGCATGAGAGAATCTGTAGAAAGACTTTCAAAGGCCAGTAGGTGCACAATATTATATAACAACCTACATGGGAAAAGAATTTGAAAAAGAATAGATATATGTATATGTATAAGTGAATCACTTTGCTGTACACCTGAAACTAACACAACATCGTTAATCAACTATACTCCAATATAAAATAAAAAGTTAAAAAAATAATAAAGTTATTATTTTTTTTAAAAGGCCAGTAGGTGTCAAGAGGCCAACTTCTAACTTCAAGTCTGCATGTTATTGTAACCCTTGCAACATGTGTAGTAATTAAGTGGGAGGTGAGGGAGGGAATAGAATTAGGGAGGAAAGAAAACTAAGAACTCCTAGAAAAGAAGTATCTTTCCTCTGTATCCTGATACCATGCCCTCAGCGAAAGTGACTTGGAGGCAACCAGTCTTGCTGGAAGTGCTGGAAACCAGTTAAGTGGTTCTTATGCTGAACCTAATATATAAAGAGAACAACTGTCACAGGGAACTAGTCATCCTCTGGGCTCTTGCTACACATCTGTCAACTTGCTAGTTACCTAACTTACCACCTTAGGCTCTATGTACTCACTGCTCTGTCCCTGGTGCCTGACTCCTGGTAGAAAGTCAATACTTGTGTGGTAAATGAATGGATGGATGGATAGATCAATGGATAGATATAGATAGATAAATGGACAGATGGAGGGATGGATGGGGGATGGTGTGGACTAAGAATGCTGCCTGCCATGTCAGTAAGCAAAGGATGTTACAGCCATCAGCCACTATAGCCGACGGTGCACGCTGAGGAGACTTGGGATGAGAAAACACAGGATACTGGCCCCAGATAGCTGAGGTGCCTATCAAAGGAACGAGTTCGGTGAGCCTAAACCCTTGCATCTTCCCAAACATAGGAAAGTGCTCAATTCCTTAACTTGAGGTATCTGGTTTTCTTTACTTAAGAGTAAGCTTTTGATGTTTGAACTACTGGTCTTTTGTTGCAAAAACTCCTCTATATCCTGGCTCCCCCCACCCCCCTTGCCCCTTGGAGCAGGTCTCTCAGAATTATCTGAGTTGCTGTGTCTCGGGCTTAAGTCCTCAGTTTTGCCCGCCGAATAAAACATAACTCTCAACTTTTAGGCTGTGCATTTTTTTTCAGTCGACAATAGTCTTCACAGATTACCTTGTACCAAGAATTGGGATGGCATATCACCCAGAAGGTACGTGTGGAGAGCTTTTGAAGTGGTGTACACGTCTGAGGTGCTTTATTCTTCCTGGTAGGTCCTGGACAGCATTTACTTCAGCCGGAGGTTCCATGTACGTTGTGTGGCCAAGGCTGTGGACAAGGTGGGCCACGTGGGGACGCCCTTGAGGAGCAACATTGTTACCATCGGAACAGGCAGTGCGATCTGCCACACCCCAGTGGTGGCTGGGACAGCCCGAGGCTTCCAGGCTCAGTCCTTCATCGCGAACTTGAAATACCTGGACGTCAAACACAAGGAACATCCCAACAGGTCAGGCAGGTGGTTCCTTCCGCGAGGAGATGGCAGAGGGAGTCTCCAGCTATGCTTTCTGTGTTTTCTGGGTGGGACAGATCAGTGAGTGATGCTTCTGCAAAATAAGAATAGTGGTGGGGCTTCCCTGGTGGCGCAGTGGTTGAGAGTCCGCCTACCGATGCAGGGGACACGGGTTCGCGCCCCGGTCCGGGAAGATCCCACGTGCCGCGGAGCGGCTGGGCCCGTGAGCCATGGCCGCTGAGCCTGCGCGTCCGGAGCCTGTGCTCCGCTACGGGAGAGGCCGCGACAGTGAGAGGCCCGCGT
>NW_006782834.1:297482-310655 GCF_000442215.2 Lipotes vexillifer | reverse complement strand
AAAAAAAAAAAAGAATAGTGGTGATGAGTGCTTCAGAAAACGTTTATATTCTTTGAAGGCCCCCTAAGATCTGGCCCCTTGTTATCTTCCTAGCCTCATTTCCCTCAACTTGTCGTTTTCCCCTGCCAGGCCATTCACAGGGAATCACGTGTAACTCCCCAGGGCTTCAGACTCTCTTAGGCGGCATGCCTCCGCCATGTGGCTACTCCTGGCTCCAACTCTCCCCCGCTCCCTTCCACTCAGCGTCGTTAAATCCAATTGTCCCACTGTATCTAACCCATGGCATCTCTTCTAGGAACTTTTCCTTCATTTCCCCCAATTTAATTTGGAAGCTCTTCCTTCCAGCTTTTCTGGTACCCATGTCTGCCTCTCTCAGAGCGTTATCATTATTCATTCTCTCCTTGTCGCCCCAGGAGATGATGATGGCAGGGAACATGACTGTTTATTTTGCATCCCCTCTGCCTAGAACAGTGCTTCTTGGTAGCTAAGAGGCACTCACTGAGTATCCAGTGAGCAAATGAGTAATAACACTGTGTAAATTGTAAGTCAATGGACAGATGTGCTTTTATTTTTTCCCTGTGCTACTATGATTTTGTTGGAAAATGGATGCTTTCATTTTTGCATGCAAAAAAAAGAATTTGTGTAGGTTATACATATTCATTAAACCTCATAGTGTTTACGCATGTGCCTTTATGAGCAACTGAGTTCAGAGAAAGGGGTTCATTTGCATGAAAAGAAGATTCGAACATGGAGCCAAGAATATGCAAATACTTCTTTTTTTCTAACAGAATGAAATTTATTTTTGTTAAAAAGCAATAACAGAAGTGCCCAGGGTTACTACTGACCCCTTCCTAGCAAAAGAGCCATCCTGTTCATGTTCTGAGGTTCTGATTCCTCTTTAAAACGTGAGTCTTTTTTCTGGGAGGCAAGCTGTAAAAACTCAAAACGCACCCTCAATAGACATGCTGAAAATTTAAACTTGTGCAGTGAAAAAAATGGCAGCCGCTAAGTACAGTTCTGTTGTGTTGCAATATTTATTAAGCTCATATTTTATTTAGAATTGTGTACTACAGGCTCTGGAGAAACAAAAGAAGGGAAGGAAATGGTCCTTTGCCCTCATAGTGGAGAGGCAATATAATATACAAGAGTCTGAAAGCACACAAGAAATAGCGGCCAATATAAATAAGTTACAGATTTCCTGGTACAGAGGCACCTAAATGTGGAAGGATGTAGATCAAGGCAGAGCTTACTGCAGATTGTTGCCAGTGAGGCCTGGTGGCCTTGTTGGACTGCAGGGAGAGAGGGGAGGGAAGGCTCTTTAAGTTGGGGAGAGACCGTATGAATAGTGGTTTATTACTATTTGTAGGCTTTTTCCTGGGTGTGGATACTGGCCTTAGTGTTTAAGAGCTCAGTGATGTCTTTTTGGCACAAATACTTAAAAAAAAAAAATATGCGGCGACCGCAACCTCCACAGACATTCAAGGTGACAGAGAAGGGCAGCAGTACCTGTGTCAGTCACTCGGCTTTAGCTCATGAGGAAACAAAGCTTCCACTTAAAGCAGAAGAAAGCTATAAAGTCATTTGTGATTGTGATGTTATCTTTTCTTGCACGCACACACAAAATATCTATGATTCTTGATTGCTATCAGTCCTGAGTCTGGAGGATCTCCTGGGGGCTGGAGAGAGGAGAATAACCCTACATGCACATCATACCCTCATGTTCAGAGAGAAATCCTACATGGAAAGCTTCAGAAAAGATAAATTGGTAAATTCATTGATGAAGACAAATTGAGTTATGAGAAAGAAATGTACCATATTAACTGCTTATAGCGGGCACCTAAACACTGATTCCTACCCTATTTTTTCCCTTAGAATCCACATTTCAGTGCAGATCCCACACCAGGATGGAATGCTGCCCCTTATCTCCACCATGCCATTGCACAACTTGCATTTTCTACTATCTGAGTCCATCTACAGACACCAGCACGTCTGCTCCAATCTCGTCACCACCCGTGACCTGAGAGGCATCTCAGGTAAGGGAAGAGTCCCCTGCTGGTTTGCCCAGCCCAGCCCAGTGCAGTGACCCTTAGGGATATGGCTAAGTGCACTCTGCTTTTCATGTTTTCTGGTCCTCAAAATCTGCATGGTTAGTGGATTTCCTCCTTAGCAAGCAACCAAACACAGGCAGCTCAGACAGTGAAGCGAACAGGAAAAAACAGGGAGCGTGGAATGAAACTGACAGGTTGAACGTCCCTATTCCACTCCTTATACAACTGAACAAAAATAGCTGGACAGCTGTGAGCCAACTGCTTTCTTATCTGTAACATGAGGATGACAACTGCTACCAATCAAGGTGGGGATTAAGTGCGTCTACATTTTTAAAGCACCCGTCTTAGTAAATTTTAGCTCCTTCCTTCTCCCGTGTTTGGATCTGTGCTATAAAATCCCATCATCTCAGCATTTTAGAAAGCTCACATGCAGAGATGTTAGATGTTGTAGGATGGTTCTCCGGGGGCAGGAGCTGAGGTGGAGCTCGGGGCATGAAACGTTTATTTAGGGGCCCACATCTCCTAAAGGGAAGGAGAGGAAGCAGGATTGGGCCACGGGAGAAGTCAGCCCGAAGTGCAGCCGATGAAACACCTCTTCAGGGAGCTCTGGAGAGAGCCCATCCGTCAAGCTTGTCCCGGGACAGCCCCAATGGGCAGACCTCTCTACCCAACCTCTCTCAGTCCTTGAATGCAGACTGCTCAAGCAAGAGTGTGGCCTCGGGCTCTGCAGCTGATACAGACCTGATGGAGCTGACAGCTGCGGTAGCGCATCTCCATGTTCAGCAGGGCAGACATTTTACTTTACAGAGAATCCTGTCCACTTCCATTCACCTTAGCAAGTGCACACTAAACGTGCATTTCCTCCCTTCACACCTGATGAATCATTTAACAGTGTTTTGGAAGATGGAAAAGCATTTATGTGCTCTTCCGTATTCATTAAGCATCACTTTGGGTAGTGATGGTCTTCATACAGTAGAAATTAGTGGAGTGTAAATGATTTGTAAATCACTGAGCTACAGATGAAAGTTTAATTGGTCCACCTATGCAAGCTAGTGAAAGAAACATACCATGTTTATAGGCTGAAAGTTTGCACCTCTTCCTACTTAAACGCAATTAAATTCAACACATGTTACTTGAGACCTTAGTCCTTGTGGGGCAGAGGGCTGGGTGCTGGTGTCAAACATTCTAAGAAATGCATCAGCTCTTTCAGAATACTATAGTTGCTTTGAGTACTATACAAATTTTAACCCTAATATTCTAAAATTGTATCTGTATTCAGCTCTCAGCTGCATAAAGGTCTTCGTTAACTTAGAACAGTTCAGTTGCTTGGCAGCATTTGATCCAATGATTTTTGCCTGTAGCAGGGGAGGTTTCCTCAAGCATAATTAGCGAGCTATCTACTCATTAACACAGAATTAAGACTTTTTTCTCCAGGAGTTCAGAAACCATAAGAGGCAGGGGAGGTAGTCAGATGTTTGTTTGCTGGCTCTCCATAAAAGCTATTTTTTTAAAATTGGTCTTAAAAAATAACAATTCATCATTAAATAAATTGATCTTAAATACTGTGCTTTCAAAAATAAATAACGATAATAATTCATCAACAAATTCTCCGTATACTAAATCCATTTCTTCAGGAACTGATTGTGGGGCTTCCCTGGTGGCGCAGTGGTTGAGAGTCCGCCTGCCGATGCAGGGGACACGGGTTCGTGCCCCGGTCCGGGAAGATCCCACGTGCCACGGAGCGGCTGGGCCCGTGGGCCATGGCCGCTGAGCCTGCGCGTCCGGAGCCTGTGCTCCGCAACGGGAGAGGCCACAACAGTGAGAGGCCCGCGTACCGCAAAAAAAAAAAAAAGAAGAAGAACTGATTGTGAAGCATCGAACCAGACTGGCCGGGTGTGAGGCAGAGCTGCAGGGTATCTTCTTTTCCTAGACATACGAGGGCAACCGAGCTCTGGCTTCTTCATTTTTGATCTCGTCTGTTCACCTTTTCTTCCCTGGTTCCTGCAGCCTCTTCCAGGAGTCTGTGAACCCAATCACTCTGTTTAGCACGTGACAGGAGGCAGATTACAAACTCCCCTCACGTTGCCATCAACCTTGCGTTGGGAGCCCTGAGCTGCTCTACCAATGGTCTCAGGTAGAGGGAAAGCTGTCTCATGTCCCAGAGATGTGTTTTCTCTCCCTACCCAGCTCCTGGGCAAAGGACAAGTCCACAGACTGAGTTACTGTTCCTTGCTCCTCCCTCCCCTGCAGAGGCAGGGTTCCTGGACGACAGGGTCCGCGACAGCACGGCCCTGGGGCCTGGCTACGACCGCCCCTTCCAGTTTGATGCCAGCGTGCGGGAGCCCAAGACCATCCAGCTCTACAAACACCTGAACCTGAAGAGCTGTGTCTGGACGTTCGATGCCTATTACGATATGACGGAGCTAATTGACGTCTGTGGGGGGTCTGTAACTGCCGACTTCCAGGTGGGTGCCCCAGGGGTCTGTCTGAAGGCTGCGTGCATCTCGGTGTCATGTGAAACTTTGTTCATTCCTGAAGCACTTCAGCTCACACGTTGCATCCTGTCGGCCCCAGAACTGCACCGACCAAGGGAGTCTTCTTTATAAGTCCCTCAAGAGAGCCCTTAGCAGGATCGTGGCCAGAGTGAGCACCACAAAGTGCTCCAAATCAATTAATTGGAAAATTAATGTGGAAAATGTTTAAATTAAGATGAAAATTAACTATCTGGCACAGTCATTTATATAAGAATCTAATAGTTTTACTTCTCTAGGTATATATGTTATTTCCTCTGGGTGTATGTATTTTGGAAAGCCAAAAAGATTTACCTTTGATGGGAAAGTTATTACTAAGTCGTTGTGTCCTCCCCACATGGGGAAATGAGTCCAAATGACAGGTGGAGCGCCCTGTCTTTCCTCAGACAAGTAGAGCACTCTTGTCTCAAGCATGGAGAGGTAAACTGTCGAAAACACCTTGCTTTCATACCTATTCCAAACCAATGCCTAACTGACAACCCTTGTGAAAATAGACACTTTTAAAATGTTTAATAGTTGTTAAACATAAAAAAAAAAAAAAAAAAAAAAAAAAAAAAAAAAAAACTGTTACAGCAAGAAGTCATAGTCATAGGAGGGCTGTTATATCAAAGGGACTAGACTAATGCATCCTCATGGGAAAATTGGTTCTACCCAATTCTGAGTAGTTATCTCAATGAACTAAAAATCAGATGTTTGTTCTTCACTTCAAATCAGGTTTAACCACACTGTAAGAAGGGAACCTGTAGAGGGACTTAGAGTAATCATTTTACGTAAGTTTCTTTGGGTAAAATTCATTTTGATTCCTTGAGATGCCTCTCACTTTGGTTAACTCTCATTTTGTTTATACTAGCGCCCTCTACTGAACAGAATTTTAAGGCATTCTTAGGTTTTCTTTCTGTTTCTGCAATTGCATAACCTACATTCACTTTCAAAAATGCAAAGCTAAATGATTGTTTCTTCCTCTGGCCCCTCAAAAATTAGCGTTCTCTGTTCTCCATGACTTTAATTACAGTTCTGGATATTTTTATTCAGCATATGCTTAAAAATCACAAAGACGGGCTTCCCTGGTGGCGCAGTGGTTGAGAGTCCGCCCGCCGATGCAGGGGACACGGGTTCGTGCCCCGGTCGGGGAAGATCCCACGTGCCGCGGAGCGGCTGGGCCCGTGAGCCATGGCCGCTGAGCCTGCGCGTCCGGAGCCTGTGCTCCGCAACTGGAGAGGCCACAATAGTGAGAGGCCCGCGTACCGCAAAAAAAAAAAAAAAAAAAAATCACAAAGACAAGGAATTTTTATCATATATGTCCTACTTCTTAAACCAATAGAGAAAGAATATATACACAGAAGTACCTCACTGTTGTCTGCCTCTTTAAAAATAGTTGAAACAGGTGGTATATGGTAGAAAGAATATAGAACCTATTAGACCCAAGCCCTAGTTCATATTTCTTTATCAAATATCAGCAGAGTTGGATGAGACATAACCTCTCTGAACCTCATCTGAAATTGTCTCAATCTCAAATGAGAAGGCATTTAGCAGTGTCTGGCACAAAATAGTTGTGCAGTAAATATAATGGCTGTTTTTGTCTTTTTAAGGATTAGTAAGTAATATGAATTTAAAGGAAAATAAACAGAAACAGAGGAAAAATTAATTTTGCCAGTCAGCTAGAAAATTTATGGAGGTTATAATATCAACAATGATGAGATTGGGGCAAGCATATTTAATAACACCTGTATGTTAAGGGGACAGGACATGGTGTGAAACCCAGATAAAATCTGGAAATTTTTTAAAGAAGACAGAGTAAGGCATTTCACAAAAGATTTTTAAGTGAATGGAATTAGTGGAGTCTTCAGAGAAATTTGGAATCCAACTGACAACTTTGAATACGAAAGAATACTTCGGAAAAATAAAGTTTTGATGTTCTAAATATTGATAAAGCATTCTGCTCTTTCCATTAACTACCCATGGAAACACTTTACATGAGTAAAGTATTTTCAAACAAAAAATGTGTGTAAGTTCCATAGTGTATTATAGCATTTGGCCAATGACAAAATAAAATAGTTTTAAACTAAGCTTTTTGGTTATAAAGGAAATATATATTTATGGAGGAAAATATAGAACACACTTAAAAGCGAATAAACCAACTCCCCTACTCATATACACATATACACAGTTATTTTCTTCATGAAAGCTTCTGCTCATATTTTGTTATCTTTCAACTGAGTTTTTGTTTGTTAATTGCATAGTAAAATGAAAATTACAGAGCCGAATTAATAGCAGTATTAATAGCAGTAACCCTTTATAATAGCGAATTAATAGCAGTAACCCTTTAGAAAAAGGTTCCCTTGGAAGTGTGATGTGCTGCCTTTTCAAAATTATTTCAACAAAGCATGGAATGGGATGGGAAATTATCCAAGTAGGCGAAGCTCTGAGCTGTCTGTTGGTAAATTTCATAGGTATGATATCCAAATCCCACGACCTTATTTCCTTTTGGAGGAGATGTAAGTACTCACTAAAACATCCAAGTCAGCCTCACGTTCATCCAAGGATCCAGGCTTGGGCATCTTCCCAGTTAGGGTTGCTTCATGCTCTCCCACAGCTCACTGGAAACTACGGTCAGCCAGGGACTGTGTGCTGACAGTAGATCCCAGATCTGCCCCGATCCTTTGTGAATAACTGTGATGCCTGAAAAATCTCAGCCAAGGCTTCCAGCAAATGAACAGTGTAGGCAAAGCTTCTCACACTTCAAAAGTGTTTTTGTTTAAGTGTCACCTCCTCAGAAAAGCCTTCCCAGATTATCTTATCTAAAGAAGCACTGGCCACTTCCCATCCCTTTATTTACTTTATCTTTTAATTTATGTATCTCATTTACTAGGCTGTAGCTTCCATTAGGGCAGTGATTTTGGGTTTTTTCCATTGTTGAGGACCCATTTCCTAGCCTGGTGCCTGGCACAATCATGGGCACTTGATTAATACTGAATAAGTGACTGAGAGAATGAAGATTGAACCAAGATGTGATGTTCATATGCCTTTTCATCCCGGAGAGAAATAACCCTCTCTGTGTGCACACTGCTTGCTTGGCAGGTGAGAGACTCTGCTCAATCGTTCCTGACAGTGCATGTGCCTCTGTACGTGTCCTACATCTACGTGACAGCCCCCAGGGGCTGGGCCTCCTTGGAGCACCACACCGAGATGGAGTTTTCCTTCTTCTATGACACTGTTCTCTGGAGAACAGGTATATACCCACTGACATCTTAACGAGTCTTACCTTATGCTCAAGCAAGATTAAAAGAAAAAAAAAAAAAAGTAGAGACCTTTAACAGTGGCTGCATTCCTCATCCTGTTATCCTATATGCAGTCAAAGGAGAGACAGGTAAAGTCTAAAAAGTAAATAGACCTGTGGTACCTGAAAAAGAATGATGTTGATATATGTTGATGCTGGAAGGCCTCCAGCATCATGATACATTCAGTCCAGAGAGCGAGGGGCCCAGAGTAGAGGGCGGCAAGTGACAGGTCCTATACTGCCCGTTAGGGGGTTCACACGAGTGTGTGTTCTTTGGAATATAGTCATATTCACTTTCTCCTAGGTAAAAATGGTGTCATTCATGTTGTTTAAGGAGCAAAGGGTCTTGAAATCAGATGCACGGAAATGGAAAAATATATCAAGAATAACCTGGGTCATTTTATTCATTTGGCATCGAGTTTGCTCTTTTGTTGCATTTTTAAAAGTAGGGATTTTAACCCTAGTTTTACTTCAAAGACTGCAGTGCTGAATATTTTTAAATGACCTTCCCCTCAGGCTTGTCTCTGTTATGGCTCTCTTTGAGAGGAGCCCTCACCCCTCCAGGGCCTGGCTTGGTGACAGCCCTTCAGCTAGGAGCTCATACCTCTCTGTGAGACCCACCTTCTCCCACTGCTGCCCCATGAATGTCCCCTAAAACTCCATGAGTCTCTCCTCCACGCACTCTAATCACCGAGCTGATTTTTGCTTTTTCCCCATTTTCAGTGTCCTATACTTCAAATACAACCCCAGCTCATTTCCCCTTATTTTATTGATCCCATCCTTCCTCTCTCCCTCCCTGGTGGTGATTTACTTGATCTGAGGCAGAGTTACTTGATCTGAGGAGATTTCTTTAAATAGGGTTTCACTTGTAGTAACGGAAAATACAGTCCTTCCTTCCGTTAATGGTTTAAGCTCAAATCATTTATTTGCTTTATATTTCTCATAGGAAAAAAACTTCAGGGAGTTTTCACACGCTGGGCCAGATAATTCCTTGAGCTTGGTTTTTTTTTTTAATTTTATTTTTTCCCCTCCTTTGGTTACCCTTCAGTTTTTGGTCATATTGAACTCAATGGGTATTGTGATTGCAATTGCCCATATTAAAGCCACAGTTGACTCATGTTATGCCATGTATAGGTGGCCTTCTACAAGCTAACCTTTAATTTTCCATTGCTTTCAATATGAAATGTAGCCACCAGGACATTGGCTATGGTTCTGTTAAGTGCTGAAAGGTGTCCTGGTGAGGGAAAGAAAATACAGTATGAAGCAGATGTGCTGTAACCACGTCCTGGTGCAAAGTTAATAGTAAGAAGTTTTAGGGACCATTTTTTTCTGAGCTCTGGGCTGGGACCCTGCATCTGGGCTAAGTGGCATCTTCAGGTATAAAGAGACTATGTCAAGAGAATAGAATTGTAAGAAAGGAACCAAGTAGAATGAACTGTCTTACAACGTTAACTGGCACATGTCTCTAAATACTCCATGTTCACGCAAATATGTAAATTTGTCCTAAGTTACATTCAAGTAAGCATGCAGCTCTACTTAGAAGTGTCACTGGGATAAGTCGCATGTAGGCTACTGTCTGGGAGATCTTCTCCAAGCCCTCACTTGGATGTCTTGTGTACGGTTGCCTTCCCAGGAATCCAGACGGACAGTGTGCTCTCAGCCAGACTTCAGATAATAAGAATCTACATTCGAGAGGATGGCCGTCTGGTCATTGAATTCAAGACCCACGCCAAATTCAGAGGTAATACCAGTGCCATTTTTTTCCTCAAGTTTTTTATTACTAAGAAACGTTCAAACACAGAGAAAAGTTGAAAGAATAGGACAATGAAGAACAAAGTCAACAATTATTAACATTTTGCTCTGTGTGTGTTGTACACACACATGTGTGCGTTCCCATTGTTTTGGTGACACCATGTGAAGACAGGTTGCAGGCTTCATGCCAAGTTACCCTAAATACTTCAGTAGACATCTCCTTAAACAAGGACCTTCTCTTACGTTGCAACAGCATTACCATAGCCAAGGTATTTCACACTGATCCGATAATATCTAGTCCCTATTCTTACTCCCTCTGTTGTCTCACAAATGTCTTTTCTACTTGTTTTTATGTTTGTTTATATTTACTTTGCATCTGTTTATATAAAAGGAAGGTGAATCTAATCAAGATTCATATGTTACAATTTGGCAGTTATACCTTTTTAGTCTCTTTCAGTGTAGAAGTCTCCTTACTTTTAATTATTCATGACTCTACATTACTGTAGTTTTAAAGAGTGGAAGTGTCTTGCTGAGTAACCCTGATCTTTTTAATGATGTTTACGATAGCCTCCTTCCACCAAGGACTTGAGCAGCCCAAAATGAGGGGTTTTTTAATCTGAAATTGATATTTCTGTTTATAAACTACTGAGATCTTTCTACCTCCAAGAGACACGTTGGTTGGAATTCAAAGCTAAGTGTGTTCAAGCTTCATTGTCACATAAGGACTCGTATTATTGTGAATATGCTCATTAGCATCATTTCTACAAAGCATATTCATATTGTTTATAAATGTATATGACCATAATGGCCATCATGTGTAAGGTGATGGGCTGGAATAAGAGGCCACGCTGTCCCAACCTGTGTGGAATATATTCTCAGAGGCAAGTGGGTAGGTATAACCTTGTTTTATAGCAGAATATTAAATCAGTTCTAAGGCTTTCATAAGGGATTCACCACAAGCACAATAAAACTTACAAATAAGTGTGTGTTTGTTTCCCCTTGAAATAGGACAGTTCGTGATCGAGCACCACACCCTCCCTGATGTGAAATCATTCATATTGACCCCAGACCATCTCGGAGGAATTGAATTTGACCTGCAGCTCCTATGGAGTGCTCAGACTTTTGATTCTCCTTACCAACTCTGGAGAGCCACAAGCTCTTATAACAGGTGAATACAAGACGGAGTTCAGGGGTAAATCTGAAATGTTCTCAGTTTCTTTAAGGGCTTTTCTTCAAAAGCTGGGTTTCTATTTTAAAACGGAGATAGAAACAACTCTCTGGCATATAGAGAAAGAAACAGATGTAGCTCAAATCAGCTTCTGATGTGTAAAGCGGGAAGTGCTCACCCTTATTCCAAGGGGAAGAACAGGCAGGGTGCACATCACTTTCATTCACCTCCCACTGGCCAGAACTTAGTCACATGGCACATCTGCCTGCAAAGGAAGCTGGGAAATGTGTCCAACTAAAAGCTTAGTATAAGAAAGAAACTTCATTCCAGTTACCACAACCAGTGCAAAATCCAGGATCTCTGGTTTTCAGGTCCAGATGTCACACCTTACGGTCCAATGTCCTATAAAATAAATAGCAAGATTTAGTCCTCTCCCACACCCAATATAGAGGTAGAATGAGAACTGGATAAATACAGTAAAACGTCCCATTTGTAAAACGGGAGAATAGGGCAAACAAAATGAAAACTTTTACCATGAAAAGGATAATGGAGTCTATTGTAAATATTGTTAACCCCATTTTACAGATCACGAAATTAGAACCATATTTAGCATGAAAACCTTATTCTTTACAGTTAAGAAGCGGCAAATTGTCTGAAGAATCATTTTCAAAAAGATTTTTTTAGTTACAAATGTTTGGTCTTATATCAAGTATTTTTTGTGTATACTGATTCCTTTGAAATCAATATATAATAAAATAATCATTAAGGGCTGTGTTTCCTAGAACCTCATGAGACTGTGCACGTACTTGTCCCAATTTGTAGGCAGAGAAATGGTCCTCTTTAAATTCTCTGCTGACTCCCCACTGCTTACCAAATGCAGTCCAGCTCTTTGAGCAAGACACATATCCGCCCCTGTAGCCTCACCTCAAACCCAGCCTTCTAACCACATGAAACATCACCCCAGCCCCTGAATCCACCAGCTCATCCATACATCTGTACCTTTGCAATTCCCCTGTCCTTCCTGCTCTTTTCCTCTGGCAAATCTCAAAGTCCTCTGAGCTCCAGCTGAAATGCTGACCCCTCGTGACACCTTCCCTGTCTTCCCATACAGTGCTAGAAGCCCGTACTCCTTGTTCACACATTGTTCCAGCTTTTACCGTTAACACAGCTCAATATATTTATAATGCTCTAAGTAGAGTCCCATTTCCACTAGATTGTGAGCTTCCCAAGGGTAAAAGGCATGCCTGCTTGATCTAGAAGCCCCAGAACTGCAGGTTTTAGCACATGGTCAGTCCTGAATAAACATCCTTTAGTAGCTAACATTTGAGCTGAGGAAGTAAAATCCATAGATAAACGGCAAAGTGACAGACAACACCAAGTGTTCTGTGCTGTGTGCGCTGTGAGCCGTGCAGAGCCCTGACCACAGCTGCTCAGCGAGGGGAGCTCAGGCCCAGCACGGGCTGGAGAGCTGTCCAAGGCTTCCGGGGGAGGCAGGGCAACTGGTGGGAAATGTCTAGTTTTCAGAAAGGAGGGGAGAAGAACTACAGGATTAAAAACCTGCATCCAGGACTGTGTTTGGCATATTTGCAGGGATAGTCAGGAAGTCGACGTAACTCATACTTAGGGATGGGAAAACATAGGACTGCAGCCTGGGGAGACCATACCATTTGTCCTGCATTCATGTGTTCAGCAAATATTTACTGAGCTTTTACTATGTGTCAGGGAAGGTTCTGGGCACTTGGAATACATCAGTGGACCAAATAAAGATCTCTGCACGCAGCAGTGGACATGATGAATGAGTATAGTATCACATGTTAGAAGGTGATGAGTGCTATGGAAAAATAAAAGGTCGCGAGCAGGGTAAGGGGAATCAGGAGTGGAGGGACATTGTAATGTTGGTTAGGATGTTCAGAGTAGGCCTCGTTTAGAAGGAACATTCAAGCAAAGACTTGAAGGTGCTGCTAGAGTTAACTATGCAGAGTACCAGGGAAGGGGTTCCTGGCGAATTTCCTTGGGTGTCAGAATTCTGGCATGCTCAGGGAACAGCAAGGAGGCTGGTGTGGCTGGAGCGGAGTGAATGAGGAGGAGGGTAATAGGCAGGAAGGAGCTGGGTGTCGGGCCGCCGTGGAACCTTCTAGGCCAGTGTGCGGACTTTGTCTTTCACTCTAGTGCAACAGGAGCCACTGCAGGGTTTGAGGGGAGGAGCAACAGGATCTGGCCTGACTTTTGGAAAGCAAGGGTCAGGCATGGACACTTCTGCCTAATTAACTATTTCTATTAATTAAGAGTTAGTATTCACGTTATACAGGTCAATTTTTGTGTAATTCAAAGATAGTATACAAGATCTGGGCTTCCCTGGCGGTGCAGTGGTTGAGAGTCCGCCTGCCGATGCAGGGG
>NW_006782834.1:286799-296528 GCF_000442215.2 Lipotes vexillifer | reverse complement strand
GCCGCTGAGCCTGCGCATCCGGAGCCTGTGCTCCGCAACGGGAGAGGCCACAGCAGTGAGAGGCCCGTGTAAAAAAAAAAAAAAAAAAAAAAGATAGTATACAAGATCTCATTTCCTGCTGGTCCAAGCTTTGGAGAAAGATAAGGATCGTGTGAGAAAACTGCAGACATACAGACACAAGCTTTGGGGGCATGAAGGGGCTTAGAAACTAAGCCCTGAAAGTTCGCCAGGTTTGGCTAAAATCATACAACCGTGGCAGAGGCAAAGCAAGAGTAGGGTTAGACGATCTTCCCGTTTCCAGCCTGTGCCATTCCACTAAACTGAACATAGGCTGTGTCCTAAAGATTTCATTTCCTTGTTTATTTATGTTTACCAAATCTTTGCTATCACTTTACTAATAAACAGATACAAATAATACAAAAGAAATGGTCAGAGGATGAACACAGAGGATGTGAGAACTGTTCACGATCACAATAGTTAGAATTAGGATTCACGGACCTGAGCACCTCATTCAATGGATGGCAGCCTCCCAGGGCCCTTGAAGAATCTTCCTGAGGCTTCTGGACGTGGAAATTCCCAGCAAGTCATCTCCGATGAGGAGTGATTTTGTTCTTCAACTTCGTTTATAAAGGGATGAAGCTGTAGAGTTTGGGAGAGAAGCCTTGAAACTGAATATGCTAATGAATGGGGGTGGGGCATTCTCTGGAGTGGGGTCCTTTAACCCTGAGGCCTTTGCCACCTATTCAATCAGAGCAGCAGCAGCCGGCAAGGTCACATCTCAGTAAAGAAAAGCTTTTGTAGTGGAGAATGTGTAGCAGGGTGTCAGTCAACAAGAGACACTGAACAGAAATTGTCAAGTAAGTTTTTCATGCGAATCTAAAGGAAATCTGGTTCTGTTTTGCCTTCACTGGAGCCTTTTAGATTTTTATCAACAGTGTGCCTTTCTCAGCATTTCTCATGAAAAGGACTGGACTAAGTGAAAGGAGCTCTCTTTAACACCTCTGGATAGTACTCTAAAGCTTAAAACAGTCAGTGATGAATTCCTGAAACTTGTGTTTGCAGACTCATAAGGCTCTTGGTCGGATGCTGAACACAAATATCATCCGAAAACCGCTTAATGAAGTGTGTTTCTGGGTAAGTAAATAATCTATAAATTGGTCCCTCTAACCACAGTCTGCCTGCATGTTTCCAGGAAGGACTACTCCGGGGAGTACACCATCTACCTGATCCCTTGCACTGTGCAGCCCACTCAGCCTTGGGTGGACCCAGGAGAAAAGCCTTTGGCCTGCACTGCACACGCCCCAGAAAGGTAGGGAAAGACAGTTGAGCCTCACTATTGCGAACTTACCTACTCGCTAACATTTATTTGTATTTAACCTCAAAACCAGTTTTCATGGTGCCATTCCGATCATTCCTTGACATGCAGAGTGGCGAAATAGCCAGTCGTCTGACCCACATTCCCAGCTCAGATCCAGCAAGACAACCCTCTGCCTTCTCATACTGTAGACAAGTGTTCTTCTTTTTTTTTTTTACATCTTTATTGGAGTATAATTGGTCTACAATGGTGTGTTAGTTTCTGCTTTATAACAAAGTGAATCAGTTATACATATACATATGTTCCCATATCTCTTCCCTCTTGCGTCTCCCTCCCTCCCACCCTCCCTATCCCACCCCTCTAGGTGGTCACAAAGCACCGAGCTGATCTCCCTGAGCTGATCTCCCTGTGCTATGCGGCTGCTTCCCACTAGCTATCTACCTTACATTTGGCAGTGTATATATGTCCATGCCACTCTCTCGCTTTGTCACAGCTTACCCTTCCCCCTCCCCATATCCTCAAGTCCATTAAGACAGGAACTAGTGTTCTTTTTACGGTCTGTTTAGTGCCATGTTTTTCGAATTTTTGTGCTTTGTGTTGGTGGTTTTGCTGTTTAAAATAGCTCCCCAGCATAGTGCCGAAGTGCTGTCTAGTTTCCTAAGTACAAGAAGGTGGTGATGAGCTTGACGGATTGTTAGATAAGCTTCATTCAAGCATGAATTTCAGTGCTGTTGCCATGAGTTCTATGTGAATGAATCAACAATGTATATCAAATAAGGTGTCTTTAAACAGAAACATACATAAAACAGGGTTAGGTATTGATCACTGGTTGAAAATGTTGTGACCAGAGGCTGCAGGAACTTGACCCTGTATTTCCCTCAGGAGCAAATGGTTCACTGTTCACTCATTCAGTGTTCATTGCAACGTTATAGAATGTAACTGCTGCGGATAACAAGAATCAACTGTCCTTCAGCCCATCCCCACCTGTGACCTGAGGCTGTCCATGTTGTGCCAATGTTCACTCATTCAGCCAGTATTTATTCAGCTCTTATCGTGCACTTGGCTCTGGCCTCGGCAGGGAGCCTAGAGGAGAGGATTAAAAGTCACCTCTGCTCTCAGGCAGTGTATGGTCTAGTGCCACCTTTCTAGGAGCTGAGCAAAGTGAATAGAAAACATTTCAGAGGAAAGACACTGAAGACAGAATCTGACATAATCCTGAAGAGAAGATAATTTGGAATGAACAGTCATTGGATTTGGCAGTGGGGAAGTGGTTGATGATCTTGACAAAGGGCAGGTTCAGTGGACTGAGGGGGATGAAGCCTGATTGGAGTGGGTTCAAGAGAGGGAGGCAAGAATGTGGAGACAAGAGGGAACAATAATGCTTAAGGAATTTTGTTATAACGGATGTCAGATAGAGGGGCATTAGCGGGAAACAGATGAAGGGTAAAAGGAGGTTTAATCTGTTTGTGTTTTAGGATGCAAAATATTTCAGGATATTTGTATGCTGGTGGGAATAACCCTATTGGTCTGTTAGGGGAAATGTGACAATGCAGGGGGAAGAGGGAAGATCTGCAGAGCCGAGTCCTTGAGTAGGGCAGGGGATAGACCTGGGACATGAGGGGAAGGGCCGGCCTTAGCCAGAAGCACAGAGAGCTCATCCACTGGAAGAGGAAGGCAAGCACAGTCTGTGGATACAAGTGAAGGGAGAACTAGTAGACTGGGAGGGGAAGGATGACAGGGGAGACATCTGACTGAGTCTGTTTTCTCCATGAAGTGAGAAGCCAAGCATTAGCTGGAAGTGAGCAACAATGAGGCTTGAGGAGAGAGGAGGAAGTGAAACAGAGTCGTCTCAGAAAGTGGGAAAGTAAGCACGGTAGAGTTATAGTTGGCAGCAGATCGGCAGTGCTGAGGGCCCCATTGAATTGTTTTTAATATTATTGATGTAAGATGAATAGCACACATTTAAAGTATATACAATTTGATCAGTTTTGACGTACGCGTACACTCGTGAAACATCACCACAGTTAAGATAGGGAATATATCTGTTTCCTTCAAAGGTTTCCTCATGGCCCTTTGTTATCCCTCCCTCCCTCCCATCTCACCCCAGGCCACCCCTACCCTCCCCACCCAGATGTCCGCTGATCTTTGTGTCACTACAGATTACTTTGCATTTTCTGCTAATTTATATACATGGCATCACACAGCATTCTTTTTCTCTAACTGCTTTTGTTCAACACGATTATTTTGACTCATTCATACTGTTGTGCATATCAGTAGTTTGTTCCTGTTATTGCTGAGTTGTATTCCATGGTATGGACACACTGAATTTGTTTATCAAATCGGTCAATTGATGGACATTTGGGTTGTTTCCAGTTTGGGCTATTATAAATAAAGCTGCTATGAACATACATAGACAAGCCTTTATATGGACACATGGTTTCTGTTTTCTTGTGTAAGACTTAGGAATGGAGTGGCTGGATCCTATGGCAGATGTATGTTTAACTTCCTAAAAAAGTGTCACACCATTTCCCAGTGTTTATAAATGTGTAACTGTGTGTGTACATTCCCACCATGAGTATGTTAGTGTTCCAGGTCCTCTGCATCCTGGTAAACGTGGTCACTGAGGGTCTGGTGTGGCTAGAGAATTAATGAGTGAGATTAAAAGAAAAGGTGAGCTGGGAAGATAGGAGGTGGTAGTTAGAGAGGGAAGCGTTTGAAAATGAGTTTTTTTGGAGGAGGTGCCTAGTGTGATGGTGGAGGGTAGGTGGCTGCAGTGGGGAGGAAAACTCGCTCTTTGGAAGTGAGGACATCAAGGAACTGAGAGGCTAGGGGAATAGAAGGTTCATCCGTGCAGATGTTGAAATCTCGGAGACTGAGGGCAGGAGCAATGCTGGAGAGCCCATAGTCAGCCAACTGTGGGAAGGATGGTGACCAGGGAAATCGCGGTTGGTTGCAGAAAGGAATAATAGAGGGCAAATCGTCTGAAGAGAATTGCTGGGGAATTTTTGTTCATGTATTAAATTTTTTAAATTATGAAATATTTTAAATACCCAGAAGACCATATATCGTGGATATATAAAACCTCAAGAACATTACCTAGCTGCAATGAATTGGGTATCCCTTGGGCTATGATACTGATGATAAGTGAATATAATAACTACCGCTGCTATTAGTGACCATGTATGGAGTGCAGACTATGTGCTTACTCTGTACTAAGCTCTTAACATTCAATCTGCATTACAATGATCCCCCACAAATTGGTACTGTTATCTCCATTTTATAACTCATGAAACTGGGAGTCAAAGAAAAAAAAGAAATAGAACATTACCGCTACCATTTAAACACCCTCAGTGCCCCTTTCAGCTGTACTCTCCCCAACTCTCCACTAAGGTAACCACTAGCCTGATATTTGTACTTATCATCCCTTGCTTTGGTTTATGGTTCACCTCATATTTACTTCTACATGGTTTTGCATGTTTTTGAACTTTATATAAAAAGTTCATACTGCGTGAATTCTCTCTGCGGCTTTTTTTTTTTCCCCTCAGTGAATCACTTGTTGATTCATAAGTGAAATCAACATTTATGTTGATCCACGTAGCTGCAGTTTGTTTTTCACTGCATTAAAGTAGTCTTCATAGGAAGAGTCCACAGTTTATTTGACCACTCTATTTGGCTTATAATCCCAGATCCTCTCTATTACAAACAGTACTCTGTGTCTCTTAGTTACATGTGTGAGAAGAATTTCTCCAGGGTAGGTGCTGGCTTTTTTTTTTTTTTTTTTTAAGAGGAGAGAGGAACAAAGGTTTGAAATGGCAAAAAGGAGCAAAAAAGGCATTAACGCCTTCTCCAGTCCCAGTGCTGTGTGGGTGTGGAAGTCTGCTGTGTGAAGAGTATTGTTGGAGTGTACTGAGGCCTCAGGGTTGATATTCTTCCCTTACATCAGGGACATCCTTACCTGTGGGTTCCCTGTTATTCCCAGGGTGACTTTCCCCCTTGGGCCCAATTTTGCTTTTGATCATCTCCATATCTTTCAATATGGCTCCATATGGATGCAGTAGAACTACAACACAACAAATAATCAAGCCTGACTGGAAATTCAGACTTAATTCAAAAGAATTGTGTCTCCTATTATGCCTATTTTTGTGAGTCTGTCATACGTATAACCTTATAAGTCATCATTATCATCATCTCAAGGCCTTTATTCGTTCTCTTTAATCAATAAGTATTTATCAAGTGTCTTATGTCCTGGCACTGTGTGGATTCTGGTAATAAATACCAACATCAACAAGAAAAACCTACTTCCCTGAGTCAGATAAATGAACTCTTGGTACAATTAATGGTTATATCAAAGCTGTTGAAGCATGGTCAGCCTTGGTTTGTGTGGGTTTCTCCTATACCCCAAGTTCCTCCTACACCTCAGCCCTCTCAATTCCACCCCCTGGAGCAGCTTCAGTTAAAAGTAGGGAATGATCAGATGGACTTGATTGGAAGAGTAAAGCATTCAAATTATCACTTGTGCATTATTCTTTAACAAACATATGTGTTAGGAGCTTGGCCAGCATGGCAGGTACAATGGCGAGCAGATAGGCATGGATTATGACTCTCTGGAACTCACAGTGGGTGAAGCAGACTTTGATCACACATTTAAATAGAATAGCAAACCACAGTAAGTACTATGAAAGAAAAATGCACAGTGTGATGAGAACAAATGATAAGGGATCTGACCCAGCCTGGGAGGGAAGAAAAAGAGGGTAAGCTTCCTAGAGAAAGTGGTGCTTGAGTTGAGATCTGAAGAATAAGAGTTCACTAGGCAAAGGACGGTGGCAGAGAAAGAAGGAGTGTTCCAGCAGAAGGTTCAGTAAGGCCAAAGTCAGGAAACTTTAAATTCATTATCGCTAATCTCAAATCAGCCCTCAGGGCTTTCCAGAATGAGAGGGCCAGGAAAAGCAAAGGGCATTGTAGAGTCTAAAGACCAGTTAGATTATTCCTGCTCCAAAGAGCAGATGAACCTCATAAGGACCTGAACTAAATAAAGACTCTCACCTGCAGACATCTCTTTGTTCAGTAAATATGTAGCACCTACAACAAAGTACTGTTCACAATCCTGAGAAGGGTGGGAAAGGGAGGGCAGCTCAAAGGGCAAATGCAAAGTCGGCCCTGCTCTCAAGAAACTCTTGTTTTTCCCACATTTAGATTCCTGATACCCATTGCATTCCAGCAGACCAACCGCCCTGTCCCTGTTGTATACTCGCTCAATACTGAATTTCAGCTCTGCAACAATGAGAAGGTGTTCCTGATGGACCCCAACACATCTGATATGTCACTGGCGGAAATGGATTACAAAGGGGCCTTCTCCAAAGGTAAGTCATTCCCTTCACCCGCAGACAGAGACTCCGCTGGACTTGAGAAGCTTTCGGATAGGTCCTTGGACTAGCATCTCTGCTCATTGGCTTTCAGTCAACTCTCCAGGGAAGATTCCCCCCAGCGTTGGTTCCAGGGCAGCCAAGGTTTAGTCAAGGAAGAGAGCCATATTCTTCCTTCAAGCTATTTCAAAATAAGATCACATTCTTGGTGCGATAATGATCAGCAGTGCGATACTGTGGAAGAGCACTGGTCTGCGTAGTAAGAACACTGGGGTTTCCAACCAGATTCTAACCCACTGTCTGCTTCATCTCTCAGTTCCTCAGAGAGGTTGCAATATGACCCTACTGCCCGCCAGCCTCAAAGCTATGCCAAACATACATGTCCTCTCCAGCAGGCTTTGTCTACTTGAAATGGCTCCTCTGTCCCCTCCCTGTCCCGAATAGGGTTCCCTTGACTTTCTTCTCCTTCGGGTCTCTATCTAAATGTTAACCTCCCAATAGACACTTGCCTTGATTGCACCAGCCAATCTAATATAAGCCTTCATATTTGTCACTTTCACAGAATGCTGTTCATTTTTTACAGTACTTATCACAATTTTTAATATTATAATATATATATTTCTTTACTTATTTATTGCCTAGCTCTACCACTAGACTGTAAGTTCCATTAGAACAGAGACTGTGATCAAATACCAAATTTGCACGCCATACCACCAGTGCCAAGGTGCTCGGTAAATATTTGTTGAAGGAATTAATAATAAATGAATCAATCATCTGCCTTTTCTCTCAGTTATTTCTCCTGCCTTTCTCTTACTTTTAATCTTCTGCTCACATCTGTGTTTTTTTTCCTCTCATCCTAAAAACACATCCCGTAACAGAAAAAGAAAATCTCTCATCCCTACCTCTCCCTCAAACTTCAGCCCATGTTCTCCTTTTCTTTTCTCTGAGAAGCTTCCTGAAGGAGTGGTGAGCACACGCTGTCCTCATGGCAGTCCTTCCCAGTCACTCCTCCTTCCGTCTGCTGCAGGCTGGGTTTGTCCTACCACGGCTCAGAATCCTCTCCTGTCCATGACACCAAACCTATGGATTTTGACACTTTTTTCCTGTTTGGTTTCCTTTGCACGAGCCTCACCTGACACCATCTTACCTCTCTGGCCACTTCTCACTCTCCGGCCTTGGGTCTCCGTCCTCTGCCCCATCCGTGTTGCTGGGTCCATGTTCCATGCTTGACTCCTGTTCTCACTTCAGTGCTACTCCGGTCGTCCCCCTGGCTTGGCTCATCCCTTTACCCTGAACTCTTCCTAACCTCCTGCTACCCCACAACCATTCCACAAAAATTAACCTTGTCCCTGGTCCCTCCTGAGCTTCATTTCCACACTTCCACATGCGGACCCAAACTGCCAAACCTCTCCAAGCGGATGTCGTTCAGACACCTAGAGACGTCTAGAACTGGACTTATCTCCCCCCAAACGTGTTCGTCTCACATCCACTGCCCCACTGACTGCATCACCATACTCCAGGTGGCCCAGCCGAAGACCTCAGGGCTAAGCTCTGCTTCTGGTTGCCTCCTGTACCCCATCTATCATAAGATGAATGGTTCCAACTCCTAGACGTTTCTTGAATGCATCCCCTTGCCTCACTGCTATATTTTGGATACCTATTCCTTGCTAGAGCGTTAAAATAACTCCCTACCTGATTCTGGTCTCTTTGTCTTCATTCTCCATGTTTCTAAAGCCCAGGTGAGTTGACATTAAGCCCCCGTTTAAAACCTTCTGGCGTTCCCTATTACTCCTATACTCAAGTCCAGAATCCTCACACCATTAATCAACCTTCCCGGGAGTCTCTCTTGCCAGAGCCCTCCCGACGCCCTCCACCCCAATCACTGGCCTACCCAGTGCCATAGTAGATGCTCGGGATGAACATCTGAAGTCAGGCGAATTTGTGCTCAAATCCTCCCCGCAACGTGTCACAGATACGAAACCCTGGACAAGTTATTTAAAATAGGGATAATAATTGAACCTATCTCTTAGGCCCTTGGGAGGATTAAATAAGATACTGTAGGTAAAGAACTTGATGCCCTAGCAGGAACTAAGGAAAAGTACCTACACCGGGGCTGATACCTTTCCAGCATTCCGTATTTTGTAAATGGACTTGCTTTTGCCTAGATTGCTCTCCCCAGCTTCTCCCACCCGCCTCAAATGCTCTATCTGACAAATGCCTACTCATCGTTCAGGATACTGCCCAATGTCATCTCTTCTTTAAATCCTTCCGTACCTTTCCTCAGGCAGATTTTTGTGCTCAGCTATATGCTCATTTGATGTTACGTACCTTCCTCTGTTGTACGCAGCAGTATCGTGTGGAAGTTAATAGTGTGGGTTTTTCGAGACAAAGCACTTTGAATCTCACCCTCCCTACTTACTAACTTTGTGACCTTGAACAAGTCACTTAACCACTCAGTTTCCTCATCTGTAAAATCGTGAGCACTACATGAGTTCTTCCATGGGAAGGACTCAGTACAGAACCTAGCAAATGGTATGAGTTCGATAAATGTCAGCTATTATTAGCAATTGCTTTGCTTTTATTTCTTCCCTCTCATCTGTGTCTCACTCACCTTCGCATCCCCTGCACGTAACAGAGAGCTTGCCCAACCCTAAATACTTAAGTAACATGTACTGACTAAAAGAAGCTATACATGAATGAATGTGTATTTTAGGGGCACATGGACCCCACAGCTCTTCATAGAAAGGTACTTTTGACTCTGTAGGAGCATGTTAAATCCTTCCTATCTTTGACACATTTTTTCTCTTTAATCTTAAAGTCTGACCTAATTAATGCCTTGCAATCTTTTCAGGTCAAATCCTTTATGGCCGAGTACTTTGGAATCCAGAACAAAACCTTAATTCTGCTTACAGACTCCAGCTGGAGAAGGTCTATCTCTGTACTGGCAAGGATGGCTACGTGCCTTTCTTTGATCCCACGGGGACAATCTACAATGAAGGGCCACAGTATGGATGCATTCAGCCAAACAAACACCTAAAACACAGATTCCTG
>NW_006782834.1:279725-286741 GCF_000442215.2 Lipotes vexillifer | reverse complement strand
TTCCTGCTGCTGGTATGCTAACTGTTAGTGTTAAAGGGCTGACACACGAGTAGCTTTCCTCAGCTATGGTTTTTGCCTGAAGCAGATAGAACCCCACTCTCGATGGTTTTCTACAGATATTGTTGTTGTTACTTCTATCAGCTTAATGTTAGTATTGGGTTGGCCAAAATGTTCGTTCGATCTTATGAAAAAACCCGAACGAACTTTTAGCTAACTCCACACATATTACCAAATGTGAAGGTTTGGTGGGTAACAAGACAAGCTGTTACTGATGTTCTAGGAAGAGGAAAGTCTAAGCCAGTGTTTCTCAAAGTGTGTCCCAGACACCCCTGAACATCCCCAGTATTCTTTCAGGGCGTCCACAAGGTCAGAACTACTTTCATAATGATATGATGATGCTTGCCTTTTTCATACTCAGTCCCTCATGAGTGCCAAGAGCACGAAGGTTTTATTGATATGGATTCAGATTCGACATTGTGACTAATCTTTAGGAAAAAATACCACTGACTGAGCTTTGATTTAGTATCCAAAAAGAATATCCATAATTATCTGAAAAAGTTATTCAAACATTTCTCTGTCTTCCAACTACATAGCTTATGTGAGGCCAGATTCTTCATATACTTCAGCCAAAACAACATGTCACAACAGATTGAATAAAAAGCAATTGTGAGAATCTGGGTCTTTAACAGAGATTTGCAGAAATGTAAAACAATGCCAGCTCTCTTTTGGGGAGGTGGGTGTGAATACAGACATTTTCACTAAAAAATATGTTACTTATGTTAACGTGTAGTGAGTTTCTCATTTCTATTTTAAAATGAATTAGTAAATGCATTTTTTAAAAAATTGTTAATTGTAACATAATTACAGTGTTAATTTTAATACAGTAAATATATATTGATAGATATCAATCACATACAATGAAAGCTTTGGGGGGAGGTGGTCCTTAATTTTTATGTTCTGAGACCAAATAGCTTGAGAACTGTTGTTCTAGGCTCTCTCACCCATTGGGTTTTGAGATCACAGAGGCCACCAAGTGTCCTCCCTTGAAGAGGGCAGTCGGTGCCCAGAGGCAGCGGTCAACTTAAGGAGAGGGCTCCTGCGGCATGTGCCCTCCTGACCCGACCCAGAGGAGGAGTGGACAGTACCTTTCTCCTCCCAGGGACTGCCACCTGCCAGCTCAGTAGTTCCGTCTTTGTAAATCTTGCGTTTCTTTTTTCTGAAATCCTAGGACCGCAGTCAGCCAGAGGTAACGGACAAGTACTTCCACGAC
Organism: Lipotes vexillifer; assembly: GCF_000442215.2. Taxonomy (NCBI): domain Eukaryota; kingdom Metazoa; phylum Chordata; class Mammalia; order Artiodactyla; family Lipotidae; genus Lipotes; species Lipotes vexillifer. The sequence continues at coordinate 285,471 of NW_006782834.1, read as the reverse complement.
GTGCCCTTTGAAGCCCACTTTGCTTCTGAGTTGCCTGATTTCCACGTGGTCAGTAGCATGCCAGGCGTGGATGGATTTACTCTGAAGGTGGACGCACTCTATAAGGTGAGTGTGGTGAGAACAATAGAAGCACAGGATCGAGGTCACTTTAAAGGTTACAAAAAGGAGGATGACATCATCTCTTTGATGTCAGTTTCTTTTTATAGCATTCTTACTGGCAGGTCTTTTTTTATTGTTGTTAAGCTCATCATTCATCCAAAACTTGACCGTCTATCCAATAGACCAATAAAATTCTTAAATTTGCATGTACTCACTCATCATGGCTCTTTGCTGCACCAGCTGATTTTCACAGGCATGTGGAAATATTTAACAAACTCATAAATACAATTCAGTAATTTAGAATGGCAAGAATTACTAGTATTCGATAAGCAAAAATACTCTAAGTCCCAGTAATAAAAATAAACTTCCAAGATCAAATTCCACTCTTCTCTGTCTCCAAATAGTAAGCCATGACCTTGGATTTCAGAACTATTATCACTCTTCAGAAGTTATTTCAAAATCATGGAGGGTTTCCATGGGGGCAGATGAGAGGGAAATAAAATACTTGATGACATAACTCAGGGGAGGATCCAAGAAGTGTTAAGATTTAGCAGATTTTTGTCAAGTATCTGTGTATTAATGCGCAGAGTAGGTGGTTAGTGCATATTTGTTGAATGACTCTATTTTAGCTAAAGTTCATCAATAAATAGTAAATTGGCATAGAAAACAATAAAAAGTACTGGGAATAAATGTGATTATTAATACTATTACTCCACTGCTATCAGTAAAGGCCAACACATCATAAGTGATGACTTAGCTAAAGAAACCCTGAAAGGTAAATTCTTAGGGCTATTTCATGCACACGTAGTGAAACTGAAGAAAAATGTGAATATCTGACCCAAGATCACCTTAATGTGGAAATAAAACAGGACCCCAAAATATTCGGTTCAGTTCTCTATTCACAGACACCAACCATGGCTAATGCTTTTCTTTTTTTTCTTTTTTTTTTTTTTTTACTTCATCAAAACCTTTATTTATTCTGCTACAGTTACAGTGGCATATTTACTCATCTTTAAATGCACCATGCGTAGTCTTACCTCAACATTTTTCTTAAAGGGTGCCAGTTATGGTCTGATTTATTCCATGACTTTAAAAGCAAGAGGTTCTTTAGTGGATCAGTTTCCTTTCTTTGTTTGTTTCTTTTTTGCGGTACGTGGGCCTCTCACTGCTGTGGCCTCTCGCGTTGCAGAGCACAGGCTCCGTACGCGCAGGCTCAGCGGCCATGGCTCACGGGCCCAGCCGCTCCGCGGCACGCGGGATCTTCCCGGACCGGGGCACGAACCCGTGTCCCCTGCATCGGTAGGCGGACTCTCAACCACTGCGCCACCAGGGAAACCCCCTTTCTTTGTTTTAATTGAAACACATTTGATATACCATATTATGTTCTTTTCAGGTGGACTCCAGTGGCAAGAATTACTTGCAGTGATTTGACATTTGCATACGTTATGAAATGATCAATGTGATAAGCCTAGTAACCATCTGTCCCCATACAAAGCTATTACAGTATTATTAGCCATATTCCTTGTGCTGTGTATTACATCCCCTGGCTCATTTATTTGATAACTGGAGGTTTGTACCTCTTAAGCCCCTTCACATATCACAATGCTCCCCACATCCTCCTCCCTCTAGCAACTACCCATTTGTTCTCTGCATCTGTGAGACTGTTTTCATGTTGTTTTGTTTGTTTGTTTTGTTTTTCAGATTCCACAAATAAGTGAAATCATATGGTATTAGTCTTTCTCTGTCTAACTTATTTAACTTAGCGTAATGCTTTCTAGGTCCATCCATGTTGTCACAAATGGGAAGATTCTTTTTTATGGCTGCATGGTATACACACACACACACACACACACACACACACACACACACACACCCCTCATCTTCTTTTTCCGCTCATCTATTGATGGACACTTAGGTTGTTTCCATATCTTGGCTACTGTAAGTAATGCTGCTTTGAACACTGGTGTGGCTAATGCTTTTCTTGAAACCGTTTATCTATTGGGGCTTGTGGTGGGCAGCTGTCTTTCCACTGCCTTTCCCCAGAGGTGGCCTGTGGGCAGCAATGACATGTTCGCTTTGTCTCGCCATCTCCTCCTCCTGCAGGTAGAAGCCGGACACCAGTGGTATCTCCAGGTGATCTACATCATTGGACCTGACACCATCTCAGGTCCCAGGGTCCAGCGCTCTCTCACGGCCCCTCTGAGGCGCAACCGAAGGGACCTGGTGGACCCCAGTGGCTGGCTGACCCTTGATGAATCCCTCATCTATGACAATGAAGGTGACCAAGTCAAGAATGGCACCAATATGAAGTCGCTGAATCTGGAGATGGAAGAGCCAGCTGTGGCTGCTTCTCTATCCCAAACCGGGGCGTCTATCAGCAGCGCCCTTGCTGCCATCATGCTCCTACTTCTGGTGTTTTTGGTGGCCTGTTTCATCACCAGGAAACGCCAGAAACAGAGGAAGAAGCCGCCCACAGGGGACATTTTGGAGGAATACCCTCTGAATACCAAGGTGGATGTGCCCAAGAGGGGCCTGGACAGGGTGGAAAAGAACGTGGACAGACAGTACTGCACCGTGCGGAACGTCAACGTACTCAGTGAAACCGAGGGTGCTTATGTGTTCAAAGGTGCTAAAGTAAAAAAATTGAATCTGGAAGTCAGAGTTCACAACAATTTGCAAGACGGAACAGAAGTTTAATGGAGGAGATCCATGAGTATTTTTTTTCTAAAATCATTTTTATAAAACGGGGGGAAATGCTGGTATTTTTATAATCTTGCCGATTGAAAAGGGAAAACTATAGGTTTGGGTGGCGGAGGCACACATCACATGCATCAGCTCGCAGCTGAGCTACCTCATTAAACAAAGAACCACTGAGACCCCAGAGGATGGAAAGAGTTCTTTCCGTGGATCCCATTAACCGTGTCGGCAGCGACAAACTGTTCCTTCTGTAAGGCTGATCTCAGAAAGCCAGTGTCCGGTGTTAGGACAGGAGTGAGCTCCACAGCTGGTGGAGCTCAGAGGGCTGGGGGTGTACCAGGTAGGTCTCAGAGGGAGAGAGACAGGGATGCAGGGCCTTTGTTCTCCCCCGACTCCAGCTCCCTCCTGCTTGAGATTTTCCTTGGCCTCTGCACAGCAGGGTCCACGTTGCTGATGCCCAGGTTCTGCTCAGAATTCTGCTAATCAGCACCTGTGTGTCTGCTCATGTGTCCACTTGACAACCTGCCCTCCATGGCTTCTGATTGTACCTTGCATCACCAGCCCTTTTCACCTGGGAGTTCAAAGTAGTCTGGACTAGAGCATTTCTCCACAACTCAAGGGAGAAACCTCGGCCTCGCCTGTCAGGCATCAGGCACAGCGGAACCCTCCTTGTGGAGTGGGGGGACTGAAACCTGGGGAAAGGAGGGACCTGGCAGGCCCCTCAGAGAACATCAGTGGTGCCCTGCACCCTAGGCCCAGGGGGATGCCCTTGTGCCCGGATGGTTTACACTGCAGCCAGGACACATCCAGACATCCTCCCTGACAAAGGATGCCACCAGGCAAGATCGCTGCACTGTGGCCTTTTTATTCAGCATTGCCGTGGATGCTTGAAACACCTACCACAGTTCCTGCTACCCCAGGCTTTTCCCAGTCCAATAACAGACAAGCCGTGTGCTTTGCTAGCTGTGGGGCTTTTATTTTGTTAGGGCTGCAGAAAAGTCAGGGATTCATTTGAATAAAGCAAATTAGGAGAAAGCTCAGGCCAGAACGAAATCAGAGTTAATGGATGCCAACTAGTAGTCATAGCAGAAAAGGATAAAGTACTGGTACAGCAGATAAAGGCACCGTTCCTGGTACAGTGTTTCAGGGATTTCTCTTTTGGGGGTTCTTTTTTTGGTAGCTCAGGCACTTATTTTATTATATCAGCACGTGACAAGGCCATGGACACATGGCTTTAAAATGATTTAGTGTTCAAATAGCCGCTTGATGATGTTGTACGTAGTGTGCGCACCGCTTGCTTTTGTGATTCAGTTTTCTTTCTGCTGTATTGGCAAAAACATAAGCATGCATGTTGTGTTATTTTGAACTGGAGGCACCATTCCATTGTTCAGGAGTAAAAGACACGTCCCCTTCCTGATGCACGGCACACTGTAATCACTGAGCAGATCACAGAGCATGCACATTGTGTAATATTTGTATTAGGATGACCCTAACTCTTTGAGAACATTCCACACCGGAAATACTTTGGTCCTAAAAGCTGGAAAGAATGAACCGTGAAAGGTTTTAGGCATCTCAGCCAGAAGCCAAGCTCCTTGAGAGGAGGGCGGGTGTGAGCCGTGCCTTGGGTTCTCCAGCAGTGCCTTGTGCACAACAAGCGCTCCAGGAATATTTGTTCAGCAAACAAATGAATGGTGTCATGGGTGAATGATAGAGGAATCGATTTAGGGAGGGGAGGAGAGAGAGTATGGTGGCAATATCACAAGGGTAAGTAGAGGGGGAAAAAATCCCATCTCTTCTACCTGGATTATAAAGTAACCTTCTCATTGGAGCAAAGAAGCACCACTTGACATAGGCATGAATCTGGCAGTGGGCGTGAGGAGGACTAAACAGAAAAGCTGTAATAATATATTAGCAGGAGGTGAATCATTCTCCAGAGCAGGACATTTAGAGGAAAGTCTGACTTAGCAACTCTGAGCTGAGCACCAAGTTTGCAGGAGAAGATGAGTTGGAGTGAGTGAGCCCAGAACCTGATGCTCCTGACTGCTCAGATGCTACTCGAGGCCAGCTTGGGTGTTAGGGCTGGAACTTCTGTATTGGACTCATGAACACCCCAAATTGGTGTCTCATGGCTGGAGGGCTCATCAGCTGAGCGTGGCATCCTCTCCAGAACAACCTAGAAAGTTGACGCTAATTCTGCAAGGACAGGATGCCAGTTGCTCATGGAGCAACTTTTGATTTGGCTCCTAGGTCCCTGAATGCTTGCACGTTGAAGCAGCAACTTTCCACTTGCTCGAATAGGCTTCTTGCCCTGCCCTTCTCTTCCTGCTAAATGGGGCACATGGGTGGGCAGAATGTAGACAGGTGGCAGAACGGAGCCAGTGCGGGAAGGAGTGGAGACTGATCTCAGAGTGCTCCTAGCAGTCTCCGTGGAACGGTTCTCGAATGGCACGAGCAGCATCGCTGAGGACCGTGACATAGTGAGTTATCAGCGGGAAAGGAAAGCCCTTGGGTATCCCCGCCTCCCTTCCTTTCTATCCCCCACCACCTACACTTTATTACGTGCCGACCCTTCCCTAGTGGACGCACGCTTGTGAAATAGAAATCGCTCCGAGATGTACAACTGAGATTTACTTCTTTGATACAGAATTTTTCATTTCTTTTGTGTTTTATACTTCATACTAGGAAGCAGAGAACTTGGTGACTCATGTGCAGTTATACTTCAGCCAAAGCTCTCCTTTCGGTTTTTCTAACTTGCTCACTAAGGCCTTGTGTGTGTTGTACTAACCTTTTATACCATGTCTTCAGGTGAGAAGGAACAAAAGACCCTCAGGGGTTGCTATTTGCTATCACATGCTGGCTGTGAGAAGAGTCTGCACCTTTGCCCTTAGATTGTACCCCAGGCCTCCTGGCGGACTCACACAGATTCTTACAGGTAGATGCAGAAAGAGTG
>NW_006782834.1:278417-279709 GCF_000442215.2 Lipotes vexillifer | reverse complement strand
AAGAGTGTTGGGATGTGTTTTGCACAGTTTTACAATAGTCAGTCTCGGTGTCCCACAGGTATTCATTCTTCTTGGATACTGCACACCTGCTCAGACCTGAGGTAAAACATCCGTGGTGCTGTCAACCTGATTTCTTGACTCTGAAGTGATCTTTGTATTTCCAATACCGATTTGTGTGTTATGAATTTCTGATTTGTCCAATAGCATATGCCACTATATAAATTTGTATTCATAAATGACAGTCTGGTTGTGGTTTTTTTGCTATGTTCATCTCATTAGATTCTTCATCTCATTAATGTAAGACAATGCCATTGAGATGGCAAAATCATTCTAAAATTTGAGACAAAGGTTTTTGGAGAAAATCGCTTTGAAGGGGTTGTATCCGAGACACTCACTACTTGTGCTACGATCAAGAATAAATTACCTATCCCCATATTATCATAGTTCTTCTTTTGCAATCTGTTGAGACCCCAGAACAAAGAGGAATAACTAAAATCTCCATGTGCAATACAATAAGATGATTATTTACGCTATATTTATAATCATCAAACCTTCTCATGACACTTGATACAGTGTGAAAATGGCTATGTCCTTTTATACAGGCACAAAGATTTGTTAAGTGTCCTTGACTCACCCTGGAGATGACCAAAGCTCCAAATAAGAATTTATGGGCTCGTGCAGGAAAAATGGCAGAGTCAGAATGAAACTTATCCCCGGCATTCTGCAAGCCTGTGCATTTGTTCCCTCTGGGAAACCAGTGACAGTGGCCAGCAGGCCTCTGTTGGCATCTTTTGATGGCACATTTGCAAACCCAGCAAGACTTGAAAAAGCATTTTTTCATGAAATCTGGGGAAAAGATGCCACAACCAGACCTGGGGTTTCCTTAGATGCTGTCATGGGCTTCGTGTAAACTTTACTTCCTCACGATTTCCTATGATTGTCCCTTGCCTAACAGCAGGCTCTAAGCCCTGGGGTGCATTTCTCCCATGCAGAAGCTGTATCAGGCGCCAATCTATGAATTGTTAGGACTGGCTATGAACATGCTTCCTGAGACCTGAAATTCCATGGCCATACAATGTAGGAAACTTGGGGGTAAGTGGCAGAAAATGAGTTCTCATTTAGATTTTGCAATATCTCACAGACTAGGGTTTTGAAGAAACATAACGAGAACAGGAGAGGGAGACTATTGAGAATATCCTAGATTCAACCCCATGAAATTCCTAATTTTGTAAGTTAAAAATAGTCCAGGGCTTCCCTGGTGGCGCAGTGGTTGGGAGTCCGCCTGCCGATGC
>NW_006782834.1:271575-278315 GCF_000442215.2 Lipotes vexillifer | reverse complement strand
GGGCGCCCGAAAAAAAAAAAAAAAAAAAAAAAAAAAAAAAAAAAAAAAAAAAATAGTCCAGTATCAGTAGTTTACACTGCTCAACTTAATATTAAGATGCCACAGTGAGTAATAAAGATTCTGTCCCCAAATGAGCCTGAGATAGCGCTAAGCAGGAGCCCTTTCAATGGCATACTGAGTAGCTAGTGGCCCCGGTAAAGTCCTAGGAACAATAACATGTGGGGCGCATCTGCCAATCAAGAGCAATGACTTCTTCACCTTCTCTACCTCATTCAGTCCTGGTGAAATAGTTGTAGGTCATTGTCCTGGATAATTTTCTTTGAAAGTTCCATATGAATCCCAGAATTTCAAGTCTTTGCACAAACCAATGTTGCTTGAAAATGGTCCAAAGCTCCTATAACTCTAATGCTCGTCCCGAAAAATTCAGTCGCTTGATTGATACAACAAAATAGACCCGTGGTGCAACTCTCTCTAAAAAAACTAGCAGACTTTTATTCCCATGCTCATTTTGGTTTCAGGCTGCCAAGCTCCAAGACCAGCAAATTGTAAAAGTTTATTAGAATCCCAGACTGGGAGAGTTTCTGTAAACTGTTAAAAAAAAAAAAAAAAAAAAAAAAAAGCTTTCAAGATGCCTCCCTTAAACGTTCTCACTAAAGGAATGTTTCCAAAATGAACCAATCGTCTATACTAGTAACACACAAAAGTCCCTGCGCTGCTTATTCAGTTTGCCTTCACACCAATTCTCTGCCCTGTTTATGCTCCAGGAAACAGACTTCCCGAAATTGCTTCTCTGAGGCTTTCTTGCACCCTTGGCTTTTGGTTGAGATTGGCCAAATGGAGACATTGATGGGAAAGAAGTTAAGGTGTCTATCCCTCCCCACTGCCTTGCTGTGGTTCTGGCAGTGCCTGCATCCCTCCTGGGCCACAGGTCCTGCTGGGCAGCCCCCTCCCACTGTCCCTGTCCTTGAGGCTCTGGCAACACCGTCCCTCACTTGCCCATGCAGACCTAGAGGTAGCCATGCTTTCATCCTGTCTCTAGTCCTCTGGCTTCATCACCCCTGTGGATTCCTTTAACTTAACCCTGCCCACGCTTCCATAGAGTCCCTCTTTAAAACTATTTATTCAAACCCTTTTAGTTTGCTACTTCTCTTCTGCCAGAGCTATAATAGAGTCCTTAAATTCAGTGTCATTTGATTATAATTTTCTAATATAAACCAGAAATAATTAATCCCTTGAGCTCAAATCCTGTCTTAATTTTAAATTTGCCCATTATTATAATCAGCGGCACGCTGATAAATATTTCACGCCCAGCTTTTGGCGTCAGGGAAGGCCTGATTGGAAGTATTTGCTGGCTTTTGTGTTGTATATGCCCTCACCATGGCAGAATTTAACCTAATTTCACTGACCATGGAGATGGGAAGAGATACCAAGAACACAAGTTGATATAGCATTTCTACCACACAGATAAAGTAAACACAAATAACCTCAAGATCATCAATAACAGTAAAATGTCAAGGAATTAGAAAGTTTGAGTACCTTTGCTTTTAACATGATTTATTCAATTGTGTTTATTCAATATAATTTTTAATAATGGCTCTGTTTACTTGCAAAACTCCTGAAAATTTAGCAATCGGCTCTCTCATGCTGGGCCGGCTCAGCTCACAACTGTGAGAGAAAACATAATATCCACAACCGCTTGGTCAATTTAACCTGCTTTTGTTAGTTTTTCCCCTCACATTTTACCATACATTTAAAATATACCTCAATAACTCTGCTCTAAAATCTTATGTTTGACTCTCAAATTGTTCTTTTTAGCAGAAAGAAAAGGTAATATACGGAAATTAGCTTCTTGTAAAACTACCAAGTGGTTCAATGTATTCAGGCTGGTGAAAGTTTCATCAAACAATTTTTTTCTGTTGTTTTTTTTTTTTTTTTTTTCCTGGATGCATATAAACCCGGTTTCTGGGATCCTAACATTTATCATTATTATTATTTTATCACCTAACATTTAATTCTGAGAAAATTCATCTGTTGAGGGAAAAGTATTAATTTTATAAATACACTATAGCATGACTCTAGTCTAAATGGTGGTAACTGGGCAGTTGTTAAACTAGAAAACCTCAAAAAAACACAGTGCCTTTTATTTTAAAGTTGCCATCCTGAAACCAAAGAGTTAAACGCTGAACCTGGAATAATTAAAATAAATCCGAGGGCATAAACACCACCTGTTACTCATTTCCCTCTGGCTATAAATCCAGCTTTATTACTTCCTGGTTGTGTGGGACAAATCTTGTAGAAGTTACTGAATCCCTCTGAGCCTCTCTCTGTATTTTCAAAATAGAGGTAATCACACCTAATTTAAGCTGGTCTGTAGACTTGAAATAAGACCATTTAATTATTCAATTAAAATTTGGCTCTGATAGGATGATCTAACTGCACTGCTTGGAAGGCAGCAGTAAACAGCACCCAGTGTAGGTCATGCCCAGCGATGTTCCTATTCATCTCTTCTTGCTGCTGCAACAGATTACCACAAGTTTAGTGGCTTAAAACAACACGAACATGTTAGCTTACAGTTCTACAGGTCAGAAGTTCAAAATGGGTCTTACTAGGCTAAATTCAAGGTGTTGACAGGCTGCATTCCATCTCAAGGCTCCCGGGGAGAAACCATTTCCTTCCCTTTTCCAGTTTCTAGAGACCACCTATGTTCCTTAGATCATTACCCGCTCCCATCTTCAAAGCCAGCAATGACCAGTTGAGCTCTTCTCATTGTACCATCTCTCTAGTTCAGATTCGGCTTGCCTCTTCCCCACTCAAAGACCCTTGTGATTACATTTGGTCCACATAATCCAGGATAATTTCTTTATGTTAAGGTCAACTGATTAGACTTATGTGTGGAATCTAAAATATGACACAGATGAACTTATCTATGACACAGAAACAGATTCACAGACACAGAGAATAGACTTGTGGTTGCCAATGGGGAGGGGGACTGGGGAAGGGATGGATTGAGAGTTTGGGATTAGCAGGTGCAAATTATTATATATAGAATGGATAAACAACAAGGTCCTATTGTACAGCACAGGGAACTATATTCAATATCCTTTAATAAACCATATGGAAAAGAATATGAAACAAATAAGTTCAGCTGATTAGCAAACTTAATTCCATCTGCAACCACAATTCCCCCTTGCCGTGTAATGTAACATATTCACAGATTCCAGGGGTTGTTGGACATCTTTGGGGACCATTACTCTGCCTACAACATATGCCTATCATAATATGGGGCAGAGTTTTGAACCACAGAAGCCAGAATACCCAAACCACTAGCCCCCTCCTGCTGCTGCTGTAAACCAGCAGATTGTCTCTTTTGCTCAAAAATTTACTTTCAGAAATGGAAGGGACCCACTCAGTGCATGCACCCATTTAGTCTGTATGTCATCCCTGTCTGCTGAGCTGACAGGGGTCATGAGTAATGCCAGTTTCAGTTGGTAGAGAATGTGTACATAACTATAGAGCTTTTGAACTTAAAAGAAGAATGGCTTCACCTAGATTGCTGCCTAGTCCTTTCTCCTCCCCTTATTCCTGAGGGGCCCTTGGGGTCAACCTCTCAGCATTATATGTAGATTTATAAGCAGTACACTGTAGCTGAGTGCTTTGGAGCCAAGTTGCTTGGGTTTGAATCTCAGCTACATGATTTGCTGGCTATGTAATCTTGGGCCAAGGTCTTATTCAGGCTGTACAGTTTATGCAACTCTTAAAAATGATACAGAATAGGACCTACCACATCTGGTTGGGGTGAAAACTAAATAAGATGATGTGTGCAAAGTATCTAGAACAGTGTAATGGGCACTGAAAAAAAAAATGTTAGCTAAATTGTTGATTATTTTGTAGTCCCAAACACCAAAATAATATTTGGTTTAGCGGTTGAGTTTTTTCCCCAAGGAAACTCTGATTTCCATGCCTAACACTCTCCTGGGGTCTAGAGACTCTCAATATTTCTAACTGTCCCCAGACCTGAATATTGGATGTAGTTGTCCTTGTTCCATTTGACAAAGCTTGGCCATGTCGCTAGCTCCCAACTCCTCCCCAGTGCCTCTCTGTATGCTGCTAAGATGGGTTAGCTTACTGTTCAGAACTATCCCCTCACTGCCCTACCCCCAATGGGAAAAGTATACTTCCCCCTCCTTTGCCATTGGGCTCAGTCATGTTACTTGCTTTGACCAATAGGATGTTAGCAGCAGTGACGCAAGCAAGGGCTTGAGACATGCGTGCATAGTTGGGTGCGCCCTCTTGTACTCTGACGTCACCAGGAGAAGAACTTCCTCCAAGTAGCTGTTGCCCCTTCAGCCAGAATGGACCCAGAATGGACCTATCAAGCAGAGACACCTCAGCCATCCTGCAGAGCTGAGAGAATACATAAATGATTTGTTTTAAGCCCCTGTGTTCGAGGGTAGTTTGTTATATATATGGCATTACGGTGGCAGCAGCTAACTGATACATTTGTTCATCCTCTTAAAAGTTTTCACAATACAGCCCTGAATAAAAACTAAGCACTGGGGCTTCCCTGGTGGTGCAGTGGTTAAGAATCTGCCTGCCAGTGCAGGAGACACGGGTTCGAGCCCTGGTACAGGAAGATCGCACATGCCGCAGAGCAACTAAGTCCGTGCGCCACACTACTGAGCCTGCGCTCTAGAGCCCACGAGCCACAGCTACTGAGCCTGCACGCTGCAACTACTGTAGTCCACGCGCCTAGAGCCCGTGCTCGGCAAAAGAGAAGCCACCGCTATGAGAAGCCTGCGCACCGCAAGGAAGAGTAGCTCCCACTTGCCTCAACTAGAGAAAGCCTGTGCAGCAACGAAGACCCAACAGATCCAAAAATAAATTAATTAATTAAAAAACAAAAAGCTAATCATTGAACTAAACTAATCTGTATGCCTGTTCACATCTTCTCCTAGTAACCAATCACTCCCTATGCCACACAGTCAAAAATTTCTCCCTTTCTATCCTTATTTTATTTTCAAATGGTAATGTCATCAATTCACACACCTGTGAACAAGAAGCTGTATAAAATAATGTTCACTGCAGCATTATTCAAAGTAGCAAAATATTGAAACGATGTAATACCCATGATCAGGAGAATGAGGAACAAACCATGATATAGCCATAAAATGGAATACTCTACAGCACTTAAAATAAATGATGAACAATTGCTACTAGAGTAGCTAGCATTGAACAGAAAGAGCCAGTGGCAGAATATACATCATGATACCATATATTTAAAGTTTAAAAATCTGCTAAAGAGTATCATATGTTTATGGCTATATCAATATTTTGAAACAAGTATAACAACATGCATGAGAATAGTAACACTGTGTATACTACTGGGTTACCTTTGGAGAAAGAGTGAGGGAAATGGGTCAGAAAAAGCACAAAAGGAACATCAATTGTATCAACATACCTTTTAAGATGTCTTGAAAACATTCTAAAAAAATACAGCATAATGTTTAAGATTTGATAAAGCTGGGTGGTGGGCACACAGGTATCAATATTATTATAATATTATCAGTTATTCTTGGTATCTTTAAATAGTTACAATTAACATTTTTGTCTGTTTGTTTGTTTGCTTTTTTTTCGGTACGCGGGCCCCTCACTGTTGTGGCCTCTCCCGTTGCGGAGCACAGGCTCCGGACGCGCAGGCTCAGCGGCCATGGCTCACGGGACCAGCCGCTCCACGGTGCCACCAGGGAAGCCCTGCAATTAACATTTTTAATAGCAGTGTTTTTAAGGAGAGACTGTGGGAGTTATTATAAACTGCTTGCTATGATCTGAATGTTTGTGTCCCCCCAAAATTAGTATGTTGATATCCTAATCCCCAGAGCAATGGTCCTTGGAGGTGGGGTCTTTGGGAGGTTGTTAGGCCCTGAGTGTGGAGCCTTCTTGAATGGGATTAGTGCCCTTGTAAAAGAGTCTCCAGAGAGCTCTCTTGTCCCTTCCACGGTGTGAGGATACAGTGATACTTTTGTGTATTTTTCTCCGTTAATCTGTCTTATGTCATTTTAATTCTTAGAGCAGCCAGGAGAACCTAGAAGGGTAGAGGAAAATTTCTCCCTGCCTGGCAGGATAAAAAAGCCTGCCATTTACTCCCTCTGTGACTTTGCTCACTTTACCTAATCTCTCTGTGTCTCAGTTTTCTCATTTATAAAATGGGGCTAATAGTATCTACCTTATAGGTTTATGGTAAGATTTAAATTAGTGCATATCTGTGAAGAATTCAGAACAGTGCCCGGCACAAAGGAAATGCTAGATAAGTGTTACGGACTGTTATTAGTGTTTAGCTGTTCGCCATCCCGTACCAGGCCCTGAGCTTCTTGGGAGTGGGGACTGTCTGGTCTCTGAATCCACAACGCCTAGAACAAAACAAGCTTGCAGTAAATTTGAAGAAAAGCTTAATGTAAGTAAAGGAGAAGTGAAAATCGAAGACATGGGTTTCACTGTGAGGATGATGCGAGACTAGGGCGATAGAGTTTTAGAGACGCCGAGGGCGAAGGGCCGAAGGCGCGCCTGCGCGGAACTGGCGCCCGGACGGCCGCGGGGCGCGGCTTCCCTTTCCCAGCCTCCGGTGGCGATCAGGTGGACTCGGGAGGCGGTGAAGGGGCGGGAGGAAGGGGCGCGGTCCCGGTCACGGGCGGGAGCGAGCGCGGAGCAGCGGTGCCCGGGGCGCACTCCCTCGCTGGCCGCTC
>NW_006782834.1:266405-271400 GCF_000442215.2 Lipotes vexillifer | reverse complement strand
CTGTTCCTGGGGCCGCGCTCCAGGTAAGTTCAGCCTCCCCCGCGTCGCCGCGAGCCTCACCAGCCACCCCGGCTGCCCCGCAGCTCGGAGCCGGGGTCGCGCCTCGGCCGGTTCCCCCGCGAGCGCAGCGCGGCCACGGGTCAGCGCTGGGCTGGCACCCACGCCACGTACCAACCCGGCTGCAGGGTGCAGGGCCCCAGGGGCCCCGGCGGTCGTGGAGGCCACCGCCCTCGTTTCAGAATCAAGGAAGCTGAGGCCCCGGGCAGCAGAACTGCCTGTCCTGGGAGGGTCACCCAGTTCTGCTCGGGGCGGGGCGCAAGCTGACCAGCTGTACCGGCGCCCTCGACCCTTGGCTTTTCGTCGCAGCTAGCCGCGCAGGGATACAGTTGGCCATCTTGGCTCCCCCCACCGTCAGGTCTTGGGAACAGAAAAAGAGCAGGGAGTCGGAATGGTTCTCCCGGTCCCTGGCGTCGTAAGAGGGGCTGGCTCCAAGCTCTGTTCTGAGGACTTGAACCCCACCCATCCTTGTGAGCACGTCCCTCCTCTTCACTTAGGCAATTTACTTTATTTCACTTAATTTTTTTAGGAGGTAGGAGAAAAGTGTATTTACATGTTGGGCTTTGGGAGTCCGAGAAGTTTGCTTTTCCATGAAAAGACTCACCTTTTTCTTTAATTGCAAGAATCTGATTCACTGGACATGAATCATTCCCCTGGCATTTGAGTCAGCAGGTAGAGGATCTGAGTACTTGTTTGCAAATGACCATATATAGGAAATTGTGGTTTCTGCCGGGTCAAGGAGCTTCTGGGTCTCTGGAGGCCCCTCGGGCTGCCAGTAAGAAGGTTGTAACACGGCCCGGCTAAATTATTTCCAAGGATTTGTGTTCTACACAGTCAGACTCTGTCCTCTGCCAGGGCTACATTTACAACTTTCTAAAAATCAACTTCATGAAAATTGTAACTCATAAAAACATTATTCTGCAAAGATAATCGCCATTGGCTTTCATGAAGGCAGAAAACTTCAAACTGACGAGAAAGGAAATTCAAAGATGTAAAGAAAACCAGGAGCTTGTTCCCAGAGCCGCGTGGTTCTGTAGAGACAGCGGCGTAAATATAGGGACCGAGGAGGAAGTAAAGGAAATGATGTAAACTCTCTAATCTCTTTCAGAAAAGGATGTTAAGGTTCTGTTGTTAGGTCATTTAGCCTCCACTCTGGAGTAATTTTTCACTTCTTAAAACTGAAATCAGTAGTAAATGTTTGTAATTTACAAATTATACTAAATCAACACATATTGAGCATTAGCTTTGACAGTGTATGGGCGGGGCACTTGGGTAAGGCAGAAGCTTGGGGGTTAAATGTATACCCTTGGACTGTGACTGCCTAGGTTCCGTAGAGGGACACTTACTCGCTGTGAGACTGGAACGTTATAGTACAGTCGGCCCTCCGTAGCCGCGGGTTTCAAAGTCGAACCGCAGTTGGTGGAATCAGCGGATGCAGAACCCGCGGGTAAGGAGACTGTACTGTGCCTTTGTATATAGGGACCTTGAGCATCTGAGGATTTGGGTAAACGCGGGGCAAGGTGGGGGAGGGGGCCCGGAACCGTGGATGCTGAGAGATCGACTGTACCTCTCTGCGTCCCAGCTTCTTCATGTGCAAAGTGGAGATGTTCTTAATGATACCCAGCTCCCCTGGATTATTGTGAGGCTGGTATCATTCATTCATTCAATAAGCATTTTTTGTTTTTAGTACTTTCTGTGCCTCAGTGAAAAAACTTGACAAAAATCTCCAGCCTTTTGGAATTGACCTTATAATGTTTCTTAATTTTTTTAAATTTTAATTTATTTATCGGCCAAGCCGTGCAGCTTGTGGGATCTTAGTTCCCCAGACAGGGATTGAACCCGCCAGGCAGTGAAAGTGCGGAGTCCTAACCACTGGACCGACAGGGAATTCCCTATTGTGTTTTTTTATATTACCTGCAACATAGTAAGAACTCAAAACATTAGCTGATGTGATTACACATATTATTTCATTCAGTGCCAACAACAGCCGTCCTCTCCCCTTTTGACAGATGAAACTGAGGCTCAAAGAAATTGTGTCTAGCTTTAAGAGGCAAAACCAGAACTAATGATATTTTGTATCTGCTGTATATTTAGAGGGATGTAGCCCTTAGCCCTTGTAACTAGAACGCTGACTGCCCTCCCCTACAGAAAGCCTGAGAAAATCAAGTCCCTAGAAATATTTAAATTCCAGAGACTAATAGTGTCATTTCCTATTGAACATTGCTCTGGGGCTATCACTGAATTTTTAGAATATTTTGTTCCCAGTAAGGGTGGGAGCAACTTTATTTCTAAGCCAATCCTGGAGATTTGCCAGCATGTTTGAATAATGTCTACATATGAAAGTGTGTCTGGGTTCCCAACCAGGCATCCATCAAAGAATTGCCCTTTTTCACCTATGGGCCCTACCAAGGACTGGACCTTCCTCAAAGGGCAGGCATGTCTGTTTATAACAGGCTGTAGGCTTGAAGCCTTGTAAAATGTAAATGAAGATTCACAAACACAAGGGATCAGACTGAAGCCAGCTGAAAACTGGGGGAGGGGGACAAGTTTTTGTTGTTCCCTATGACGGTAGTTAAAAGAAGTCAACAATCATTGTAGTTCTCCTGGATGTTAAATGAGTCAAAAATTGGCTCCCAGGAAACATATTTGCAAACCTCTTACGTACAGAGATTTTTTTTTCTCTCTTGTTTTGAGCCCTTCACAGGTGTAGCACAGTCCCTTGTAGATAGATAGTTGGTGTTCGGTGATGTTTATTTAGCAAATGCAGTACTTGACGTTAGAGAAACATCCTCTTCCAGAGGTGGTTTTTCTTTGAATGTTGACTTCTGTTATCTGGATTAGAGATTAAGGGTTAGGCTGAGATTATTGTGTTCTGAATCCCAGATTTATACCGTTCGTACTTTCTTTTCTTTTCCTTTTAATAGGTTAGTGTGATCTCAACTCAAGAGAAAGGTGGGATATCATGGCATCTATCTGGGTAAGTAAAAATCAAGCCTTCATAGCACAGTAACTTATCTGAGTCAAATCAAAATACAGAAAATCAAAATATTAAGAAAAAATTTTATAAGTTGATAAAAGGTTTATGTGAAAAAATTAACATGCCCCAAAAGCTAGATGATGTCTAAAAATAAGAAGATATTAAAATGTATTGTAAAGGTACATAGTTAAAATAATTTGTACTGACACCAAAGCAGGGAGGTCAATAATAGAGAATAAATTATGTGATTTGGGAATTTATTATAAGAAAAAGACATTTCATATCAGAGAGGAGAAGATGGCTTATTCAATAAATGATGTTAGGAAAACTTCTCACTGTTTGAGGGGAAAAAGTAAATCTGTATTCCTTCTCCCTTCTTACATGAAACTAAATTTCAGATGGATAAAATACCGAAATGAAAAAGACAAAATATGGGTGAATTTAAAAAATAATCTAGGGGGCTTCCCTGGTGGCGCAGTGGTTGAGAGTCCGCCTGCCGATGCTGGGGACACGGGTTCGTGCCCCGGTCCGGGAAGATCCCACATGCTGCGGAGCGGCCGGGCCCGTGAGCCATGGCCGCTGAGCCTGGGCGTCCGGAGCCTGTGCTCCGCAACGGGAGAGGCCACAGCAGTGAGAGGCCCGTGTACCGCAAAACAAACAAACAAACAAAAATAATAATCGTTGGAGTGGGGAAGGCAGTTACAACCAAGGTGCAAACCGAAAGCCCAAAAGAAAAATATTGATCTATTGAACTAAATACAAATTTATGATTTATGATGGCAAACAATATATTAGTGGAGTCAGAAGACAACCCACAGGAAATAGTATTTGCAGCACATTTGACAAGAGACTCATTAACATAAAAATAACTTCACTACATCAATAAGAAAAATGAACTCGATGGAAAAATTTGTGAGGGACATGAATAGGATACGAAAAGAATTATATATGTCCAACAAACATATGAAAAGGTGCTATACCTTACTGAGAAATAAAGAAATGTAAATAACACAATGAGAAATCATTTCTAAGTATTGGTAAAGGTGAAAAAAAATGTAAGAAGACCAGTGTTGCAGAGGATGTGGGCAAGACGGGCACTCTCATACTCCGTTCATAGGCGAGTAAAGTTGGCACTCTTTGGGGATGGTATTTTGGCCATATCTGTCAGTGTTTAAATGCTCACCCTGTGTAACCCAGTAGTTCCACTTCTGGGTATTTATCATATAGATACACTTGCATAAGGTTGAAGAAATAAAGGCTGATGGGTATTCATTTGTACTAATGAAAATATACAGAATAAATGGCTATCCATGGGTTATGATATTTCTCAATTGTAACTTATAGCCATTTTTATGTAATCATTTAAAAAATGAAAGTCTGATGTCTATGTATTGACAAAAAAAATTCCAGAGATATATTAATCAATAAAAAAAAAAAAAATCCAGTCACAGAATAGTACATACAGAGTGATTCTGTTTTAGAGAAAGAAAAAAGAAAAGAAAAAAATAGACACATAAGGACTGTATTACTTAAAAACTTTCTGGAAAGGTGGAACTATGAGCAGGGGCACTTTCACTTTCAATGCATCACCTTCTTGCTCTGATTCTTTTTTTAAATTTTTTTTTCTTTTTTTTTTTTGGGCCGTTCACACGGCATGTGAGATCTTGGTTCCCCAACCAGGGATCGAACCCGAGCCCCCTGCATTGGAAGCACAGATTCTTAACCACTGGACCACCAGGGAAGTCCCTCTGATTTTTTTTAATGATGAAAATACATTATATTTTATAAGTGAGGGGCAGAGAGGCTTCAAGAATAACCTGTATGGAGACATGAGCAGGCCTTGTTATGCGCAGTGTCGGTGTCAGTAGATGTGCTATTGTGAGGCTTTGCTTGGTCCCAGATTATTTTCTGTCACTGGCCAGTAGGCTGATCTCCCCCTTTCCAGGTCTGAAATTCCTGCT
>NW_006782834.1:230460-265199 GCF_000442215.2 Lipotes vexillifer | reverse complement strand
CTGCTGCTGTTATGGATATCTAGTAGAGTCAGATGAAAAATAATTTGATCTCTCCAAAAAATTAGTCTCCCTCTAGCCCTTGTCCATTAGTGAATCGACATGGAATTAGTTGTTAAGGCTCTGCAGCTGACACCTTCAAAGATGGCACATTTCTGAAGGGCTGGGAGAGACCCCGGTGAGTGTGAGAGAGGGTGTATTTGTCTCCTACTGCTTCCATAAACAGTCACCACACGTTTAGCAACTTAAAACAATACCCCTTTATTATCTCCACACAGTTCTATATGTTAGAGCCCAAAATGGGTCTCACAGCACAAAGATCAAGGAGTTGGCAGGGCTGCATTCCTTTCTGAGACTTTGGGAAGAATCCACCTCTGAGCTTATTTAGGTTGTCGGCAAAATTTAGTTCCTTGCAGTTGTGAGACTTGAGTGCCTTGCTGGCTGTCAGTGGGGGCTATCCTTATCTCCTGGAGGCCATTGCCAGTCCTTGTGTGTGGCCTCCTACATCTCAGAACAGCAGCGGTGCATGGAATCCTTCTCACGCTTGCAGTCTGTCTAGCTTGCCCTTCTGGGACATCTCTCTTCTGCCGTCCTCTGCTTCCTCCAGCTGGAGACGGTTCTCTGCTGTTAAGTGCTCACATTATTAGATTGGGCCCACCTGGGTAATCCAGGATAATTTCCCTGTTTTAAGGTTTGGAACCTTAATTGCATCCTCAAAGTCCCTTTAGTCATGTAACATAACACATTCACCGGGTCCAAGGATTACCGTGTGGACATTTTATTTGGGAGCCATTATTCTGCCCACCACAAGGGGGTGGTAGCATTGGGCATCAGGCAGCAGGAAAGAAGGGAGGGGAATAGACTAGAAAAGGGAAGCTGTGCTGTGGGCAGGAGGGGAGATTGGGGAGCTCGAGTGAAGAAAGAGGCCCTAGCCAGAGAGGGGCTCCTACTGCCTCGCTTTTTCTTTCCTGTTTTCCTCCTGTCTCAAATTAAAGAACTAACATTTATGAGTGAGATATCTGAGAGCAAATATTAAAAGCAACTCAGAGCTACTATGGAAAACAGTATGGTGGTTCCTCAACAAATTAAAAATAGAATTACCGTATGATCCAGCAATCCCATTTCTGGATAAGTATCCTAAGAATTGAAAGCAGGATCTTGAAGAGATATTTGCACACTTGTGTTCATAGCAGCATTATTCACAATAGCTAAAAGCTGGAAGCAACCCAAGTGTCCGTTGATGGACGAATAGTTAAACAAAATGTGGGGTATGCATATTGTGCAATATTTAGCCTTTAAAAGGAAGGAAATTCTGACATATGCTGCAACATAGATGAACCCTGAGGACATTATGCTAAGAGAAAAAAGCCAGTAATAAGAAGACAAAATACTGTATGATTCCATTTATATGAGGTATCTGAAGTAGTCAGATTCATAGAAGCAGAAAACAGAATTGTAGTTGCCAGGGTCTGTGGGGAGGGGGAGAGGGGAATTTGTTGCTTAATGGATATAGAGTTCTAGTTCCACACAATGAAAAAGTCAAGTTCTGGAGATCTGTTTTACAACAATGTGAATATTCTCACCACTGCTGAACTGTACACTTAAAAATGTTTAAAGTGGTAAATTTTATGTTACACTTTTTTTTAACCACAATTTTAAAAACTCTCAGATTTCTGTAAATACTCCTCTCACTGTTTTATCTGTTCTCTTTTTCCCTCTTAACACGAAAGCACATACACACCCAAACACAAATGAGCAATCAGTCCATGCGTTTCTATAACATGGTTGATCGTTTGTGTTTACCAGTGTATGGTGAGTTTATTAGAGTGATATGATCAAGACGGAAGATTTCGGTTGCAATTTCAGTACATTACTGTTGGAGATGAAAGATTAGCTGGTTTCCTAAGTCTGTATATCCTATCTAGGAGTGTTGGAACCCTCCCGTCGTTTCAGATGTTGCATTACTATTTCCTTTGTTAAAATTTTTGAATATGGTAGCCACACTTTTTGAAAGTTTGCATTACATAACTTTGCTTTTATGAAAGATCTGTGTTAGTACAGGCACACATTGGAGACACTGCAGTTTGGTTCCAGACCACTGCAGTAAAACAAGTGTCACAATAAAGCAAGTCGCATGAATTTTTTGGTTTCCCAGTGCATATAAAAGTTATGTTTTGAAAACCATGAAACTCCTAGAAGAAAACATTGGCAGAACACTCTTTGACATGAATTGTAGCAATATTTTTTGGATCTGTCTCCTAAAGCAAAGGAAGTAAAAACAAAAATAAATAAATGGGATCTAATTAGCCTTAAAGTTTTTGCATAGCAAAGGAAACCATTGACAAAATGAAAAGGCGACCTACTGAATGTGAGGAAATATTTGCTAATGATATGACGGATAAGGAGTTAATATCCAAAATATATCAACAACTCATACAACTCAACCTCAAAAAAGCAAACAACCCAATTAAAATGTGAGCAGAAAACCTGAATAGACATTTTCCCAAAGAAGACATGCAGATGGCCACCAGACACATGAAAAGATGCTCAACATCGTTAGTCATCAGAGAAATGCAAATTAGAACCACAATGAGATATCATCTCACACCTGTCAGAATGGCTCTCATCAAAAACTCTACAAACAATAAATGCTGGAGAGGGTGTGGAGAAAAGGGAATCCTCCTACACTGTTTGTTGGTGGGAATGTAAATTGGTGCAGCCTCTATGGAGAACAGTATGGAGGTTTCTCAAAAAACTAAAAGTAGTTTAGTTTTGACCATATGACCCAGCAATTCCACTCCTGGATATATATCCAAAAAAAACCCAAAAGACTAATTTGAAAAGATACATGCAGCCCAATGTTCGTAGAAGCATTATTTACAGTTGCCAAGATATGGAAACAACCTAAGCCATCAACAGAACAGATGAATGGATAAAGATGTGGGGTGTGTGTGTGTGTGTGGTATACACACACACACACACACACACACACACACATATACATACAATGGAATACTACTCAGCCATAAAAAATGAAATTGTGCTATTTGCAGCAACATGGATGGACTTGGAGGGCATTATACTGTGTGAAATGTCAGACAGAGACAAGTAATGTATGATATCACATATGTGGAATCAAAAAATTCAACAAACTAGTAAATATAACAAAAGAGAAGGAGAGTCATAAGTATAGAGAACAAACTAGTGATTACCAGTGGTGGGGTACAATATAAGGGTAGGGCAGTAAAGAGGTACAAATTGTTAAGTATAAAATAAACTATAAGGATATATTGTACAACATGGGGAATATAGCCGATAAAAAAGTTATGTTAACACTATACTGTAGTCTGTTGCATAGAATAGCATTGTCTAAAGGAACAATGTACATACTCTAATTTAAAAATGCTTTATTGATAAAAAATGCTAACCAGCATCTGAGCCTTCAGGGAGTCATAATCCTTTTTTGCAATAGTAACATCAAAGATCACTGCACACAGATCACCATAACAAGTATAGTAATCATGAAAAAGTTTGAAATATTGCTGGAATTACCAAAATACGACACAGAGACACGAAATGAGCAAATGCTGTTGGAAGAATGGGGCTGATATACTTGCTTGATGTAGGGTTGTCACAAACCTTCAGTTTGTAAAAACACAATATCTGCAAAGCAAAATGAAGTGCAGTGAAGACATGATATGCCTGTACCTGCTTTTGGTAACTGAAAGAAATCCAAAGAGGATTTTTGCTTTCATGCCATCAATGTATTAAAGTAGGTCTTTCTTAAAACTGAAGTGGCATAAAATGAACTTGAAAATCTGGGGATACCCTTGGCTTTATACCATTTCAGCTTATGGGAAGTTTCATAGAGATGCTCTGCATTAAGATAACGGGGGAAACCTGTGTATCTCTGTTCAGGCTTGGCTTGAGAGGATCTGGTATCTTATCAGTTTGTACCCTTTGAACTCAAGGTCTTTGTCCAATGTTGCCTTTACATCTATAGCAAAGCACTCAGGCAACACACAAATGAGAATGTCTTGGAACATTTTTATTAAGATAAGGCTGGCTTTCTCATAGGAATACTCTGAGCTCTTTGCTCCTTGGTCAATTCGTAACTCACTTTTACAGAATAATAATGAATGCAATAACTATGTGAACCCTCAAATTAATATTTTTATTATGCTACTAAAATTTTTCAACATTAGCTCATAATCACTACAATCATCATGAACTGTTGTAACATCCGAGCTAACTATATACTCTTCCTTCCCCGTTCCAAATGCTAATTTGCAAAATGAGGAAGGGGAACATAGAAAGACTCTGGAACCAAGGGGTAAAAGAAACTTTATCAAAATATAACTTCCTGTCAACATGAAGGAGTTCATCCAAAGGGTAGCTAAACAATGAAGGCAGCGTGAACCTAGTGCAGTGGGCTCTACCGGAGCAGAGAGAAGACCACCATCCAGCCACAACCCCAGTTCTACTTTTCATGACTCTCTAATTGATTAAAAGGCAAACTCTTGAATATGACCTTGAGCAAATTACTTAGTCTCTTGCTATGTCTGTTTCCTGGTCTGTAAAATAAGTGTAATAACAGTACCTACATCATCTAGGCTTTGAAGGCATTAAATCAGTTCATGTGAAATGCATGAACAGTACCTGGCATGTCGTGAGCACTCAGTAGACGTTGTAATCATTATCATTTCGGTATATTAGCTTTTCTCTAAAAACATATTCCTTGATACTTAATATCCCTGCAACTGTTTTAGTGAAAAAGCTTCTGCCTGTTTCCTGGGTCTGGTTTCAGTACACGTCAACAGCATCCTCCTCCCCACTGGAATGATTCTCTCAGAGCCATTGAAACCAATGGATTTTCCCCAAATAGTTGTTTTCTGACCACGCCTATTTTTAGTATTTTCTTGCATTTATGTATATATATATAATATAAAATATATATATATATATATATATATATATAATATGACTATTTTTTAGAGGAGTTTTAGGTTCGCAGCAAAATTAAGAGGAGGGTACAGAGGTTCCCCATGTGCCCTCTGTCTCCCACACATGCATGGCCTCCCCCATTGTCAACATCCCCCACCAGAGGGGTTCACTTGTTGCAATTGATGAACCTACGTTGGCACATCTTTATCACCCAAAGTCCGTAGTTTACATTACAGTTCACTCTTGGTGTTGTACATTCTACGGGTTTGGATGTTTATATGTATTTAAAGGCATTCTGGGGGTTTGGATGCTTATATATATTTAAAGATAATGCTCTGTTCTCACTCCCAGTGGGTGGATTGCAGTACAATTCTGACACTACCTAGGACTAGCATCAGACTCCACAGGTTGAAGGGCTCAAGCCTCACTTCAGACACCAGCGGCAAGTCTCAGAGTCACCTGCTGTTCTGACCCAGGGGCTATAAATTAGGAGGTTTCCATGACCCTGATCAGTAAGTCTCTAAAACACCTCATAGAATTCACTGAAAGTGCTATACTTACCATTACAGTTTTTATTATGAAACCTACACATAGAGCAAACTCTGGAAAGGCCCTGGATGCAGAGCTTCCAAGCCCTCTCCCCGTGGAGTCAGGGCACCTCACCTTTCCTGCACATCAGTGTGTTCACCAGCCAGGGAGCTTCTCTGAGCCTCGGCATCCAGAGCTTTTTCTGGAGTTTCATTGCATAGCCGTGACTGATAAAGTCACTGGCCACGATTGAATTCGGTCTCCAGTCCCCTTGCGTTCCCAAAGTGCCAACCCTCTAATCACATGGCTAGGTCTTTTTAGTAACCGGCCTGATGCTACAGCCATCTCATGGCCCACCATGACTCACCTCATTAGCACAGTAAAGACAATCCCATCGCTCAGTAAATCCCAGTGGTTTTCGAAGCTCTGTGGCTGGAACCCAGGACAAAGATCAGATACATCTTTATTATACCATAAACATATACCTTACATCAAGGCTGCAGAGAGTTTTCAAAACGTCGTATTCCTGTACTTTTTACTAAAATGCTGTCAGCACTAAGGTACTGGTTATCTTAGGCTGATGGGAAGCTCTGATTGGAAGTTACATCTTTAATCCCAAGTAAGACTGGGGGAAGTGAGTTAATGTTTTGTAATAGATACAGATTGGCAGGCAGGGTCACTCAAAACATGGGGTCCATGAAGAAATACAAAAAGGGATGCTTGATGGTGGAAAGGTTGGGGAAGGTTTATCTAAGGTGGAAACTTGCTAATAGGAGAAGCTACCCCATCATAATGAGTCCTTGGTGAGAATTAGAGAGCACAGCTTCCCTTCCCCGCCCCATCCTTCCTCTCTTTCCTGGGAACAAGATTGGTGTAGTTTGACACATGAGGATACAGTGTTCCCATTTCTTCAGTGTAACCCAGAGGAAGGACACCAGGAAAGGTGCAGTGTGCTAACGTGCAGGGAATTCGGGGAAGGCAGTGCCTTTCAAATTCTGCCCCATGGATGACATCAGCCCCTTGCATTTGGATGTTTTTGGTACTGGGTACAAAGGATTCGTAAGAGCCCCATCCACTTTCATATTTCTTGCTTTGGTGGGACATCCAACTAGAACCTTTCTTTCCTAGTGTGTTTGCTCTTCCCGACCATGCAAACTTAAACCGCGTATGGAGAAGACACCAGTGTTACACGCATGTGGATGTGCTGAACAACTTCTGTGGTCTCCCTCCTGTCTACTGCATCTCAGGGCTGGATGATCCGGCTTATACCTATTTTCATGGAAATGGACTTTTCACATCCCAAGCAGTATAGGCATCATGCCTGATTAGGTACTTCCGACATGATTGTAACTTCCTATTTGGTGTGTGTTTCAAACCACGGTTCCTGAAGCTTCTTTAGGGAAATACTGGCACTCAGAGAGTTTCACAAATGGTCCTCTGCAGGAAGTTAATGAAAAACAGGTTAGACCTGGATTTCAAATCAAAACATTTAGAGCTTTGTTTTAGGACAAACCCTGGAAAGAAATACCGTACAATCTGAGTGAAAAGAGAGAGGCTTCCTGGGAATGAACGGAATGAACATTAAAGGGCTGCTCTTTGCCTCTCCCTGACCCAAGCTTAACCACCAAGGAGGGAGGGTCCCTCTTTTATAGTTAATTATAATAAAGAGTGTAATTTGACAATCTAACTTGTTGCTGTTGAAAACGTTTTAGACTGAGAGCAAGGAGTGTGAAGGGGAGAAGGTATCATTTGACTCTCTTGAAAGTCTATTTTTTTTTTTTTTGGTGGATGCAAAGCAGTTAGAAAAAAATAAGTATTTTAGAGTACTGAGAAATAAGATTAATACAGAGGTCTCACATGAATTGAGAGAGTCAAAAGGGTAGAAAATTCTCAAGTCCGCCCCTTCCTCCATTCTCAGATCTTTGCTCCCTCCATCTTCAACTATTTGTGTTTGATTAAATACCTCGCCTAGGTTCTGGAGGCATGTTTAAATAAGAGTAGTGACAGTCTCGGGCTTCCCTGGTGGCGCAGTGCTTGAGAGTCCGCCTGCCGATGCAGGGGACGCGGGTTCGTGCCCCGTTTCGGGAGGATCCCACATGCCGCGGGGCGGCTGGGCCCGTGAGCCATGGCCGCTGGGCCTGCGCGTCCGGAGCCTGTGCTCCGCAAATGGGAGAGGCCACAACAGTGAGCAGCACAACCAAAAAAAAAAAAAAAAAAAAAAAAAAAAAAAAAAAAAAAAAAGTAAAAAAAAAAAAAAGAGTAGTGACAGTCTCGTGTGGACAGGATTTACAAAAGGTGAAGAGTGCGTTTGTCAGATTTTTGAGATATGGCATGGAGCTCTGAAAAGTCTGGCAGTGGCATTTG
Organism: Lipotes vexillifer; assembly: GCF_000442215.2. NCBI lineage: Eukaryota > Metazoa > Chordata > Mammalia > Artiodactyla > Lipotidae > Lipotes > Lipotes vexillifer. The sequence continues at coordinate 257,366 of NW_006782834.1, read as the reverse complement.
AGAATTATCAAAGAAAACAAGACCCAGAACAAGAAAGCATTTTGTACTCATTTATTCATGCAGCACATATTTACTAAGCATCTACTATGTGCCGATACTCTTTTAGGATACAGCAGGGAAAGAGAAATAAAAAAGCGTGGAGCTTACACGCCTCTGATTTTATTAGGGAAGAGCTGCTAAACAAAGAAATAAGTGTATAGTATGTTCAGTCAGTTTTCAGTACTCTGGAGAAGAGCAGAGGTGAGAATGAGTGGTAGGGTACATTATTTCTGCCCAGATGTGTGAGCAGAAGTCAACATGGAGTGAGGGAGTGAGCTGGGAAGATATTTGGGGGAAGACCATCCAGCCAGAGGGAACAGCAGGCATAAAGCTCCGAGGCAGAAGAGCAATGAGAAAACCCCAGTGAAGTGATAGGAGGGAGACAAGGAGATTTGGGGGAGCATGATAATTCTCTTCTTTTGTTACTTCAGGGTCCTCCGAGGGCCACAAAGAATCCCTATAGTCCTGACAGCCTTTGCATGAACTGTAGGAGTTTCCACTGTCTAGGTTTACTTTGCGTTAGGAAATATTTTGAAATCTGTAGCAACTTGTTAGGATGAACAACAAACATACTCATACGAAATCCATGAAACGGTGCCTTTTAACATCATACCATGTGAGCATTAATGACTTTGGTCGTCGATGCAAGAAATCTTCTTTCCAGGGTGCTCCAAACATCCTGGGATGTTCCTGATCTCAGCCCCTCTCAGGTGGGTCCCTATTCCCAAAGAAGTGAAGTGGGAGGGGAGTGAGTGTCACCACTGTACTCCCCAAACCCTGCCAAGCCAGTCACCATTCCCCAGCCAAGAAGATGTGATGAAGCCAGATTTCTCACTTCAGTGAGCCAAGTCCCCTGTATCTTCCACGGTTAGAGCGAAGGTCCCTTAAATGCAGGTGTCTCAGTTAGAGATGCACAGAGCTGAGGCCAGAATAGTCTTCAACTCTCTGTGGCCCTTGGCCGAGAGGAGAATTTGGTCATGAAGTCTTAGCTAAGTTAAGCTCCTGACTTTGATTGCGGTACCAAAAAATAATTCTCAGACACTGGTGCTCTATGACTCAAAAGAAGATGAATACAGCTTATTTATAATCTGCCACAGACAAATAATGAAAATGATTCTGAGAAAGGAGTTTGTGTTGATGAAGTCTTTTCAGGGGTCCAGTGTTTCAAGCTCAATCCAGATAGTTGGGTTTGCTGCCTTTGACAGAGAAATGCTGAGTGCTTGGAGAGACAGGAAGGAAGATACAGTGGAATCATTAGAAACATCCCAGGTGCACCAGGCATCCATCTGGGCTTGTGGAACCAGATTGAAAGACTTAGCATAGCTTGTGTTGCTGAAAGAGGTCATTTTATGTAGTCCGGACATCTTCCAAATCTCCCAAGATACAATGATCACTTTGATTTCTAGACTATCAATATTTGAAGGAAGCAACCTCATCAGACAGCCAGTTGTCTAGTGTGGACCTCGGAGAAAGCCCACACCTTGGGATATCATTGTCTTGCTTCCACCTACTTCCATCAGACTCACTCACAGTTATTTATTAAGCCCCTAGCTGGAGGCTGAACACTGGGCTAGGAGCTGGGTGTACTGTGAGTAAAACAAAAGGTCTCTGCCCTCTGGAAGTTTAATTTAGAGGAGGTGGAGACACAGATATAAACAGAGAGATTGAGGAATGCTGGGTGCCCTAAGGGGGGAAAGCGTGCTGAGACAGAATAACAGGAGAGGACCCTGTTAAGTCAGGGTCAGGTGGCCCCGGGCAGACCTGTCAGAGAAGATGGCCCTTAATCAGAAGACTGAAGGTAGGAAAACATTCCAGCTAGAGGGAACAGCACAAACAAAGGCATGAAGATGAGAAAGAGATCACAGTAGATCAGCTGGAGTTTTGGAGAGCTGAAGTGGGATGGGCAAAGGGGAGAGTTGGCTCCAGGTGAGGGTGACAAGGAAGGTCGGGCCAGACGTTGCAGGGCTGCGTGGACAGGGCAAGGAGTTTGGACTTTATTGAATATCCAATGGGAGGTCAGAGAAGGGTGTCCAGTAGGAGAATGCCATGACCTGACTTAGATCTTTCACAGATCCCTGGGCTGCTAGAAAATGTGGGAAGTGGCTAGAGGTAGGCATAGAAGGAAGCAGGAAGGGAGACTAGGGAAGAGGTCCATGTCCAGGGGAGCAATGATGGTGACTTGGATGACAGGAGTGCCAAAGAAGGTGGGGAGAAGTGCACAGGAGATTCTGTTTTTTGCAGTAGTCTCATCAGGTCTTGCAGATGATTGCATTTGGATGGAAAGAGAAGGAATTGAAGGAGACCCCCAGGTTTCTGGTGGTTGGTGGTGCCATTTAAAGGGATTGAAGAAGAAGAGCAAACTGGGGACGAGCACAGACAGTGGAGCCAGGTTGCCTGGGTTCAAATCCTGGCTGTGCCACAGACTGTCAGCAAGTCTTTTAGCTCTCGGTGCCTCAGTCTTCTCCCCTGGAAGATGGGATCATAATAGGATGCGTTCTGAGGGTTAAATGAGCAAATATGTATAAAGCACAAGTAAGTACCATGTAACTGATACATGGTAGAAGAAGTCATTTTGAAAGGAAATAACGAGTTGATACATGAGATATAACCAGTGTTCAAAATAGAAGTCTGGGCTGGGAATACAGCTGTGGGAGTTGTCTGCATATAGAAGGGGAAGTGGCAGACACTGAGCAGAGAGTGATCATTTCTCCCTGGCTCTTCGAGAATTCCTAAGTCCTGAAGGTTTATATGAGGCTCTGATTTGAAAGCTTAACTTTGGGACATGGCCTTTCCAGGGCTTTAGGAAGTGATGCGGGATTTGGCTTTGCCTCACCTTCAAAACCTACCTGCAGCAGCTGCTATTCTTGCTCTGGAGTGTTTGGCTTTAAATATGTTCCTTGTCAGCAGGATTGGCACCCCGTGTTTTTCTCTTTCATCCATTCTTCTGAATATAAATGTTTGACTTCTTGCAAACGCAGTGCGCTTTCATGAAGAAATAGAGACGACTGACTTTCCCTAGTCAAGGACAGACTGGCGTCTCTCAGGGGTAGTGGCAGACAGCTCCCCAGGCCTGGCTTGGCCATACCGGTGGCTTCAAGGTGTCATGGGCTATGACTGACATCTGAAGGATAGTTTTAGAGGGTCAGGGAAAATTAAATAGGCATGAAGAAGAAAGATGCATCCTAGCCTAGTCATTAGGAGCAAAGACTGACCAATTGCCGCCTGTGAGAACTTGGGCGGCAGCTTAGTCGTCATCTGCAAATAGGATTTATTATATCTGCTTTATCTGTTTACTGTGAGGACCGAATGAGCTAATGCAGGAAACTGCTTGGCAAATCGTGAGTAGCAGCAATTGTTATTAATATAAAGAGCTCCTGTTGTTTCCCCCCTGTATTTGGACATTCCTTGCGGTAAATTTATTTTCCAACTGGTTTCAGGATCATGTTCCCTTTGGGGGCATCTGAAGGTCAAGTTTGAGAAAAGAAAAGCAACTAAATGTGTTTAAGGGATGTGGATGGAAATCTGATCAAACATGATTAAAAATAAAAAGACTTTGCCAAGTATTGGGCTTCCCTGGTGGCGCAGTGGTTGAGAGTCTGCCTGCCTATGCAGGGGACACGGGTTCGTGCCCTGGTCCGGGAAGATCCCACATGCCGCGGAGCAGCTGGGCCTGTGAGCCATGGCCGCTGAGCCTGCATGTCTGGAGTCTGTGCTCCGCAACGGGAGAGGCCACAACAGTGAGAGGCCCGCATACCGCAAAAAAAAAAAAAAAAAAAAAAGACTTTGCCAAGTATTCATGTGATGTCCTGCACTAGCGCTGACACTTTGTTAGGGTAGTAGGGTCCATAGAAATAAACTAAGTCAAGTATTGATTCGTAATTTAAATGTCAAAGAATTAAGCCTGCAGTGGAGCAGGCGTTGCAAGCAGTTTGGTTTGGCCGTAAAAATGCCAACATTCCTGAAACAGTGAGCTCATCATCAAATTCTTATTCCACGCCCACAAAAGAATCTATGACTTGTTTGCTCGATTTTGTTTTGGTTTTCTGGGCAGCTAAGAATGAAATAGGGCAGTGATTCTCAAACACGTTAGTGCATTGGAATCCTCTGGAGGGCTTGTGAAAACCCGGATCCTGAATCTTAGCCCCAGAGTTGTTGATGCAGTAAGACTGTGGTGGGGCCTGAGAATTTGCTTTCTAATAAGTTCCCTGGCAATGCTGACGCTGCTGATCCAGGAACCACACTTTGAGAACCACTAATACGGAATTTCCTGGGGCCTTATGATGTGGTGGAGACCTCAAGGCATTTTAGTTACAAGGAAGTGGGTTCAAATTCTGGGGCTGTACTTAGTAGCAGAGTTATGTCAAGCAAATAATCTCTCTGAGATCCAGTTTCTTCCTTTTTGTTTTTTTTTGTTTTGTTTTTGTTTTGTTTTTTTTGCGGTACGTGGGCCTCTCACTGTTGTGGCCTCTCCCGTTGGGGAGCACAGGCTCTGGACATGCAGGCTCAGCGGGCATGGCTCATGGGCCCAGCCGCCCAGCGGCATGTGGGATCTTCCCATACCGGGGCACGAACCTGTGTCCCCTGCATCGGCAGGCGGACTCTCAACCACTGCGCCACCAGGGAAGCCTGTCTTCCATTTTTAAACGGAAATAATAAAATCCCCCTCTTTAAGGTCATGGTAAGAGTTGAATAAGATGTCTGTGAAGCACCTTGTTCACTGCGTGACATGTATTACTTTAAAAGATTCCATTAATTTCTTTTTACTGTAAGATTTTTTTTCATAAGTCATATATTTATTTCTGAATGTTTTGGGCAATGAAGTCTATCAAATGAATATACTGCTCATTTAAATAACTGAAGCACTTTGAAAGATTTCGCTAAGATTCCATTTCAGGAGTCCTGTGCCATTTTTCACACAGGTGTGTGTGTGTGTGTGTGTATGTGTGTAGTTTTTTTTCCTTTTAATCAAACGAGTAGTTCCTCCCCATTAAATTCTTACTAGGTAGCAAGTTGCATAATGGATTGGGAATTTCATCCTTCTCTAGTTTTGTGCATTGGAATTTCAGCATATTTTGATGTATAGGTAGCAGAGGGCAGTGACAAGGTCACAGCTAGAATGGAAACCCTGAGTTTTCATAATTCATGGATAATTAGAGTCTGACTACAGTTTTGTCTTTTGTATTCAGAAGCAGCCATGTGAATATCTGCACGGCACAGAAGCACCAGGGAAGCTTCTAAAACATGTGCAGTCTGACACCTCATTTCTAAAGACCATGGTTCCATGTGTCTAGGGCAGGGCCTGGTCATATGCATTTTAATCAACAAAAAAATCAATCAACCGATCTAAGAAAGAAATGGAAAATTTTATTCAAACCCAACTGAGGATTATGACCCAGGAACAGCCTCTCAGAAAGCTCTGAGAACTGTTCCACTCTCTAGAAGTCAAAGCACAGTTGTATAAGTTTTTTGAGACAGAGGGCTGTCCATTAAATGACGTATTATTGACAGTTCACACAATCCAGATCTGCAAGTACAAAGGGGTAGGTCATGATCAAGAAGGAATGTTATCTTTTAAGGAGTTGCCTTGTTGGTGCTGGGAGAATGTTGCTGTTTATGGCTGAGCAGGTATTCCTGCCAATGGGGGAGGTTTGGTCGATGCATAATGCAGATACACAGTGCACAGTAGAGGGGAGAGAGGAGGCCAAAGGGCAGAAAAAAATGTTTATGTTTAAATTTTTCTTGTCTTGCCATAAAATATGAATTTTATTTCACAAAAGAGTCAGCCCAGGCGGTACCAAGACTACATTTTAAGACGGACTAGGAATGGGCTGCAACGTTCAGAACTGCTTTTAAATTCTGCTGCTTAACTAGCTATGTGGACTTGAGCAAATTCTCCAATCTCCTTAAATCTTGGTGTCTTATACGTGACATGGATCATTTTTACTCATTCATTGGTGCTGTTGTGCAGGTTATAGTTAATGTATAAAAGGTGCCACAGTGCTGGGCACAAAGCACTCAAATGCTCCAATGTTGTGATGGTTCTTCTAAAATGCCAGACAGGGAAGGTGGACAGATAAGATAAACATGAAAGTTCTTAAATGAATAGAACTGAAATGAAGCCAGTTGGCTGTGTGAATCCATAAAATATTTATTAAGCCTTGAAGAAAGAGAATTCTCCAAAGATTATGTTGAAGTGACTGATTTCTTACAGGTGGTTTAGATCAGGCACATTTACAATTAGTTTCTAACTTGTTATAATTACTTTTTTAGAATCAAAACTTTATTTTGGGTACTTTAAGATGAAACAGTGTTGGATTGTATTGAAATAAACTGTTCAATCCAATCTACTGAATCAACAGACTATCATTTTTTACTGGGCCAGAACATTAATTTTCCATTCACTTTAATGTGACAAGATAATGTCCTTTCATGAAAATATTAAACACTTCAGGAGAGCCTAAAGGAAGCCATATTAACACAAGACAACAGAGCCAGTATTACTCAGTAATAGGATAGAAATATCAGTTAGAAAGAAAACATTGTCACTGTAAAGACAGACTTTTATTCAGAGTTAGGAAGTACCATATAAGTACATGTTTACTTGGATTTTTCTCAATTTCTCTTAAGCAGTTTTAAGATATTTTATTCCTTCTGTAGGATGGTCTTTCTCAGCTTACTGACAAGTTTCTAGTTTATGTGCTTAAAATTAGTATCATGGCATTTTTTACTTCCATGCTATTCTTGAAGACCTGTGTCAGTGGAGCTTTCAGAAGGGAATTTATCTGCCACAGTTGTACATCCATTAAACAGAGCTTAAGAACAGACAGTCCTAATGGGGTTTTCATTTATGTGTCCTTTGGTGTAGGTTTTCCCAAGGACAATGGTGAACGTTGATTAAAACATCTTGAAGTCTATAAACTGCAGTTACTTCTAGGTGAGATACAGTGAAGAGCTTTGAAGTATCACTTGAAAAAAGAAGATGGAGGAAATTTCCACTTTCTCACTGCTTTCATGCAGATATCACTAAAGCAAATATTCTTCAGAATCACCATGATTAACACAATTCACTGCTCTAGCGAATGAATGTTTTATATTTTCAATTTGTTACACAAGAGAAGAAAGGGAGAGGTCTTATTATAAATGTGGTAGCTGTCATATTGCCTGCATATCTGGGGTGGGGAGACTCTCTTGAACCACTCCTGCAGTGATAAGAAGGTGTGCAAATTATGGGTTTGTTGTGTGTTTCCAGTGGGCATATGGGAATATGTGTATGTAACATAAATAAAGATGTCACTTTGGACTAGTGGGACTGTCAGATATTTTCTTCTAGGTTGGACACCGAGGGACAATGAGAGATTATCCCAGCTTTAGCGCATCAGTGGATGCTGAAGCGATTCATAAGGCAATCAGAGGAATTGGTGAGTGATGCTTTACAGTTCCTTTTTCATTGTTGAAGCACATCAAGAAGTTAAAGCTAAAAGTGCATGGGTTCAGGTTGCCCAAGTTGCCTTACTCGATTAGAGAAATTATAAGGTACTTTAAAAAAATTGTGAAATAATGCGGCAAAGTATAGGGAACCCAGTTTTATTATATATATATATATTTTTTAACATCTTTATTGGGGTATAATTGCTTTACAGTGGTGTGTTAGTTTATTATGTCTTAATATTTGCCATGTTTGTTTAATATTAAACACTACCATGACCATCACTGCTACCAACAATCATCATCATCATCATCATCACCATAAATCATTATAGATACAGTCCCTGACGATTCTGCCTGGATCTCATTCCCACCTCATTCCCTAGAGATAAACAGCATTCTAAATTAGAATTTATTCCCACAAAACTTCTAATTTTGTACTCCATATGTATGTACCTATTGTTGTGCATGGGCACAAACAGTATAAATTGAAATCCTACCTTATGTTTTCTTCTGCAGCTTGTTATTTTGTCCCTTAACATTATGTTTTTGAGATTTATCCATGTTGATATGTTTAGCTCTAGTTCATTAATTTTTAACTGCAGGATAGTTTATTACATCGTAAGATGGGAATAGTGAGTGAACACTTAAATTGCTTACAGTTCTTTTCTATTACAATATAAAAATATTGCATTGAATAGTCATGCTTATGTCTCGTTGTGCACATTTGCTAGCACCTCTAGAATATAATGGTTGAAATGTCTGGGTTGAAGGTAATGTTCATCTCCAGATTAACTAGAAATTTTGCCACACTGCTCTCTCAAATAAATATGCAAATTAGTATTCCTGCCAGCAATATATGAGACTTCCTCTTTCTCCGTATTCTCATCAGTACTTGCGGCAGTCATCCTATTCCGTTTTTCCAATTGAGTGGATCTAAAATTGTACCTCATTCTGTATCTGTTTCCTTCCTCCTCCCCATCCCCCATTATTGATGCAGTTAAGCATCCTCTCTTGTTTATTTTCTTCTTTTTCCATGAATTACACCTCCATATCTTTTATCCATTTTTCAGCTGGGTTGTCTTCTTTGTGCTTGGCAAGAAAAAATTTTTACTTTTAAATTTAAAATTTATTTTTTAAAATAAATTCTGGATACAAAACTTTTTAAAAAAATTACAAGCTATGAAAATACTTTCTCCAAGAAGGTAATTTTCTTTTTTTTTTGCGATACGCGGGCCTCTCACCGTTGTGGCCTCTCACGTTGCGGAGCACAGGCTCCGGACGCGCAGGCTCAGCGGCCATGGCTCACGGGCCCAGCCGCTCTGCCGCATGTGGGATCTTCCCGGACCAGGGCACGAACCCGTGTCCCCTGCATCGGCAGGCGGACTCTCAACAACTGCGCCACCAGGGAAGACCTGTAATTTTCTTTTAATATTGGCTACAGTAACTTTTATCACATAGAAGTTTTAAATTTTAGTGAAATTAAGTTTACCAATATTTTTTGTAATGATTTGTACTTATTGTGTCTTTTCTATGATGAGCTCATAAAGATATCCTCCTGTATTTTCTCCCCCAAATTTTACAATCTTATTTTTCCCACTGAGATCTTTAATCTGCCTGGAATTAATGTTTGTGAATGGCATTTAAATCTAATTTTATTTTATCTCAAGTGGCTATGTAATTGTCCCAGTGCAATCAATTGAAGAGTTCATCCTTGCCACACTGATTTGTAATGCCACTGCTGTCCTATAAGTTTTGCTATTTTTCTGCTCTCTGTTACATTCCATTGGTCTGTTTGCCTCTCACTGTCTCAATATAACATTGTCATAATTGCTATTATGACTATTACATAATTATTATTATTTTATAATGACACTTAGTGTCTAGTAAGGCAAGAGATTTTCCTGGCTTTGCCCTGTCCTATGAATTTGAGGGTCAGTTTGTAAAGTTCCATGAATTATACTATTAAGGTTCATAATAGTAATTATACTATTACTATCAGTGTAATATTATTGTATTTCTGCCTGTTTAGGTTTTTTTTATTGCTATTTTTAAATGAAAGTTATTTCTTTCTCTGTCTCTTTGATTGCCTATTTAAACACAGGGTTGAATAGACTTTTCCATGAAGTTAATGTCAATTTGAATGAATTAATGGTCTTTAAATTCTATCGCTTGTCTTTCTTCCTTAACATTATGTTTCTTCACTAATTTACACATTTTGATTGGCAGGCCCGCTTTGAGAAGGAGGTTTTTGTTTGTAGGCACTACTCCCAACACCAAAACCAGGCGTCATGGTGGCATTTGCCTTAGGGACGTGTCAGATCCAGCCTCTGAACCACGAGACATCTTGGTTTAATTTCTGGTCTTGAGCGTGTAGCACGTGCAGAAATAAGAGAGGAGAAATTGCCTGGCGTACAACCTACATGTAACTGTGGGTAGTCAGTTATGTCTGGAGCCTAGTGGCAAAGGGTATAGAGATGCAGAGAAGGGGGTAGGAAATTAGAATATGAGGTGGGAGCTAGGTCCTAATTAGCTGGTGCACAAGCTAAGGGGCTTAAACTTCATCCCGAAGGTTACGGAGAATCATTAGAATTTCAAAAAAGGAACTGACATGATCTGATGCATTAAAAAAATTTACTTAGAAAAAAAATTTACTTAGGCAGTAATATACAGTAAAAATTATAAGGGGGTCAAGTTAGGAGGCTATTGAAGTTTCTAGGTAAAATATGATGAGCGCACAGTGGCAGAGAAGAGGACAAATCCAAGAGATGCAGGTGACTGTTACAATGTAAGAAGTAAGGAAAAGAAAGGAGTATAACTCCCCAGGATCTTTGGTTGGATGACTGCATCTTTAGTGGTGTCATTGGTGAGGGAACATAGGATGAAAGACAAGTTAGAGAAGAAATAGAATGAATCCAACCTGGAGCAGCTGACTTTGAGATACTTGTAGTTGGAGGTGTCTAGTCGTGCACCAACTCAGATACCTTTATAGGTCCAAGTTGATAATCAGACTCACAGGGCACAATGAGGGTTAATCTAACTCTCTTTACTTAACTATGCAGAAGACTACAAGACCAAAGACCCCCGTGGGGCAACGTCTGTCACTAGGAGTCCCAGCAGCTAATCAAGTACACCGTTCCTTTTGCCCCGTCATTCAGGTAGAGTGTGTGCCACTGCCATGGGTGTAAGGTGTGTGTGGGTCACCTCAACACAGGGAAGTTGAGCCTTGAATTCCAGTGGATCTTTTATACCATTCTAGCCATGCAGGCCCAAGACAGAAGCCAACTCACAGCCCCCAGCCCAGGGGCAGTCCTCTACCACAAAGGAGCAGACACAACTTCTCACATTATCTTAATACTATAATTACCAAAAAAATAGTGACCTGGAGGTTGTTTTCAGGCAGGCCAGCGTCAGCCCTTTACTTGTACTTACAACAGGTGGTTAAGTATATGGGTCTGAAATGCCTGAAAGAGGTATGGACCACTGATAGAAATAGATGTTTTGGATTAAGAGATTTGGCTTCAGATTCTTGCTGTGCCACTTAAAAGCTGCCTGACTTTGGCAAGTGAGGTAAGTTTTCTAAATGTTAGTGTCTTTATCTTTAGAACAGCTTAATCATACCTACTGCCCAGGGCCCTGTGAATATTAACTATGACAATGAATAAAAGGTGCCTAGTATGTGGTAGGTTCTTGATAAATGTCAGTTCCTTTTTTTCTAGAGGAAAAAAAATGACTTTTTATATCAAATATGGAGATAGAAAGATAAAAGGTGATAAGACAGTAACTGAACCTCAGAAGGATGAGAAAACCTACTTCCAAAGCAGTATGTTCTTTGTGCTACTCCTCTGTCTGATATACAGATAGGAATATTTGGGCAATGATGGTTTTCTTCCCCCTAAACGATACAAATAAAGTTAATTTTCTTTTCCAAAAGCCAGGCAATCAAAGAAAGAAAGATGCCAACCTGGTAAGACCTGGAAATTAAAAATTAAAATGCCTTCCTCTCTGCATTTGTTTCAGACCATTCATCATTTTTCTTTTGTTCACAACAGATATTACGCATATTGGAGTTGATGGTGAATACAATTATTTTCGTTTCATTTAGGAACCGATGAGAAAACGCTCATTAGCATTCTGACTGAGAGGTCGAATGCACAGCGGCAGCTGATTGCTAAGGAATATCAAGCAGCATATGGAAAGGTAAGATTTCATTAACATAACAGGCAGTAAAGGGCTAATCACTAATGGATCAAGGCTGCTCCCACAGATCTTTTGTTTCAGGCCAAGTGTAACAGAAAGTACCCTATGTATCCAGTCAACAGCCTGGAATAGGAGTCCTGGTCTTTTCCCTAACTGTCTGAGTGGCCTTGGACATGTTATTTGAACTTTCTGGGGCTCAGTTATCTTCACCTGTTGAATAAGGAGAGTTGCCTTGGATCAGTGGCTATAAACCGGGAAGGATTTTGCTTCCCAGGGGATATTTGACAATGTCTCCAGACATTTTGATTGTCACAACTGGTGGGAGACGGGAGGATGTTTCTGGTATCTCGTGGGCAGAGGTCAGGGATGCTGCTAAACATCCTACAGTGCACAAGACAGTCCCCCACAATAAAGAATTATCTGATCAATTACCTGATAAATCCTGTCTTAGATGATCTTTAATTTCTTTTCCAACTTTAATATGTTTATGTAATTATAGATTTTTTTAAAAAATTTGTTCGGCAGATGAATATTTCTTCATTACCAGAAACTGTACAAGAACTATTCAAGAACATTTTGTGTGTCTTTTCCAAGCAGTTTATTTGTTCAGTAATAAACTACTGTGTGTTAGGAGTGGGGTACTACTCTATGTCAGGAGATATTCTAGACATTGGAGATTCACTGGAGTGAAAAGCAGAGCCTCCTCTATTTAATGGACCTAACATTCTATTAGAAAAATAACAAATATATAAATAAAACAAATTCAGATATTGGTAGGTGCTATGAAAGTATTAAAATGGATGATATGCTAGAGAATGACTGGTGAATGGCTCCTTTAGATCATGTGGTGAAGAAACGTCAGTGACAGGTTGTTACCTTACTCTCAATAAAGACTGAACGATACTCAGGTTTCTGCTCTGCTTGACCTGGGGAAGAGCATTTCAGACAGAATGTCCAGCAAATGCAAAAGCCCTGAGGCCAAAACAAGCTGGGAGTACTTAAGAAACAGGAAGTGTTCTAATATGGCAGGAGTATAGACAGTAAAGGGTGACAGAGGGAAGAGATGAGGTTGAAGAGAGGCTTAGAACATGCTGGACCTTGGGGTCTTGGTGCAGAGTTTAGATTTTATTCTAAGAATAGGGAACAATTGGAGGTTTGTAAGAAAGGAAATACTGTAACCTAATTTATATTTTTTGAAGATTATTTTAGCTTCTGTGGCTAAGGAACTGTGTAGGGGAAAGGGTGGAAACACAATCCAGTCAGGCTATTGGGTCCAGAATTGAGAGTGTGTAGTGACCATCCAAGGCAGCTGAGGCATCACCTGTCAGTGTTCTCCGAGCCCCTGGGCTCCATTAAGACACCCTTCTCTGTGTTCCCTTTATTAGATACTTAACATATTATGCTGAAATTTAACTTTGACTATTTCTATTTTTCTCATTAGGGAGTAATGTCATAGGGGTAAGGATTGTGTCTGACTCACCAATTAAGTGCCTAACACAGAGCAGGCGCCCCATAAACTTTTGTCAGCTTAACTGAATTGCCGAGCTTCTGGGCAAGGCAGCATACTCATGTACAGGGATTGTGAGTGATCCATTGGCCTTTCAGGATTTCCAAAATATGGAGGAAGGATGGAGCTGAAGGGTGACAACCATGTCTCACAGTGGGACAGAATGAGAGCATGTGAAGTAGGATTCAGTTGGAAAGTCTTGGGTTGAGGACAGATAGGGGTGGAATTTAGCATTTGGAGAGGAAACACCCCATGATGACTGCAGTGGCTCCGCTCCATCCCATTTGTTTTGGCAGGAGCATGCCCCTGCTGGGCCCCCAAGTGTCATGGAAGATGTTGGTCTGTACCCACATTGTCATAGCAGTCTGGGAGGCTTCCAGCCTCTGTTTCAGGGCTGAAAATAATCAAGAGCAGGAAATATAATTATTCAATAACACTCCTTCGGATATTAAAAATCGAAACCACGTTACCTGCCTTCAAACAGGGGAGATGGACCGTACTTATGTAATGTATGAAAACACTGCTGAAGGAGAACATCAATAAGTAAGGTCCCCCTATTACCACGTTTCGGGTTTCCCCTCTTGCTGTTGCCAGAAAACTGCTTTTGATGCCTCCTAGTTCCACGCTCTTACCAGAGGCAAATGACCAAGCACTGTCTTCCCTCCCCTTTTCCCTTCAAAACTCTTTGGCAGTTACCGAGAAGCAAGGCAGGATTAGAGCACCTCCCAGTGAAGCTGGGTGTGAATTATGGGGTTCCTCCTCCCCTTCCTCTTCCCTCAGCCCAACCCAAGCATTGAGAGCATCAAGGGCCTGGGAAATGCATTTTAATACCCAGTTCCTATCTGTGGCCCTCAGAGAAGCTTCTTCACTGGCTTCCCTTCAGAAAACCGTCTATAAAACAGAACATTTTGGAAGTGATCATAAAATGCAGGCTAATATCCATAGAAATATTTTCACCATTTCTGCTTATCTCCTGCGGATGGGCATGTTTTTGTCTGAATTCATATATTCGTGTTCGTCTTTCACTAGGTGACTTTGGAGGAAGAGAAAGAAGTATTTCATACTTTTCTCTTCGGGCTTTTAATTTTAGGAACTGAAAGGTGACTTGAAGGGTGATCTCTCTGGCCACATCAAGTGTCTCATGGTGGCCCTCGTGACCCCACCGGCAGTGTTTGATGCGAAACAGCTGAAGAAATCCATGAAGGTATGAGACCTACACAAGCTGTTTCTGCCCAGCACTTGATCATCAGAAAGAGTGACTTTCTTCTGGCGCACACTTGAGATATGGGTGTAAATGTGATGGATTTGGAGATTCTGTGCTCTCCAATTAGTAGAACAACCCTGAAATGGGAAGCAGTTGTGGAACCTTAAGCCCTCATGTTCCTGGCCTGAAAGGATATGGTCAGAGCCTAATTTTGTTTGTTTTTCTGACCTGAGGTGTCAAATTCTTTATTTTGTTGTTATTGAGTCAACGGCACCATCATTAACCCCATTGTTTAGGTCAGAAACCTAGAACTATCCTTGATCCCTTGCCTTCTCTCACGCTTCAAAGCTCCGAAATCTATCAACAAGCCCATTAGCTCCACTCCAGAATCCATCAAAAATGTGTGCGTGTCCCTCCTTCCAGATCCATTGCTTTCATTCTCGTTCAACCACTATCATCTGTTGACTGGACCATGTCAATATCCCCGGAAGTGGTCCCTTTGCCTCTATTTTTGCCCTCCTCAAATCCATTCACCACAGAATAGCCAAAATTATTTGTATAAAGTTACTTTTAGAATCAGATTATACTGTTCACCTGCATAAATCTCCAGTGGTTTTGACTACTGAACATCCAAACTCCTTATCATGACCTTCATCACCCAACAGAGTCTGGCTCCTGTCTATCTCTACGGCTTTTTAAAATTCTATCTGTATCAGTCAGGCTTCCCCAGAGAAGCAGAACCAGTAGGCAGGAAGTATAGAGTAAGAGACTGATTGCAAGGAATTGGTTACACCATTATCCAGCTTGCTAGGCAAATCTGAAATCTGTAGGGCAGGCTGTTAGGAAGGGCAGGCTGGAACTCTTAGCCCAAGCTGGAGCTCCTGCCCACAGGTAGAATTTCTGCTTTTTCAGAGAAGCCTCAGCTCTGCTCTTAATTAAGGCTTTTTGACTGAATTAGGCTCACGTAGAATATCTAATGTACCTCACCCTTACTTAAAGTCAATTGATAATGGACTTTAGCTACAAAATACCTTCAGAGAAACACTGGATTACTGTTTGATTGAATAACTGAGGACTGTAGCCTGGCCAGATTGACACATAAAACTGATCATCACACCCTCTCCTCAGCTGCCGGCCACCCCAATTCAGTGCTGTAGCTGTACTGGCCTTCTTGCTGCTCCTTGGACATTCTCAGCTTATTCCTATCTTGAGGTCTTTATATGTGACGTTCTTTCCCTCAGGAATGATTTTCTTCCAGATATTTTCTATTAATTCACTCAGTTTAATTTTTTAAATTGCTATCTTTTACTATCTAAAGTTATCTTGTTAATTTTTTGGTATTTTACATATTGATATTTTACGTTTTTGGTGTTTTGTTGATTTACGTTTTTTTTTTTTTCAATCCAATTAAAAGGCAAACCTCCATCATATCAGGGAACCTCATCACTCGAGGAACCTCCTCTCTTCCTAGAGGAAAGCCTGCAATGAGATAGGTGCTCAACATATTTGTTGACAGGAGGGAGGGAAAGGAAGGAGTCCAGGTCTGAAGAAAGGCTCTGCCTTCCCATCAGAGACAGGAGTTATTTTCTTTTCTGTGGAAGAGGTGTGGGCACCCAAGAAGCAGATGGCAAGATGGAATTAAATGTACAAGAGATTTACTGGGGGAAATCCTTGTGAAGGATGAAGAAGAGACAGAGTAGGGTGGGTGGGGTGAAACTTCTGACTGCAATACAGGTCTGACACCTGTGAAAGGAGAGAGGGACAGAAGGAGGCTCAGATAGGAAGAGCCTCAGCCTGTAGTGCTGCTGTAAGAAAGCCATGGCAAGCTGATGGGGAGCCCCTGAGCAAAGTGTGCCCTTTGGAGGGTCCTACGTGGGGCAGGAATGGCCCAGCTCCAGCTCCCCTTCCATGTGCAGTCATGGCTGAAAGCAGCCTGGAGAGAGCATGACCTTAGTGTGAACTGTGTGACAGATCCAAAGGTGTGGCAGTTGGAGGCTGCCAGCTAACTACATTCTTGGCAGTATATTCTCTTGACATGAAATCTCAGCAGTGCATTTCTATGGCTGCCACATGGGGGACAGTTTCGCAGGTGAAATGGTAAGAATTAGATTCACCAGCAAGGATTAGAAATGTTTCCCTCCTATGTAAAAGAATTCCAAAGGAAGCAACCCAGAGCTGGGTATCATGGAACCATCATCATCAGACCTTCAGTCTTGAGTTTCTGCCATCTTCAGCCTGTAGATTCCACTTCTTGGCTAGATGGCAGCTCAACATCCAGCCATTATATCTTTATTGCAGTCAACTGGAAAGAGTAAGAGACAAAGACGTGTTCATCCTTTCTCTTTAAGGACTCTCTGAAATTGTACAGGATACTTCACATATAGTCCATCGATCAGAATTTAGTTATATGGATAAACCTAGCTCTAAGGGAAGCTGAAAAATATGGTCTTTATTTGGTTAGCTTTGTGCTAAGTTAAAAAATGGGGGTTCTATGACTAGTCAAGGAAGATAAAAGAGATACTGGATCTTCTCAGTTTTGCCCTAAACCTAAAACTGCCCTAAAATAAATCAGGGGAAAAAAAAAAAAATAATAAAATAGAATAAAATAAATCAGGAGCTTGGGATTAACATACACACATTACAATATATAAGATAGGTAACCAGCAAGGACCCGCTGTATAACACAGGGAACTCTACTCAATAATCTGTGATAACCTATATGAGAAAAGAATCTGATAAAGAATGAATATATCTTTATGTATAACTGAATCACTTTGCTGTACACCTGAAACTAACACAACATTGTAAATCAGCTGTACTCCAATACAATTTTTAAAAAGAAGAACAACCAAAAAACCCAAAAAAAGTTTATTTAAAAATAAGTAACTAACAGGCTTCCCTGGTGGCGCAGTGGTTGAGAGTCCACCTGCCGATTCAGGGGACACGGGTTCGTGCCCCGGTCCGGGAAGATCCCACATGCCACGGAGCGGCTGGGCCCGTGAGCCATGGCCGCTGAGCCTGCGCGTACGGAGCCTGTGCTCCACAACGGGAGAGGCCCCAGAAGTGAGAGGCCCGCGTACCGCAAAAAAAAAAAAAAAAAAAAGTAACTAACAAAATAAATAAATAATTTGAAAAGGAGAGCTATTGGGGGGAACTAGGAATCTGTCACAGAGGGACAGAATTCAGCCTCTTTTCTTATGCTACTTTGGCCTTATTTGGTCAAGTCCTAATGTAAATGGCTTCTGTTGAAGTCTCAGTGTGATTCAGTGACCTCAGTATAAACCAGGACTCAGGAAACACTAGTCCCCAAACCAACTAGGCTCATGACATACATTACTGAGGCTTTAAAAATCTCCCTGAATGAAGAGGACGATCCATGCTGACCAACCAGGTGCATTGGTACAAGTATGGTCTCCTTCAAAAGAATTGCAGAGCCCTTTCTAAATACAATGACATATGTGAATGCTCACTTTTGGTACTGAATGACATAGGCTTTCCCTTTATACTATTTCTTCCTGGAATTATTCAAAGGAGTTTTACGCTAGAGTAGGACGTTTTCTTTAGAAGCTTAATGTCGGTTAACTTCAGATGATTCATGTTATTTTCATACTAAAATATATGGAAAATTAGAAAACCACTTTAGAGCAATAGAGGACCTTATGTTGATTGACTAAAAACTGTTCTTTTCACCTGTAGAAAACAAGATGTTAAGACCGCAATGCATGAAACTAGGTTTTTTTTAAAGTGTTCTAAAAATAGATATCCTTTTTCTTCTTAGGGCACGGGAACAAATGAAGATGCACTGATTGAAATCTTAACCACCAGGACAAGCAGGCAGATGAAGGAGATTGGCCAAGCCTACTATACAGGTGATCTTATTTTCTGCCCACCTTTACCCCTGTTCACACCTATAGGAGCCAATGCTGCTTTTCCCAGAAACCCACCATTCTTTCTTCACAAGTGGTTTTGAGGGAAGCATGACTGTAAAAAGGAAGACACATTCTAAAATGGGCTAAGGACTGTGGATTTTTGAAGAAAATTTTAATATGATCTGAGCTGGGAACTGCTACATAACAATGGCATTAATGCTTTGCATTTGTAACATTACAGCTATAGTGGATTTCACTCTCAGCAATCACTGCTTAATTGAATCAACCATTTTTATCAGTGTAAGACACTGAAATCATTGTATATTCATATTATTTTTGGTGTGGGAAATTAGATGAACCATTTAGAGGATGTGCTGAGCATGTGGCTTCAGTATAATTAGCTAAAGCCCTAATAGTCTGTTAGCTGTGTAAAAAGCAGAAAGCCCCTGCAATGCCATTCTGACACTAACAACCCACGGTTAGGGTGACTTCACAGGTTAAGGGCACAGTCCCCACAAAACTACTCTGACTTCAAACACCAGCCACAAGCTCAGGTGTTCCCAGGCCACATGCGCTTCTGACCAAATGGCAACAGATTCTTAACTACCCTCTCAGGTTCAATAACTCACTAGAGTGGCTCACAGAACTCAAGAAAGCTCCATACTTACAATTATGGTTTTCTATAAAGAATGTAAATCAAGACTGGTGGAGTGAGGAGATGCATAGGGAAAAGTCTGGGAGGGTCCTGGACGCAGAGCTTCCATGCCTTCAGGGTGCATCCCCCTCCCAGCCCAGCCACGTCTAACTGCCAAGCAGGGAAGCTCACTTGATCTGTGGTGTCCAGGGTTTTTAGTGGGTTTTTATTACACAGGCATGATTGACTCCATCACTGGCCATGTGACTGAACTCCATCTTTAGTCCCCTCCTCCCGCTAGATGTCAGGCTGATATCATGTGGCTTAAAGCCTTAACCCTTTAGTCACATTGGTTGGTCTTTCTGGTGTGACCAAGCTCCATCCGGAGTCGTCTTGCTAGCATAAACTCAGGTGTGGTTCAGGGGACCTTCCATGAATACCAATGAAATTCTTATTATTGGGGAAATTGTAAGTATTTAGAAGTTACCTCCCAGGAGCCAGGTACAAAGACCAGCCCAATTCTTATTAAACAACCGCTCCCTGTCACCACCTCCAAGTACCTTAAGGGAGCCATGGTTTCTATGTTTTTGTATCAGGGTGGTCAGCTGTGTATTAGGAAACTTCTGAGGTAGGAAAGGTACAAAAAACGGATATACCGGCCCCCAGTGGGTGTTAAAGAGGTTACTTTGAGAAATTTCCATTAGAAGGTAAATACCTCAATGATAGGTAAGTGCCTGTTTTATTGTTGGTATGCTAATGAGGTCTAGTCAGAAAAACAGAAATGCACTAGGTATTTTAACAGAGAATTTAATGCAGAGAATTGCTTAAGTACCTTTTTGGAGGACTGAAAAAGCAAAACAGAAACACAGCTCAGAGGTATAATCCTCAAGGCTGGGACGACAAAGGAAGAGATTGGGATTTTCAGAAACTAGAAGCCCAAAGGAGGGCACCAGTTTCTGGTGTTGGTACTTCAGGGGCTCAGAGGAGAGGCCCTAGGAATTGGAGTTCAGATCTCTGTGAAAGGGAAGGGCCTCCATCTAGCTGGAGCTAGTACCTCCAAGGGCATGTAAACAGGTGACTTGCTCTAGGAGCCTGGAGCCAACTGCTGCTGTCAGGGTGAAAGCCTGTCACTGGGTTGACACTGATGTGGATCACAAGCCAATAATAGCGTGTCCTTCCTTCCTCCTCCTGCCTTCCATCTCATCTCCCTCTGCTCCCCCCATTGGTGGAAACTGACGGGGAGGTGGAGGACGGGGGATAAAAGAGAAATGTTATTTGCAGAGTCCCAACCCCAGCTCCACAAAGCAAGGTATAGAAGGGCAAATTTGGGGTAGATGAGATAATTGCTTAATAATGGGCACAAATGGGTACATTGTAGGTGTTTAACATATTTGGTTCCCTCATTTCAACAAGATGTACACGTAAAAAAATCATCAGATCCAGGGGCTCTACCTCCAGATGCTATGTTACTTCCCTGTGTTTCTTAGAAGAGTTACCGCTCCATGAGTTGACTGGCCCCACGATTCTCCCTGGAGTTCAGCATTTATGTACAAACAACCCTAGGATGTAAGCTCTATGAAGGGGCCGAGTTTTGTCTGTTTTGCTCACTGCTGTATCTCCAGTGCCCAGAACAGTGGGGGATAAATTCAAATATTCGTTGAATGAATATCCTTAAGATTGAGATCTGGGATCTTAAGAGCCAAAGTGAATGTCTTAGCATTTAGGACTGTTGTTTTGCAAATATGACAAGTGGTCATTGTTCAGAGTTACCAGATGCTCTGGTATCTGTGTGAGTTAAGTTCTCTAAGGCTACAAGGAATTGAACTGCATCGAGGTTCCCTTGGTAAGTAGGGATTCATGATACACAAGAAGTAAAAGAAAGAAATAGTCTCAATCAGGTATAGCCAAGCTGTACAGAGATTCAGGACACAGCTAGGGACTCAGCTGTCTAGTCACTCCCTCAGCATCAGACATCCACTGCTCCCTGTGCACATTTTCATCCTATTAACTCCAAATTTGCCTTACCTCTCTGCCTCTACTGTTCTTGACACCACCAAGAAACTTCTCTTCCCTTACCACATGACGTTTGTCTACTCAAGGTTTCTATTTGCCCATGGTTTCTGGCTGTTATTCTTGACTTGTGTTTTGTGCCTTATTTCTGGGGGTCTTTCCACTTCTTTGTTACTCTTGTTAAACAATTCTGTACATCTCACTCCCTAAGAGAAGATTCAATGGGCTCAGAAAGGCACTATCTAGTAGAGAGCCTTCTTTTGGGCAAAGTTCTCCCACCAGGTCACCTTGTAGACAGCTGGCCACTTATAGTCAGATGCCAGCCCTGATGCACTCAACTGTAGCAAGAGTGATGGCATCATGTAATGTGCAATGGTGACCCATGCATTAGAAATCCATCAGAGGACCTATCAACTTGGCCCTCATAAAAGGACCAGGCATACTGAGTGGCTCACACACTACAATGATACAGTAGCACCTAAATGAATGGAGAGCTAAATTCTGAACTCTTTCCAGTATTCTAAAGTTAATGGTGCATGAGAGAACATTGACTCAGGATCAAGAACTCTAAGTTCAGCTTCTGCACTATTAAAACATTGTATCTGTTTTTCTCTACCCTTTTGTGTCTCAAAATGCATAAGGTAGTTTTCAACTTGCATCAAAATAATTTTCATATTTTGAGTCTAGTTTCCTGCAGAATACCTGGGGTAGAGGAGAGGTGTGGGAGGCTGTGTGAGACTCATGTAGATAATTCTAAAATTATAAAATACTTCCCCAAATTCTAACAATTGAGAGCTTCATTTTTTTGGCTTGATTTTTTTTTTTTTTTTTTTTGCGGTACGCGGGCCTCTCACTGCTGTGGCCTCTCCCATTGCGGAGCACAGGCTCCGGACGCGCAGGCTCAGCGGCCGTGGCTCACGGGCCCAGCTGCTCCGCAGCATGTGGGATCCTCCCGGACCGGGGCACGAACCCGTGTCCTCTGCATCAACAGGCGGACTCTCAACCACTGCGCCACCAGGGAAGCCCTTGGCTTGATATTTTTAAATTAAAAAATTTTTTTCATAGAGTGAAGGAAGGAGAGATGTAACAATAATGTGACTATTAGGGAAAATGATGCCTACTAAATGTTATTACTTAGATAAATAATCTGTCTTTATAGTGGATTTTGTTTACTTGAATTGCTCTGGAAAATTACAGATTTCATAAAAAGCGACTGATTAAAATCACGCTGGAAGAATTTCTCAACACAGTTCTTGCTATTAGATAATCTCACATCACTTTCTATAGTCGTCTTTTACTGATTTGAAAGGACAAGCATTCATATGACTAATTTTATAGCGGTCTTGAGGATGATGCAGGTGGAGTTCAAATAGCCACCTGGTGTCAGCTGCATCCAGGTATACAGTGGCTCGAAGAGAATCACTGCTCCATGGGTGGAGCAGAACAGAGATTTAAAATTCAGTGGACACTGCACATCACAGGCTATGCAAAAGGAGCTACAACTATTCAGTACTAAAAATATGCGAACACACAGTTGGCATTTGTTATGGGGAAACAGTATGTTTTCGGGAAGCTTTCTTACTTTTGAGACCTATCAAATGATACATTCTAACTGTATGCGGTAAGATTAGGGTTAGAGTCAATAAAACAGAAAAATAACAGTGGTTTAAATAAGATAAACATTTATTTATCTCATATGTAGAAGCAGTCTGGAGACAGACAATTCTAGGACTGGCATGACAGCGCCTCAAAACTTTAAGGAACCCAGGCCCCTTCCTGCTTATTTTTATGCCATCGCTCAGATATAGTCCTGCGTAGACCAAGATGGCTGCCCAAGCTCCAAGGATCAATCTACACACCAGGCAGTAGGCTGGAGTAAGGAGCTAAGATTGGCATGAGCCATCATTAAGGAGATTTCCCAGCAATGTCACGCAGGTCTGCCTACGTTTCATTGCCAAGAGGAGAGCTGAGAACGTGGTCTTTACGCTGTGTACATTGTATCTTGCTTAAGGCCAGGGTTCTAGTCCTATGGAAGGCGGACATAATAGAAATTGGAAGGGCAAACTAACAGCTTGCCGATCCTAGCTTTCTCACTATACCTTCCTTAGTGCCTTTGTCAGATAAAATGAACCGTGATTTGATCCAGAATGGCAGTTGTTTCTGTTCTTGTGCATCCATCACACCACACACTGCAGTAATAGTTACAAGAAGAATGTATCCATATCAGAAGAGCACTAAAAGATTTTTAAAAAAAAGAAGAAACAAGATTTATTTTATCAGGTATTCATTCCTTGCCAATGTTGACATTTTAAGCTTTTCTGTGTTTTATAATAATATTTTTTAGTTCACCAAGGCTTAATTTCATTCTTATCTGGTTTCAGTGTATAAGAAGAGTCTTGGAGATGAAATTAGTTCTGAAACATCTGGTGACTTCCGGAAAGCTCTGTTGACTTTGGCAGATGTAAGGTTTTATTTTTTACTTTTTAAGACCCCAGTAAGCTGCATGGTCAATAATAGTTTTTAGGGTGTTTGAAAATAACCAAAGTGAGATGATGAGATTGCAGTTTTCCTTATGAAATGATCTGTTCATCTTACATCTGCATTGCCACCACGCAGTATAATATTTAACCACCCTCATAAAGGTATAACATAGTGATGTAACCACAAAATCTTGTTTTGGTCAGTATAGGAATTAAATGTATTTTGATCAGGTTTCATAATACATTAGAAAATGTTCTGCACGTTCATCTGGAAGGAAAATAATTGTCCATTTCCATTTTGTCTCCATTTTTAAGAACATGTTGATTTTCTTCTGGACTTGAAAGAATATATATTTCTTTTGGTAGCACTTAAGTAGGAAGCATGATACAGATGAATTATCTTCAGAGATGGGTATATCAGTCTCAGGATTAAAAAAATGTGGCTTGCTGGAACTTCATCCTTGCCCCCTTTGGAAGAGCTGCTAAACCATTCATCACCATGTGACCAAATGAGACCACACCTTGCCGTCTCTTTTTAGGAGGCTCTTGGTTTTATAAAAAAGGTGGTGAGGTCAAGGATGAGATAGAGTCATAGGTGTGTGTAAGAGAGGAAATGATTTAAGTCCTATCTCAACAGCCTCTTTCAGCTGATTTACACAGCCCTTAATGTGTGAGAAAATCCCAACAACCATCCCAGCCTGAGGGCTGAAGCGGCACTTGGCAAAGTGAGGCACTGTGCCACTAAGGAACAGTTTATCCTAATTATGGTTTCAGTTGTTTCCAGTGGTGACAACCTTATGACGTTTGAACCTACAAACCCAAACAGATGAGGTATCGCTGCAAACATACGATCCCACAGGTCTGTATTCATAAGTGCAGATCTGCTTGTGTGCATGTGAGCACACATGCCCACAGCAGGCAGTGGAGAGCAAGGCTCCTGGGCAGGGTTTCAGAATAAGACCTGGAGTCTGGTGCTCCTCTGCTGCCTGCTAGCTTGATATGCTGAGACGAGTTACCTTAAGTCAAGCCTCAAAGCCTTCATTTCACATCTGTTCAATTAAAGTAATAATAACAGTACCAGCCTCAGAGCGTGTTGTGAAGATTAAGAGAGAAAGAGTGTGAAATACTTAGCACAGAGAAAGTTATCAATACGTCATTACTTGGTGGTGCTGGCTTATTGTAATTAATACCAGTGATCATCAGCGTTTTTATTATTGGAGCAGAGTGAATGATGAAAGGAGAACAAGAAGGTGGCAAACTAGGGATGACTAGTTAGAGCAAAGTAGCAGCAGTACTGAAAGAAACCGAGAAAAGAAATCATGCAAAAATCAGGCAGGCCGGGTCTTCCCTGGTGGTGCAGGGGTTAAGAATCCGCCTGCTGGTGCAGGGGACATGGGTTTGAGCCCTGGTTTCGGGAGGATCCCGCATGCCGCGGAGCAACTAAGCCCACGCGCCACAACTACTGAGCCTGCACTCTATAGCCCATGAGCCACAACTACTGAAGCCCGTGTGCCACAGCTACTGAAGCCCGCGTGCCTAAAGCCCGTGCTCCACAACAAGAGAAGCCACCACAATAAGAAGCCCGCACACCTCAAGGAAGAGTAGCCCCTGCTTGCCGCACCTAGAGAAAGCCCGCACGCAGCAATGAACACCCAACGCAGCCAAAAATAAATTAATTAAAAAAGAAAAAAAAACAAGAGTAGTTTAAAAAAAAAAAAATCAGGCAGGCATACAAAGACCTAATGTTTGCAAATAGGAACAAATGCATTTTTAAAATTTTTATTTATTTTTTATTTATTTATATTGAAGTATAGTTGCTCTACAATATTATATGTTACAGGTGTACAGTATAGTGATTCACACTATTTAAAGGTTATACTCCATTTATAGTTATCATAAAATATTGACTATATTCCCTGTGTTGTACAGTATATCCTTAGAGCGTGTTTTATACCTGATAGTTTGTACCTCTGACTCCCCTACTCCTATAATGCCCCTGCCCTCTTCCCTCTCCCTGCTGGTAAGCGCTAGTTTGGAACAAATGCATTTTTAAAGTATTATAGCCAAATGTTTCATTCACCTATAATTTGCAGAATAATTCAGGCAGTCTTCTTTTCCTTCTCTGTCTCCCATCTTGCTATAATGTGCTGAATTATTTGTGTACAAGCACATGCACTTAGCCACAGAGCCTTCAACAGTAGAGTTAGTGGGGAATCTTTGAGGTTTTGGTTTATTTTAACAGACTTTATTTTTTAGAGCAGTTTTAGATTTGCAGAAAAATGCAGCAGAAACTACAGAGAGCTCCCATATGCCCCTCCCCCCATCACAGTGAGCCCTGTTGTTAACATCTGCACTAGTGTGGTACATTGGTTATAGCTGATGAATGAATTAGATGATGAATGAATGATAAAAGAATTAGATGATGAATTAGATGATGAATGAATGAACTGACACATTATTATTAACTAAAGTCCATAGTTTACATTAGGATTCACTCTTCGTGTTATACATTCTGTGGGTTTTGGCCAATGTGTAATGTCTTGTGTCCACCATTACAATGTCATACAGAATGGTTTTACTGCCCTAAAAATCATCTGTGCTCCAGCTCTTCATCCCTCTCTCTCTCCCTCTGAACGCCTGGTAACCAGTGATCTCTTCATCTCTATAGTTTTGCCTTTTCCAGACTGTCCTATAGTTGGAATCATACAGTATGCAGTCTTTTCAGACGGCCTCTCTTCATGGCTTGATAACTCATTTCCTTTTTATCACCGAGTACTACTGCACTGTATGGATATGCCACAGTTTATTCACCTGTTGAAGGGCAGCTTGGTTGCTTCCAAGCTTTGGCAATTATGAACAAAAGCTTCTGTAAACATTCATGTGAAAGTTTTTGTGTGGACATTAGATTTCACCTTATTTGGGTAAGTGTCAAGGAGCACAGTTGCTGGGTCGTATGGTAAAAGTATGTTTAGTTTTGTAAGAAACTGCCAAACTGTCTTCCAAAGAGGCTGTCCCATTTTGCATTTCCAACAGCAAGGAATGAGATTTCCTGTTTTTCCACATCCCTTCCAGCATTCATTGCCACTGTTTAGAATTTTATCCTTTCTAATCGGTGTGTAGGGGTATTGTTTTAATTTTCAGTTCTCTAATGGCCTGTGATGTTGAGCATCTTTTCATGTGCTTTCTTGCCATCTGTGTATCTGATGTCTATTCAGATATTTTGCCCATTTTTAATTGGGTTGTTTGTTATCTTATTGTTGGGGTTTAAGAGTTCTTTATATGTTTTAGATACAAGTCCTGTATCAGATATGTGTCTTCAGATATTTTTCTCCCAGTGTGGCTTGTCTTTTGATTCCATTAAGACATTTGAGTTTTCAGGGGAGGAACCTGTGGCTCAGAAAACTGTGTGATTTGCTGCAGGTTTCATGGCTAGTCGGTGCCAGAACGAGAGCCCCAAGTGCCTGATTCTTTTGTGCTGCGTGGTTGCCACTAAAGAAGCAGCTCTAACATGTCCTGCTGGTTGGAATGCCGAATGGGT
>NW_006782834.1:225826-229660 GCF_000442215.2 Lipotes vexillifer | reverse complement strand
GCCGAATGGTTGGAATTTTTAGTTTTAAAGGGATTGCCCTCACTTTTATCTTCCCTCTCTAGGGCAGAAGAGATGAGGGTCTGAAAGTGGATGAGCAGCTGGCCAAAGAGGATGCCCAGGTCGGTAACAGAGCAAAGAAAACATCTCCTTTAACGATTCTCCCGCCTGACTGCGTTCTCACTTCTACGGCACCAGCCGGGGTCATGCTGTCTCCTGTCCTGTCTGGAGGAGAGGCCTGACACCTGGGGATCCCCTAGCCCCAGCTTTCTGCCTTCCCCAGTGGTGGTTATTATTCCCCTGGCTACTGCCCCACAACTGTCAGATTTCCAGTCCACTAAAAGTGAGAGCCCACGGATTATCGATGATCTCCATGACCTGCAAAATAAACTTGCCCCTCTTCTCATTCCACCTCCTCAGAAAGAGACAGAATCGGGTCTGTAATAACATTTACGTCTTCTCCCTTGTCCAACAGATTCTCTATAATGCAGGTGAGAACAGATGGGGCACGGATGAAGATACGTTCACTGAGATCCTCTGTTTAAGGAGCTTTCCTCAACTGAAACTGAGTATGGACTCGCATTAGAATCCTTTTTTTTGCACTGTATCGTTCTGGCAAATATTTCAAGGTTTAACGTACATAGTTCTGGAAAACGAAGTGAAAAATCGTGAAGGCTGTCCCATTTTTATGTACAAACATTTCAGGAAACAACCTGGGGGGTGGAGGTGGGAGGGACGGCAGGGAGAAGAGGGGAGCAGCTCTCTGGGGTGAGAGCAGAGAGGCGTGTTCCCGTGGGATGGAGGAGCATGACGGCACTGCTTCCAGCCCATCTCTTGCCTAGTTAGCCACTTTCCAGGAAAACTAGGCATTGCGGGTGAGTCTTTGTTAATGCATTAATGCAGATTAACATTCAGCTTTTTCTGATATGAAGGTAAATGGGTGAGGGGGAACTCTTTTTATCAGACCAACTATTACATGGAACAGCTAAGCACCCACCCCTTCACTCATGCATCTCTCTGAGTCATTCTGGAAGCAACGGCACCCAGAAGCCCCGATCTCCACTTACTAGGGACATCTGACTGTGGCTCCCCAGTGCTGGTCTAGAGAACAACCACAGTGATGACTACGCTTATGCCGAGTTCATGGGAAAATGAGGAAACTTGGGCATTAACATTTCATCCTCTTTATAAAATAATGGCAGTAGTATATTATAGTTGCTTTATTGATGTCTTTATTTGAAAAATAAAAACCAAACAATCCTAGATCTCTCTCCAAATTTTCTTTTTTTGAAATTCACTTGGAAAAACTATACTTGGCTTACGAAGTATGCCTACATGCTCGGTGACGTATGTACAGGTTTTGCTTTTGGGCAAATGTTGATCAAATACTTTGAATGCCTTCTAGTAAGTATGAAGTAGGCTATGCTGCCTTAGGGAATGATTTACTCAGCACAAAGAAATCTTCATAATTAAGATTTCTTTAGCAGATTTAAAACATATTTGACTCATGACCACATTACTGTTTTCCAGGTGCTGTAATTTAAAAGTACCCCACCTTATTAGATAAATTATTTATCTTTTAACCTTTCAGGCTATTTTAAATGCTTACAGCCTGGGAATGTGGAGGGGAGAGAGGAGAGAGAGAGAGATTGATCACTGAAGAAAATGGCCTATGAAGTTCAGTTTTTATTGTAGATGACATTTTTTTAAAGTAATAAAAAAACAGAAACTTCTGTGCCGAGTTTTTGATGTTTTAAAGGAGTTTTTGAGCTTGCCACTTAATGACCTGATTTGCTGCGTATCAAATCAAAAACCACAATATTTTCAAGTGTGGTCAACTGGGATACTTTAAATATTTTTGTGGTGCTGTTTTTTTTGTTTTTTTTTTTAGCATTTGATGAATACAGAAATATAAGCCAGAAGGACATTGAGGACAGCATAAAAGGAGAATTGTCTGGGTGTTTTGAAGACTTACTGCTAGCCATAGGTAAGCCCTTGAGCGCTTATAAACTGAGTTACTTTGCACTTGTTTTAAATAAATCTCAAGATTAGCTCTTTTCATCTCAGAATCCTGACTGATTTCATCCTTATGCTTCTCATAGACCTCAGCACAGTCCACGGTACACACAATATGCTCAACAAATATTGTTAAATGGATGCTGGAAGAAGTTATCTTTTTAGGTCTTCCTTTGCCTTTTAACTCTGTATTTGTCTTGTTACCACGTTTGGATCGTCAACTCCTTGAGAGATACAAATATTACATTCTTGCTGGCATTTTTATGGAGCCTGTTGAAAACACAGACCTAAGCCCATTTGGTAATTCATCATATTTGGTTATTTTTGGCAGTGGCCTCCCAAAGTTAAACTCAGGTCGGAACTACAGATCTTCACCCTCTTGGTGATGCAAACAGGGAATATCAAAAAGAAAATAAGTCACAGACTGAATCCGTTCCTGGAGAGACACATGGATTAACAAGCAGACAAAAAACGCGGTTATGTAAGCTGATCTGTCTTCTCAATCAGGTCTCTGCAGTCTGTGCTTTTAGGAACCCAAAGAACACCTTGCAAGAAAGATTGCATTCAGAGAAATGAGACAGTCTTGGAAGACAGGATTCAGTGACCATTCTAGTCAGAGTCAGGCAATTAAATCTAAGTGCTCGTACACACACAGGATTGTTCAGAATCCTAAATAGCAATCCTAAATTGTTATGAACAATCCTAAGTTGTTCAGAATCCTAAATATCCAGTTTGGGGTGGCTGTCGGGCTTGCTCCAGGCTGCTTCTCCATTAATGCCAGGGTAGGAGTACCTGTACTCCACACAGCTTGTCATTTCGCCAATGAAAAATCATATCTAACATCCATCATGATAATTAATAGCTTCTATGGTGAGTTAAAGATAGCTGATGTCTAAGGGTAACTTCCTCCGGGGTGAGCCTCTGATTCATCTTCCAAATGTTAATTACCATATCTGGAGGGTGAACTCCCCATTAGGGTGCCTCAAATTGTATTTTTAAATAAACACTCATCAGGCACTTACTATACGCTCAGCATTGTGCTAACCTCTTTACAAATACCAACCCATTTAAGCCTCATAACGATCCCATGATTAGGGACTATTATTACCCCCATGGCAAGCCTGAGGCACCAGAAGGTTAAGTTCCTTCGCCAAGTTACCCAGGGAAAGTGTGGTAGAGCTGGAATTCTAACCTAGTAGGCACTTGGGCTCCACTGTCTATGATGTCAACCAACCCCTCCAATGTGCTGCAGCGTAAACAGAGACTGAAACCTGCATATATCACACAGTCCATGCTCAACTATTGATATTTTAAATTGCAGAAAATATCCCAGGGAGCAAGCACTCACTAAAGTCTGGGCATTTCCTCCACATGTGTTATTTCATTTAACTTCTGAGCCTCTCTTCAGTGCCAAGAATAGGACTGTTGATCCAAGTGCCGCTTAAAATATATGACTCTGATTGATGTGCTAAAAGATAGGCCAAGAAGGAAAAAAAACTTCTTCAATTAAAAACTATGCATCAGGGACTTCCCTGGCAGTCTAGTGGTTAAGACTCTGCACTTCTACTGCAGGGGGAACAGGTTCAATCCCTGTTCGGGGAACTAAAATCCCACAGGCGTACCGTGTGGCATGGCCAAGACAAAAAAAAAGGAACTAGAGATCAGCCTCCATAATTAGCTCTGAGAATATTCCAGCGGCGATGATACAGCCAGTTAATTTTTCTCCATTTCTTTTTTTTAATATTTATTTGGTTTTTATTTGTTTTTATTTTTCTAATTTTTTTGGCTGCATTGGGTCTTAGTTGCGGCACGTGGGCTCTT
>NW_006782834.1:219007-225695 GCF_000442215.2 Lipotes vexillifer | reverse complement strand
TCTTCCGATGTGGTGCGCAGGCTCTTCACTGCGGCGTGCGGGCTTCTCTCTAGTTGTGGTGCGTGGGCTTTCTTTATCCAGTTGTAGCACAGGGGCTCCAGAGTGCAGTGCGGGCTCAGTAGTTGTGGCGCGTGGGCTTAGTTGCCCCATGGCATGTGGGGTCATAGTTCCCTGACCAGGGATTGAACCCATGTCCCACGCATTGGAAGGCGGATTCTTTACCACTGGACCGCCAGGGAAGTCCCTCCATTTCATATTTTAATCTTTACATCAATTTTGCTGCTTTTTCTACCTTGCCTGCTGTAATATTTGAAAAACTTTATTGAGATGTACTCATTCTCACTTCGTTGAGCTAAGAAGCATTTTTGGAAATAGACATTGAATTATGCACTAAATTAGGGCTATAATATACATTATTTTATCAAGTAAAAGAAAGACCTTATAATTTGAAGTTCAAGATATGTCACACTTTCATTTTCTATTTCAGTCTACCATTGGAATACAACAGTTTTTTTTTTAATCTTTATTGAGATATAACTTAAGTACCATAAAATTCACCCAAAGTGTGCAATTCAGTGCTTTTTAGTGTCTTAACAGAGTTGTGCAACTGTCACCACTATCTAAGCTTAGGATATTTCCACCAGCCCCAGAAGAAACCCTGTGCCCCTTGACAGTCACTCCCCACTCCTCCCCAGCCCCCAGCCCCTGGCAACTACCAGTTTACTTTCTGTGTTGATAGATCTGCCTGTCCTGGCTATTTCATATACAAGGAATCTAATACAGTATGTCAACGCATAGCTTTTGACGTGAAAAACCATCTGAGTTCTAACAAACATCTTAGAAATGCCTGGTAGGAAGATTGCTAGCTGTCAGATCTGGACTTAGATAAGGAGAGGCTTTATTCAAAGAGACTATTTCAATAGGGAGAATAGTTGAGTCTCAGAAATGTACAAGAGTCTGAAAATCAAACAGAAAAAGCTTTTCTTTTATGGGGAGGAAATAAACAGACCTTAGCAGAAACTTTCAAAGGGAAGTTGGACAAGCAAGGCGGCATAATCGTTGGGGGTTGACAGGAAATGTGTCTCGCTGTGTCAGCTGGTTCTCGGGACCAGCTGAAAAGGGGACACGTTCTGCATTTCAGCACCTGCTCAGGCTGGGGGCCAAGCTAGGGTTCAGGGGCCTGTGCGGGGGAGGGGAGAGGCCTGAGTAAATTTTGGTCAAGAGAACACAGAGGGTAAGAAGCGGGCAGCTGTGAACACTGGGTCATCATAATGAACTTCAGTGGACTCCCTGATTTTTAGGAGTTTCCCTCAGTTTCCCTGCTGGGGTTGGGTCTTAAAGCAAGCTTCCTTATACTGCATATGCCACCATCTCCCCAAATATTCCTGAGGAACAAATCGTGTGTTTAAGAACATAAAGCAGAGAACAAGGTAAAGGGTTATGAAAAGAAAGGATTCCCTGTATTTAGTCTGGGGTGAGGGAGATGATTGAAAAGCTTAATGGCTTAAAAGTGGGCATAAAACTTTCAATCGAATGATTCAGGCTTGTTGAATATTACTTTGAGAAAAAAATAGGTAATATCAATTTGCATCCTGGATTTCTTCTCAGACAGCTTCTAATCTGTAACTGTTTTCATGTTTCTCCCAGATTCCATGTTTCTAATATATTTCTTTCTGTTTCCCTTAAATCACTTACACAAAAGGCCTTTTAGCTTTCCTTGAGAGAGTCTGAAAGGCATCATGAGAAAGTCACTATTCTTGTTCTGTTCTCCAAAGTTCATTATAAAATTCCTTCACTTTTGGTCAGACTCCTACCTAGAGATCAGATTTAAGATGATAAAAATAATTGTGTTGCAATAAATAGATTTATTCCCTACAGACTTTTCTAGTCCTGGCTGTTTTCACTTTACTTAAAGGATAATTAATTTGCTGATGTTTTTGCCTATTATCTTTTTCTTATTCTGCTTTACTTGTTATTTCAAAATAAAGAATTGAAAGATTGTAGTATTTTTTTGATGACTGAATTTAGATTATAGGTGCTGGTTCTAATGTAATTAACCAACCTATAAATTCTAATCCAGTCATTTAAGAGAAAAATCTTTCCATTGGAAAAAACTGGTTTTAAACTGAGCTGCAGTGCCCCTGCTTACCTAATGAGTTATTTGGAGCAACACCTGTGCAGTCTTTAGACCCAAGCTATTCAGCAGTAGTCAAAGATGCTAGAAACGGAGCAGTGGTACACCCTAGGGAGTTATCAGTGTAAGCGTGGGTGTTGGTGTGTCTGGGATCTGGAAATGAGTCAGCGGCTGTGAGAGTTTCTTTGGCAGGTAATTTTATTTTTCCCTGTGGCTAAGGATAATTACTGTGCCAAAGTTCCATGCAAATATGACATTATAAGGCTTTGAAATTCAGGTGAAGCATTCATTCACTCTTTCATTCTAAAGAAAAGCCAGGAATGGGCAGGGGAGTGGTGTGGGTTACCTGGAAAAACATTTTTTTAACGTATTACTGTAGATTAACTCAATCTCTATTAAATGAAACTGAACATTACTTTGCTTTTTTATAACAGTCTGTTGTGCAAGGAACACACCTGCCTTTTTAGCTAAAAGACTGCACCAAGCTTTGAAGGTTGGTCTGGAAATTTCATATATATTCTTACCTCGCCTCAAGGAGAATGTAAAAATATTGCTTAATGTTGATGGAATTCCGTATTTCTTTTCCGCCTTGATGAGTTCTCTTCTGTCGCTAATGTGTCTACTCATTTGGCTCATTGGTTGCTAATGAGTATCCTAATCATTAGAGACGTAGGTACACTGAAGTGTTGAGTAAATCATTTCCCCCACTTCACGGTCATGTGGGCAGTCAACTTGCTTTAGGATGACAGACCTCCAGCGTGAGCCAGTAGCCTCTCAAGCTGCCTTACTTAAACCAAACTGCGTCAGCAGCCGTTCATGATACAGAAACCCTGTGTTTTCTCACCTGCTGCCACTGCTGGATGGGGGAGCTCCAGGAATCTGTTCAGGAGGTTTTCTTGCTCTTTTGTGTCTTTAGATTCTCTTACTGAGCCTGGCACATAGAAGGTGCTTACTTTAGTTTCTTCCTGGACATTTCCTGTGGAAGTCCATGTGCTCCTACAAAGCTGTGTCCAAAGTAAACACATCATTTTCCTCACCTCACTTCCCACCCCAGTCTTGCCCCCCATCCTGCATTTAGTCATCTCAGTGGATAACCCCAGCAGGAACTAGCCTTGCCCAACTCGCTGAAGTTATGCCTTTCCTCCCCAGCCTTGTTCCTACGCATCAGCCACATCAGCCTTCTTTCTGTTTCTTGACTATGCTGAGCCTCCTCCCATGTCAGGGTCTTTGCATGTGTCGTCCTCTCTCCTCCAGGTCTGCCTATGGCTGTCTCCTTCTCATCTCTGAGGTCTCAGCTCAGATGTCACCTCCTGGGAGAGGTCTTCCCTCACTACACCGGTCAGCTGGCTTCCTTTCACTCACACTCCATCCCATCATTCTTATTACCACGTACTTGAGCAACTTGTTCATTGTGTTTACTGTCCATCTGCATCTATTAGAACGTAAACTGCGTGAGAACAGAGATATCATCTGTGTTGTTCACTACCATATGCACAGCACATGGCACAATGTCTGGCACATAGGAGGTGCTCAATAAGCATTTGTTGAATGAATGAATAAATGAATAGTGTCAATATTCACCTAACCGTTCAGCGAGTAATGTTACACTTCCCTCTCCTTCATCCTCCTCAGATGATATATCATTAAGTTTTGTCAATCAACCTTTATGAGCATCTCTTCAATCCATCCATTTTTCCATCCCTACTGCCATTATTCTAGGTCAGGCCATCATCATCATCTCTCTCTGTCTCTGTCTCTCTGTCTCTCCCCTTCTCTCTCTGGTTATGTAATCATCTCTGGATGGGTCCCAAAGCTTCTAGTCTTATTCTGTTATCTTCATCCCACTCTTGCCCTGCAGTCCATTCTTCATACCGTTGCTGTCAAAGGAATTTTCTGAACCCACAAATCTGATCTGATCTCAGCACTCTCATGTTTAACAGATTGCAGTAGTTCTTCCCACTTGGGATAAAGTCGAATTTCATTTCACGGTTTACAAAGTCTGGCCTTTCTAGACATATTTCTTGCTGTTTCTTCTTATTATTTATGTTCTTGCCCTAAACCATCACACATGCTGTTTCCTGTGTAGGAACACTTTTTTTCCTCTCTGTAAGAACTCCATTCCTTCTTCCCCTGGCTGATTATTTAGGCCCCAGCTTAAATACTACTTTCTCAAACA
Organism: Lipotes vexillifer; assembly: GCF_000442215.2. Taxonomy (NCBI): domain Eukaryota; kingdom Metazoa; phylum Chordata; class Mammalia; order Artiodactyla; family Lipotidae; genus Lipotes; species Lipotes vexillifer. The sequence continues at coordinate 221,385 of NW_006782834.1, read as the reverse complement.
GACCTCTCCTAATCTTCAATCTATCTTAGGCCTCCCGAGCATATGCTCCCATAGTACCCAGTAGTTCCCATATGTCAGGTTTTATTGTAATGGCCCATTTTCTCGCCTGTATCCTTTACAAAATTGAAAGTTTAACCGGGGCATCTCATCTCTGTCTTCAGCATTTGACCATGCGATGGCACAAAGTGCTCAATAAATATTTCTTGAATAAATGAATGATGATGTTTGATGAAAAATGAGTGAAGGAGAGTCACTGTGGTTGACTGTTTTGCGTACCATTATCTATGTCCTGTAAATATAGTTCTGTATGTTGTTTTGTGAGCAATGAGATTGGTATTTGTGGACACTTGCATTTCTCAACAGGGCGCTGGGACTGATGAGTTTACTCTGAACCGAATAATGGTTTCCAGATCAGAAATTGACCTTTTGGACATTCGAGCAGAGTTTAAGAAGCAGTATGGCTATTCCCTACATTCAGCAATTGAAGTAAGTCTCTTCTTAAAAATAGCAAAACATATCATGCCTCTCTCTACCCATCCTTTTTCCCTTATAATTCTCAAAACATGGAGACATATGACTTCGGTTTCTCTCTCTTGTCAGTGTGTAAATGTGTTTCCTGAGTTTAAAAGAGTAATAACAAAATATCCCTTAAAGGCAGTGATTATTTTTCAGCTCTAAAATCCCAGGCACATAAAAGACACTCAACAATTTTTTCAGGTTTAGTGGCCACTAATTTTTCTTCTTTTGTGAATTGCTTATGCAGGTTGCTTAACCTATTTTTTATATTGCAGTATTTTAATTTATTTCAGTTTTTCTTTCTGACAATAGAAGAAAAGTACGTATTTTAAATTTCTTCTTTGTTTGACTCAAAAGATAACATCGTTCTGCACCTTGGAGTTCTTTTTATTTCAGGATATAGGAAGCTTTCTCATTCTTTTTAACAGCTGCATATCATTCCATTATTTGTATATCTGTACCTACCACATCAACAGATGTTTCAAGTTTCTTGCTATTATAAACAATGCTGCAATACGCACATACAGTTTCATAAGGTACAAGTGTATCTGAGGGATAAGTTCTCATGAGTTGGTAGGATCGCTGAGACAGATGTAAATATATCCGTAATTTTGGTAAATATTACCAGTTGACTTCCACTGCACCTCAGTTAGTCAACTAGATTCATTCACCAAAATCGTTTTTGTTTTTTGGGTCTTTTTTTTAATGAGAGCTGTTGTTTTTGCACTAAACCTTTGCAGGAAAAGATGCATGCCTAAGTTGAAATAGAAACTTATTCAAAAAGGCAGCTGTCAGGCTGTGCCTGGGGCTTAGCACAGATTTCATCAACTGCTCATACTCAACGAAATTTGAATCGATCTGACACATTACAATAGTTTCACTTAACAGAGAAAGATACAATAACCTTAACCAAATTGTTTTTACCAAGGCAGAAAAGGAGAGGCATATGTTTCATAAAGATTGCCGGTAACAAGGTTGAAACACGAAGAAAGCCTTCAGTTCACCCTTGGCAAACTAGGAAATTCAGTTAACTGGTAGCTCTCCCTGCCCCCCCCTCCATGGTCTGGGTAATTGAGGGTTATTGTATTAGGAAACATTTAAGCAACGTGTATCTTGACAGAAAAGAAAAATCCATTGCTGCAGAGTTCAGTGTGTAATTTAAAATTATCTAAGGTTTCTTCACTTCTGTCGCCTAACATACATTATCAAGTAATCTCATTACGTTTTCAAGACTGACGAATAGGATGTTTTCGATGGTTAAAATTCTGTAATTCAGGAGCTAGAGTTCCATTTTGTATATCATCCCAGCCTTGGGTTCCTCTTCCTTCCGCCTTTAATTTAGACATTTCTCTGCTCATTAACACCTTTCTCAAATGATGACTGGAGGGGAAAAGAAGAGGAAGAGAGTAGGTGAGAACAAATCTGTATTTCTTATTACTTAATAATAGGATCTTAATTTAAAAATTGGATGAAATTACAGCTTTTGGTAGATTTCCTTTATCAACAAGTTGAGTACCTATTTAATAAATAGCATAATTCCAGGGTCTTTAAAGGAAAATATAATAGCTACCCTCAATTAATTCATAATCTATGTGGAGACTGAGGTGGGCATAAATAAAACAATTACAAGATAATGATATGAGTTACCACAGTATTCTGCCTAATAATATTTCATATTGATAGTACATACTAAAATGTGAGATTATAAACGCAAAGAAATTTTTTTTTAAAAAAGAGAGAATAAAGTGGCTGACATAAAGAAATAATATGGGGCTTCCCTGGTGGCGCAGTGGTTGAGAGTCCGCCTGCCGACGCAGGGGACACGGGTTCGTGCCCCGGTCCGGGAAGATCCCACATGCCGC
>NW_006782834.1:211393-218884 GCF_000442215.2 Lipotes vexillifer | reverse complement strand
ACGCAGGAAGGGGGCCGGGTAGCCAAAAAAAAAAAAAAAAAAAAAAAAAAAAAAAAAGAAAGAATATGAAACAACATGCAGTTAAATACGAGATTATGGGGTACAGAGGACAGTAGTATAGGATCTGAGAGTAGAAGACGTTTGGGATTAGATAGGGAATATTTCTTGGGAAATGGGTCTTGAGCTTGCCTTTCAGGTGAATAAGCATGTGTCAAGTGCCTCGCATGAGCCAGGTGCTATGCCGGTCAATAGGGTCTCAAAGGGGAATGCTCTAGAAACATATATATGATGAGAAGTCGGAGGATAAGAATTAATGAGGCACTTGATTGATTAGGAGTCTACCTTGGGAATATGGAAAAATAAAATCTGAGTGGCAATATGCATTCAGTTGAAAGGAAGACTTGAGATCACAGAATTCGTATTCCATTCATTCCATTTAAAATACTTACTGAATGTATATTATGTGCCAGGTTCAGGATTACAATTATAAGTAAAGAAAAAAGTTTTCTGTCCTTATGGAATTAGAAATAAATGTAAAATTACAACCATGTTCAGTGTAAAGGCGATTGTGCTATAAGATCACATAACAGGAGGATTTGACCTATAGGAAGGTTATGATTCAGATCTAAAAATGACTAGACTTAACAAGGTGAAGGCTGTGGGGGTCAGAGGTCAGCAGAGCCTTCTAACAAAAGGAATTGCAAGCAAGTGGAAAGATCTCGTGGTGGAGGAAACATTAATGAAAATTGAGGCTGGCGGGACCAGATCATTCAGGACTTTTTCTGACAATGTCTAAGGATTTTGTCTTGCTTAAGAGCGATGGGAGGCCAGTGAAGTGTTTAAATTTTAAGCACAGAGTGTCATGACGAGAAGTATATTTAGAAAAGATCCCTGTGACTGTGGAGAATGAATTGGACATAAGATAGAAGGTATGTGGGGTGATGAGTTACTATATTCGTCATATTAGAGTAGCTCTGACTGTAACACAAAATAGTGATGCAAAGCTACTGGTAATACAAAAGGAGGAAAGAGCAAAGACTCAAAAGATATCTAGGAGTTAAAACTTAAGGGACTTGGTATGACATCTTGGTGTGAGGAGAAAGGAAGGGAAGGAGTTGAGGTTGACTCCCAGGTTTCTAACTAACTCCCAGACTCATAACAAACGTGGCATCTTGTACTGTAAGCCTCAGTCTCCCCTGGTATCTGTTCTGAACCAAGATCCTTTTTTGGCTAGCCTAGGGGAGATGAACTGGGAAACATACTCTGTGGGGATATAGTTCATTTCACTTTCTTAAGTCAGGAAGTATAATTTGGTGTTAAGGAGCCAGGTTAACTGGGTTCCAATCCTCCCTCTGCATTTATTCTCTATATAGTTTGGGGCAAATTTCCCAACCTCTGTTTTTCTCATTTTACTTATCTGTTAGGTGGAGCTACTATGGTATCTACTGTACAGAGTTATTATAAGGGTTAAAGGAGTTAACCCTTAGAAGAGCAAGTGTTTGACAAATACTAATATAAACATTATTAAAACTATAATTTTCTAAAGTTTTGTGAGAAAAATAAGATTATGTAATATTAGGTAATTGATGCACTCATCTTTTTTAAACCCAAATTGAAATTTAATTGCAGTATATCAGGAAGTATTTAAACATCATATCTTATAAAGAAGACGCTAGGCTGGAACAGGATTACACTCAGGTGTGAATGGATGATGGAATTACAGGTGCATTTCACTAAATGGTACAGGTCATGAGCCTTACACGCCAGTGAATCCCCTAGTGCTGTGCGATTTGATTCATTCATGGTCCCCTCATTATTTACGCCATGTTTGTCGTTCTCTCCATCCGTCCTGTCCCTTACAGTCAGATACTTCTGGAGACTATGCAGTCACACTCGTAAAGATCTGTGGAGGAGATGACTGAGTCAAGAATGTCATTTCTAAAGGCTGCCTGCTCCCATGACGGACTTTCCCCACAGCTCTCATTACTTCTTTCTCACAGTATTTACAAGTACAAGCAAGTGTCAAGAGCAACCTGTTTTTCTAACAGAGATTTTCATTGTTCCATAATAATAACAACAACAAAGTGATTATTATCGTAGAACATCTCATCATAATGTAACCGTTCATAAATGAAATTTTCAAATGACATTAAAGATCAGCTAATACTATCCAAATTATATTTCTGCTTTGGAAGTGAGACTCTTTGTACAGTTCTAAAACATTAAATGCAAAACAGTGTAATACAAGTTCTTGCCTCTGTAAAAGGTAATCTGTTGTTATCATCAGCCAGCATTGTTTGGCACCTGGCACCGACAACTAATGATATTTTAAAACATGTTTTGGTTATAAAGCTGTTGCTGCTTCCATTTGTCTATCATCTTCTTAATCACATTCATCCTTAAGAAAGGAATAAAAACGAAGATGTATGTACTCCTGGCTTCCCCTTTCTCGTCTGATCAAGCTAGAGCAGTGGCAATGCATAATAATTTATTTCAGAAGACATCTGCTGAACTACTGATCTAACCACTGCCCATCTGAATGGCAAGCGTGAACTGTGGTTGTTTCATGTTAAATATTACTCTCCCAGAAGGGGTGTTTAGAATCAAGTTTCTAAGCTATGCTTTTCCTCTAAAATAAGTTGGCAAAACTACACATTTCAACAAATCTTTCATGTTACCTTTGAAAGGGACCTAGGATGAAATACCTAGACTAAAAGGAAATATATAAGGTAAAAAATTCTAGTTGGAGTTATTAGTCTGAACTAAAATAGAAATGATAGCTGTATGAGAAACAGAAATAGTGATGTCCAGAACTTTTAATCAGTGGATTCCACTGGTCAGCATTTCTGAGACCTTTCAGAAAGACGGAGAAGTTATTTCTCAGTCTGAGATTACCAAAATGCATATGGGAACAAAGCACAGGGATTTAGAATCCGCATACCAGGTTTTGACATCCTGCCCTACCATTTACCACTCTGTGATGCTGGGAACTACGAAACCCTGCTAAACCAAAGTTTTCTCATCTTAACAGCGCTTACCTCTCTCATAGGTTTGTTTTTTTTAAGAAAAGATTAAGTGAAATGATGCCTATGAAGCACTTAGCCCTGTGCCTGGACATGGCAAGTGTTCAATTACCATGTTATCACATCAAAATGATCATGACAGCATTGCAACCATTCTTCAATAGACTTCAGTTCAGGGATTTAGCACAGGGATTCACCTACCATGTGACACACCCTGTGCTAAGTTAAGTGTTGGGTACACCAGAGGAACGAAGACTCATTTCCTTTGCCCAGAGAGCTTAAAATCTGTTTAGGGAGAGAGACCAATGTGGTGGAGGCTTAGAGTACAAGGGGAGGTGACTGGTGATAGGCAGGGGCTAGATTATGAAGGTCTCGCAGACCATGCTAAAGAGTTTACAAGCAAGGGAGAGTCATGGAAGGAGCATTCAAGGAGGATTTCAATCAGGGAAATGATTTTTTGGTCAAATTTTTGATCAAGGAAGAGGAATGTGTGGGAGAAGAAAGCTAAAGGCAGGGAGCCCACTTGGCAAATTAATTCTCTAATTAATACTAGAAGCGTCAGTCTGAGCTAAGATAATGGCAAGGGAGAAAAGGGGGGAAAATATACACACTCAAGAAGTATTTAGGGGGTAAAATTGACAGAACACAATAATCAAAAGGGTCAGGTGTCAAGTATACCCTCACGATTTTGGCTCCAGTGATCTGGTAAGTAAGTGTCTCACCAAGCAATAAATCATTGCTAATACTCATTGAGTGCTTACTGTATATCAGGCACTATGTTAAACAGTGTAGATATATGATAAATCATTAATCCTCAAGGAACTTTCCAATGTAGGCGTTAACTCACAGATACAGGAATGGAAGCTTAGAGAAATTCAGTAACTTGCCCATTGGAAGAGCCAAGATTTAAACCCAAGCAGCCCGACTCACAGTGTCCAGGCTATTAACCACTATTTTGCCTTAGAATTTATCCCACTCCAAGGCCACTGTTCTTTTCAACCCTAGAACTTAGTTATTGGAATGCAGGGATTTTTGCCTGTTGCATTCACTGCTTATAACCCTAGTGTTTAGAAAGTGCTTGGCACGTAAAAGGCACTTATCTATGGCATTGCATGTCATGTATTTTATTTATTTTGACTGCTACATATCACTCCATTGTGTAAGTCATATATTCATAAGTATAATTTCTCGGAGGCCACAAGATTGCCCTGGGGGAAGTAGGGGAAGCATCATTCTATCTGGATCCCTTCCCTTTGTGTTTCTTGAAGTGATGGTGCCCCACTATGGGGCCTTCATCTCCAGTCAGTAAGGGGCGGAGTGTAACATGAAAAACACAAAACTAGGAAGGCCTTGGGTTTTTTTCTTTAACGGGTTCTGATCACCAATTTCCCATGTTGGGCAGCAGTTGGGGTGGAGATGAAGATGGCGAGTGGGTCCCACACCAAGAAGCAATGCTCTGGTACCAGCTGGATGTCCTGCAATTCAGCTCAATTCTGACACTGTCTACCTGGTGCTAGCAAACCCCATAGGTTAAGACTTACCCCCCTCTTCAGGTGCCAGTCAAGGTTGTCACCTGTGCTTCTGACTGGCTAAAGATTGGAGTTTCCATCAACCTCCACCTTGGGTGTGACCAATTTGTTAGAGTGCTTCACAGAACTCAGGGAAACCTTTACTTATGTTTAGCAGTTTATAATAAAAGAATATGGTAAAGGATACAGATTAACGTCTAGATGGAAGGGATGTGTAGGGCAAGGTGGGTGGGAAGAGGCGAGGAGCTTCCATGCCCCATCCAGGCCCCCCCCCCCCCCCAATCCCCCTGCCCAGTACCTCCATGTGTTCACCAACCCGGAAGGTCTCCGAACCCCAGACTACTGGAGTTTCATAGAAGCTTCGTCACGTAGGCCTGAGCGATCATTAACTCCATTTTCAGCCCTTTTCCCTTCTCAAGAAAACGAGGGGCAGGGCTGAAAATTCCAAGCTTCTAATCATGGCTTTGTCTTTCCAATGACCAGCCCTCATCCAGGAGCCACCCAGAGTTGCCTCCTTAGCAAAGACCAAATATTAGGACAAAAGATACTCCTAATGCTCTTACCACTTAGGAAATTACAAGGGTTTTAAGAGCCCTATGCCATGGATGAGGGGCAGAGACCAATATATATGTTTTCTGTTATCTCACCAGGGATTCACTGTGTACCTTGTCATAAAAAAGGATAGCTACTAAACCATTGTGAAAGTCAGTGTAAATGTTATACATCTTTAAATTCCTAGCCCAGTTCCCTAGTCAGAGTAGGTACATGACAAATCTTAATGACAATTATTTGTAAAGTGGGGTCGAGGATCTTTCCTGCCCTTTGCACCAGGTTGATGTAAGGAGCACAGGAAATAGTGCTTGGAGCTACTGTGAAAAGTATTGAACGCTATCCAAACGTGACGTAGGATTGTAGGATTGACAGTAAAATTATCATTTTTTGTTGTATATATGAATCAAGGACTTACTATGTGCTGAGTACTGTGCTAGATATTTTAGATCTCATTTATTCTCAGAGCGTGGTTATATGTGTCAGTGTTATCGCCATTTACAGATGAGGAAAATGAGGCTCAGAAAGGTTGGGATACTAGCCCAAGGTTACACAGCGGGAAAACCAAGGTGTAGGATCTATAGGTCAGATGGTATTTGTGCGTGAGTGAGTATGAAGAAACATAAGAACATGAAGGGAGTGGTGATCACTGGACAGAACCCTGCAAAAAGGAAGGAACTTTGAGATAATGAAAGACTCCAAGGAAACCTCTCCTCCAACCCCTCTACTCTCATCCTTCCTGCCTCCTATGCACTGGGCCAGCTGGTAGCTGCTAAAAGTATGTTTCTGATGATTCTGATGGAACGTGGTTATCTCAAGATGGAAGGTTGTTACTGACCCTTCCAAAGAACTGCAATATTTATTTAAATGTTTAAATACTACATGAGAATGAGAGGGGCTGTACAGGGCACAGGGCACAGGACAGTGCGTGGTTTAGTGCACGGGCCACGGGGTCATGCTGCCCAGATCTGTGACTGTCGGCTAATTACTTGACCTCGCTGAGTCACCTCTTCCTCACCCTTAAAATGGGGACAGTGGTGGTTCCTACCTCATTAAGTTATTTTGATCATTAAACAAGAAAACATTTAAAAGGTGGTTAGCACAGAGTTCGATCGGTAGCGGGAGCGGAGAGCGGACCCCAGAGAGCCCCGGGCAGCCTCACCGCTGCCGCCGGTCCGGTTACCGTCCCAGCCCGGGAGGGGCCGCAGCTGCCGCAGGGGGCCCCAGTCACCGTCGCCGCAGCCACGAGCAGCGAGGCCGAGACCCGGCAGCCGCCCGCCGCGCCCCGCCCTCAGCGCTGCCGACCCCAAGCCCCGCACGACGGGCAGCTGCGGCGCAGGGCGCGGAGGCCCGGGCGGCCTCACACCGGCGGCGCCTGCCGGCGGGGACGAAAAGACCATCGCATCAAAGGTTTTGGGAACAGCAAAATGGTTCAGTGTGAGAAACGGGTGTGGTTTCATCAACAGGAATGACACCGAGGAAGATGCATTTGTTCACCGGACTGCCATAAAGAAGAACCCCAGGAGGTACCTTCGCGGTGTAGGAGATGCGGGGAGACCGTGGAGTTCGATGTCGTTGAAGGAGAAGAGGGTGCGAAGCAGCAAACGACGCAGGCCCTGGAGCGGGTCCAGCGCAAGGCGGTAAACGTGTCGCAGACCGCGACCACTAGAGCCGCTCTCCACGTCGCAGCGGCTCTCCACGTCGCGGCGGTCCTCCACGCAACCTCCAGCAGAAGTACCAGAAGAGTGAGAGTGGGGAAAAGGCGGAGGGATCCGAGAGTGCAGGCCCGACAGCGCCGGCCCTACCGCAGTCGCAGGCGCCCACCTTACTGCATGCGGAGACCCTATGGGCGTCGAGCACAGCGTTCCAACCCTCCCGTGCAGAGAGAGGTGATGGAGGGTGCGGACAACCAGGGTGCAGGAGAACAAGGTAGACCAGTGAAACAGAATATGTATCGGGGTTATAGACCACCGTTCCGCAGCCGCAGCGGCCCTCCTCGTCAAAGACAGCGCAGAGAGGACGGCAGTGAAGGAGGAAAATAGAGGAGATGAGACCCAAGGTCAGCCGCCCCCTCAACGTCTGTACCGCCGCAACTTCAATTACCGACGCAGACGCCCAGAAAACCCTAAACCACAAGGTAGCAAAGAGACAAAAGCAGCAGATCTACCAGCTGAGAATGCGTCCGCTCCCGAGGCTGAGCAGGGCGGGGCTGAGTAAATGCTGGCTTACCATCTCTACCATCATCCGGTTTAGTCATCCAACACGAAGAAATGAATATGAAATTCCAGCAATAAGAAATGAACAGAAGGGCTTCCCTGGTGGCGCAGTGGTTGAGAGTCCGCCTGCCGATGCAGGGGACACGGGTTCGTGCCCCGGGCCGGGAAGATCCC
>NW_006782834.1:201753-211276 GCF_000442215.2 Lipotes vexillifer | reverse complement strand
GGCCGCTGAGCCTGCGCGTCCGGAGCCTGTGCTGCGGAACGGGAGAGGCCACAACAGTGAGAGGCCCGGGAGTACGAAAAAAAAAAAAAAAAAAAAAAAAAAAAAGAAAAGAAATGAACAAAAGATTGGAGCTAAAGACTAAAGTGCTTGCTTTTTGCCTGTTGACCGGATAACTAGAACTATCTGCGTTACCTATGCAGCATGGGATTTTTATTATTTTTACCTAAAGACGTCTATTTTTAGTAATGACAAACGTGTTTTTTTGTTTTTGTTTTTTTTAAAAGAAGCCTGGTTTTTCTCAATACACCTTTAAAGGTTTTTAAATTGTTCCATATCTGGTCAAGTTGAGATTGTTAATCTCATTTTTAATTTGTAATAAAAGTTTACAGCTTGATTTTTTCAAAAAAGTCAGCAAACTGCAAGCACCTGTTAATAAATGTCTTCAATTAAAAAAAAAAGAAAAAGATGGTTAGCATAGTGCCTAGCGTATGGTAAGCCCTCAAAAAATGTTAGCCCAGATCATATTATTATTAGTGTGTTATTCAAGGGCCATGTTTTTTATTGCCTCCAATTTCCACAAGGTGGCAGGTCGAGTTCAAAGTGGACCCCATGGCTCTGTGTCCCAAAGGCAAAACCTATTTTAATTGTTTCAGAATAACTGGGACAATTATGAATTGTTCAGAAACATCTTCATTGTCTATAGAATGTTTGTCACGGTCCAGGCATCTTACTGTTGCTGAAAAATCCTTCTTAATGGAACATATGGATCATTTAATTTAATCCTCTGTTTCTCACGATTCCCGGCACCGTCTGCATTTACGTGAAATGTATATTAACTCTTCCAGGGATCACCTGGCTGAGTACATTCAAGTCATCTCATTATGCACTAAGTTTAGTCCCTGGAAGACTGTGAAGAGGAGACAACGAGCCAGCTGGAAGGAGTCCTGGTCTCTGTGACTGGTGAACTGCAGAAGGTAGGAGATCTGTACACCTCATCTTAGAGTGACAGGGTGTTTGTTCATGAGGAGCTATATATAACAGGGCATATTGAGGGAAATGTTTAAATTGTAGAATTCAGACTTTTCTTCTATGTATCTGTCCTCTTTTTCCATTTCCCTAATTTCACGTCATATTGCTAACCTCCAGTTTCTACAATTTTACTTTGTCTTTAACGCATTGGTTTGGGGGTCAGATCAAACTGGGGCCAAATCCTGACTCCACTACCCATGATGGCAGTGATTATAGCAGCACATATTTGACAAATACTTCTTTACACCGCCATTCTTTTCTTAATTAATTTTTTAACTGAGGTAACATTGACTTATATAAGTTTCATGTGTACAGAGTTATATTTCTACTTCTGTATACCCTACAACGTCAATTCTTTACCCGATAATAACAAAACCTACCTGAAAGAGTTGTGAGGATGAAATGAAATAAAGCACATGAAGGATTTAACTCAATCAGAAATAGTTACTAGTAATTACAATGGCATAGCCTTGCCCAGCAAGTGGCAGATAGAACGTGTTCAATGAGCATTTGTAGAGTAAATAAATGATACTTATTTTAGTATTTCACAGTGATAGTAACTCTAAGACTGGCCTTGGATCTCTTCAAGGGAAACGCTCACTGAAATCAGTGTGATCTTGTCAAATGTGTTCTCTGATTATGGGAGTCCAGTGATATATAAAGCTCCCCAGGCTTGTTTCCTGCACACCACTCATAATTGTGACATGTCAGCATTCAAGTTACTTAACCTTTCTGTGCCTTGATTTCCTTATCTGTAAAGCCAGGGTGGCAATAGCATTTAATACTTCAGATTCAGATAGGTGTGAGGCTTCAGCAAGTCAGTTTAGGTAAAGCACATAGCACAGAGCTTGCCGTACCTTAAGTGCTCAATAAATGTTAGCTGTTGTCCTCTGGCTCCGTTTGGAAGACCTACCATTGCTTCTATTTGATTCACTTGGGGGATTTTTGGATGTTGGAAAGTCAACGCTTCTAGTCTATAATTAGGAAAGAAGATAAAGCAGACCTCTTGGCAATTTCCTGCGTCTGAAACCTTGTGTTTTATGAACCACGGAAAGTACCCCAAATTTCTTCTCAACCCACCCCAGCAAATTGACAAATTTGGACCTTTCCCACCCACTCTCTGTACATCTCCCGTGGGACTATGAAAATAAAGGAAGTATTCATTGCTTTGTGCATACGCTGTTTTCCTAGTGGCATATTTCTTCTAGTTTCGACAAACTCAAGCTTTCTGCCAGTTTTATCTACCAAAGGGTCAGCCCTGCTCCGAGACCAGAGTTTGCCTGTTTCTGTGGATTTTGCAAAGTCAGAAGTGGGAGAGAGGCAAATTTCAAGTGAGGAGAGTTACAGAGTAGGAGTAGCACTGAATGGCTGCTGCAGTAAACAGTAAAAAGAAATCCCCAATCCTCAAACCCAGGACACCAAAACAGCCCATTCAGCTGCATGAGTTTTAAAACACAGTTATGCATGAGGGAGAGTGGGCCATCAAAACCTACTGGAGTCCTCTTCTGGCACAAGCTTTGTGGAACTGGATGTGGCAATAAATAATGGCCAGGGTGACTTGCAGAGCTCTGGGCTTGCCCTGAAGTAACTGATACAGTATCAACCACCAGACAAAAGAGAACTTTGACAAAGGATACTGAGATGAAATCAGCTCCCACATACATGAGCATGCCACAGTGGGGTAGAAGGTGGGGAGAGCAAAGGTCCGGGCGGGAAGTGAGCGAGAAGGAGACAAAGTCGCACCTCCCCTTAGAGGACTGCAGCCAGAGCAGAACTGGCCTACACCAGTGCTCCTGGCCACATCTGTCACGCAAAGGTTAGAGGTTTTCAAAGCGGAAAATTTAAACTTTTCGTTTTGCTTTGTGTTAGAGAGTCAAGTCTACAGAGACAAATTCACATCATGTATTGCACATGCTGTGTAAACAGGTGCTGACTGATGTCTTCATGCAAAATATCTTCTTTGGTTGCTGTCAGTCAAACCAAGTCTGTGAGTCCTTTATTCCTTCAAGTATTTATTGCGTGGTAACCATGGCCTAGGAACTGTGCTAGGTGCTGGGGTTACAGGATGAATAAAGCTACTCATTTTCTGACTTCAAAGACTTGATATTCTGGGGAATGAGAAAGAGAAAGTAAAGACAGATACCCAGCTAATTAGTAAATACAGCGTGGTGGTGGTGGTGATGATGGTGACAGTGGTGATGGTGGTGATGGTGGTGGTGGTGATGGTGACAGTGGTGATAGTGGTGATGGTGGTGGTGGTGATGGTGGTGATGGTGGTGATGGTGGCGATGGTGGTGGTGGTGATAGTGGTGATGGTGATGGTGGTGGTAGTGATGGTGGTGATGGTGGTGGTGTTGGTGATGGTGGTGGTGGCAGTAGTGATAGTGGTAGTGATGGTAGTGGTGATAGTGGTAGTAGTGGGGGTGATGGTGGTGGTGATGATAGTGGTGATAGTGGCGATGGTGGTGGTGGTGATGATGGTGACAGTGGTGATAGTGGTGATGGTGATGGTGGTGATAGTGGTGATGGTGGTGGTGGCGATGGTGGTGGTGATGGTGGTGGTGGTGGTGGTGGTGGTGGTGGTGGTGATGGTGGTGATGGTGGTGATAGTGGCGATGGTGGTGGTGGTGATGATGGTGACAGTGGTGATAGTGGTGATGGTGATGGTGGTGATAGTGGTGATGGTGGTGATGGTGGTGGTGGTGATGATAGTGGTGATGGTGGTGGTGGTGGTGGTGGTGGTGATGGTGGTGGTGGCAGTAGTGATAGTGGTAGTGATGGTAGTGGTGATAGTGGTAGTAGTGGGGGTGATGGTGGTGGTGATGATAGTGATCGTGGTGGTAGTAGTGATAGCGGTGCTCGTGTTGGTGGTAGTGTTGGGGGTTGATGGTGGTGGTGGTGGATGGGTGTGGGGAACAGGCAGACCTGGCTGCCCCGCCTTGAAGATGTTTGACCTCAGACAAGATTCTCACACTGTTGCTCCTGACTTCCAGAGTTGCCAAATAAAATATTTAAAGAAACTGCTGATTATTAGATGCTCAATTAAAAACTGTTAAAGTCCTATATGGCAATGATTAAGAGTCTAAAGCCAGTCTAGTTCAGGTTCAAATTCTAGCTCTAAACATACTAGTCATGAACAAATTATTTAAACTCTTGGTGCCTCTGTTTCCTTATCTGTGAAATTTGATAGTAATAATTAAACCAACCACCTCAGATTAAACAGATTAAATAGATCAATGCATGTAAGCACTTAGAACAACCCAATGAATAGTATGCTTTATGTGAGTGCTAACTATTTATCATGAACTATAGTAAAATGTGATATGCTCTGTAACGATGCTATTTAAAACGCTGTGAACTACTATGCATCATAACATCTTATGGAAAAACCCAAATGAGCTTTTTGGCCTACCCAATAGATATAGATATAGATAGGCAGATAGACAGACACACGTATAAAACAGATACTTGATATTTTGCTACATAGGAAAAAAAAAAAGGACATGTTAACAACACAGAGGGAAACAGAAAACCAGAGAGACTGGAAGAACACACATGACAGTGGTAACTGTTCATCTCTGGGTGGTCTGATTACAGGTGACTCATTTTTTTCCCCTAAGTTTTGTGTTTTATAAAATTTTAACAGTTATTGGTTCACTAATTTTAAAACATTTTAAAATGTTTAAGGAAGGAAGGAAGGAAGTTCGGTGATTAAAAGGTGTGTAGAGGGCTTCCCTGGTGGCGCAGTGGTTGAGAGTCCGCCTGCCGATGCAGGGCACGCGGGTTCGTGCCCCGGTACGGGAGGATCCCACATGCCGCGGAGCGGCTGGGCCGGTGAGCCATGGCCACTGGGCCTGCGTGTCCGGAGCCTGTGCTCCACAACGGGAGAGGCCACAACAGTGAGAGGCCCACGTACCGCAAAAAAAAAAAAAAAAAAAAAAAAAAAAAGGGTGCGTACAGCTCCAATGAAGGATTGATAAGATCTGTCAGGGAAGGAGTCACCAGGAATGGAAACTCTGAGCCAGGTATTAAAGAAATTAACTAGTAGGGGCTTTGAAGACATATAGACTGGCACAGAGATGAGGACGAACTCCCAAGAACTGCCCGATCATGTATTATTTGATTACATGGGAAAGTCATGCAGCAAATAGTGCATGGGATAAGTGGACCATCAACCCTCAGTGAAGAGCCTTCTCTGGGCTGAATATCAAGAGCCCATCCCTCGTGTTCACTTGTTGTCCTGTTTTCTGTGGTATCTGGTGGAAAGTTTGGTTCCTCTCTCTCTCACTCTCACTCTCTTTTTCTCTCTCCAGTTTCAGAAATCTCATTGTGGAATCCTGTCTGTTGAAGATAGCTAGAGACCAGTTTAAGTCTTTGTGATGGAACCCACAGAATAGATGTTAATTATATTACCTACTTTCTAGACACTGACAGGTAATCTGAGAGACATGTAGACCTCCCTATCATGGCTGAGAACCAGCGTAAGTTCCATCTTGTGGATGTCCACTCAAAGCTGAGTCTGTCCCAGGAAGTGGGTGATACAGAGTGACATTCAGCTGGGAATGGTCCTACTTTTCCAGCTCTTCCTGTGCCTCTGGACTCTAAGGCGGTACCAGCCTGTGCCACAGGCAGGGCCCACCAGCTCAGGGCACCTGGCAGTTATTTCAGTTCTTCTGGGTACCAGCCTGCACCTTAGCCTTCTGACACTGGAGGGCTAAATGCGACAGCAATGACTGGAGAATGTCTTCAGTTTATTTCCATATGTTTCTGGAGAGAAGACCTGGTGACAGGGAAGAAGCAGCTTCCTTCTCTCTACCTCCTGTCTCTTCTTCAGGCCTCTGCTTTAATTTCTGGCTGACTTGAGCAATGTTGACAAGACAAAGAGAAGTCTTTCCACTGTTTAGTCTACTTTTAATTATTTCAATATGGAGACCTTCCCTGGCCACCAGGCAACAACTGTCCATTCTTGATTTTCTCCTCTTTCTTACTTCTGGGTGCTGGGGTTGTAGTTTGGTTGGACCAGGTGCAGCCAGAAACTTCTTGGGAGGTCCAAGCTTTCCCAGAATTTATAATCTACCCAGAGAAAGCCCCTGTGGGGAAACTCCACAGATCTTTCTCTGGCTACACCTCTGGGGACACTGCGGTTGTCCTGCTTCTCCTGGGCTGCTCTTGACTTCCTCAGTGTGATGGTTCTGTCTTCTTTTCCTCAGGAAAAAGTCTCCTTGACCTCCCCCTTCCTAGGTATAAAGGAAAGACTCTAGGCTTTGGAGCCACGCTCTGAGTTCAAATGCCACCTACTTGCTGTGTAACTTTGGGCAGATTACTTCGTGAGGCTGATCCACCGTTTCCTTTTGTTTATAAAATGGGAGTAGTGAAATAAGTCAGACAGAGGAAGACAAATACTGTATGATCTCACTTAAACGTGGAATCAAAAAAGAAAAAATACGGAACTCAGATACAGAGAACAGATTGGTGGTTGTCAGAGGTGGGGTTTGGGAGGCGGGTGAAATGGGTAAAAGTCGTCAAAAGGTACAAAAGGTACAAAAGGCACTTATAGGATAAATAACTCATGGGGATGTAATGTAGAACATGGTGGCTGTAGTTTATAACACTGTACTATATATTTGAAAGTTTCCAAGAGAGTAAACCTTGAACCGGTGTCCTCTTCAACAAGGCATTGGTGATGGATGTCAGCTAGCCTTACTCTGGTGATCATTTCACCATACATACATGTATATACCAAATCATTATGCTGTACACCTAAAACTAATACAACGTTAATGGCAATTATATCTCAATTTGGAAAAAAGATGGGAATAATTTATGTAACTCGTAGTGCCAAGAGGCCCAAGGAGGGAGTAATGGAAGATATGAAGAGTTAAATGAGGCAACAAAAGTTACCTAACAAAAAGCACCTAACACAACATCGGAAATACAGTAATAATTGGACATTATTTACACCTTTCCCCAGTTTCCCATTCTCCTTTGCTATACCTAGTACATGCATATGACCCTTTTTGTTTCAAGTGTTTTCCTATTAACATTTATAGGACAACTGAAACAGTGCTGCATATTCTGTTTAACAACCGTGGGGAAGTTTGGCAGCTTAACAAAACATCCTTGACTCCCTTGCAGAGAGGAGAATTCAGCTTCCCTTGGACTTTGGCTTTAAGACCTCACATTTCTTTTCTGAGAAAACAGACCTGAAGACCCGGTAGGTGTTAACTGTGCTCTGATCCTTTCAGGTGTCTTCGTTTCAATAATAATAATGAACACCTGTTTCTTAACACGGAATATGAGCAATCTGTAGATGTTATCTCCTTTAACCTTAACTCCATGAGGCAGGTGACATCATCCCCATTTATAGTTAGGAAACTGAGACTCAGAAAGGCTAAGTGCCACCCTACATCACATAACTAGATCATTCTGAAACC
The DNA here is from genome assembly GCF_000442215.2 of Lipotes vexillifer. NCBI lineage: Eukaryota > Metazoa > Chordata > Mammalia > Artiodactyla > Lipotidae > Lipotes > Lipotes vexillifer. The sequence goes on along the minus strand of NW_006782834.1, from coordinate 203,813 downwards.
ACAAGACAAACCAAGATATCTAATGGCTCCAGAATCCATGTTCCTGGCACTCTCACCAAGGTGCCTTGAGGCAACAGTAACAGCAGTTGCAAAGTTCTTTACTTGAGAGGCCTCTTTCCAAGGGGAGAAGGGTCTGGAAACTTGGAGCTCTCATGACCCACCTGGCTTCTCGCCCCAAGCAATTTCACAGTACATCACCGGCATCTAACATTCATAAGTAATGAAGCCAAAATTAGTCCCTCGGAAGTTTACAGATCAGTGACCTAAAGTCATCTAGTACAGGACAAAAGCCACCATGATAAAGAAAGCAGTGACTGTATCTTTAAATCTGGGGTGATTTGGTCAGGAGGCTCTCAGACCCGAAGTGATCGGTTGACTGCATGTCTTCTGCTCGCTGAGAACTGTGCTATCAAGACTGGAGAACTCCAGAGTGGTCGAGGCAGGGCACAGGTGAAAGGGCAGAGTTGGAACCCTGAACAGACTTTTCCCCATGACTTACAGAACTTCCCTAGTTCTGCGTTTCCTGTACTTTCTGAGGGGGAAGTAGGCTCCTTTTTAGTCTTCTTTTCCCCATGCCTCGCAGAGCAGCAGCACTGGAACCACTCAGCCACGCGGACTGGGCAGCATCTACAGGTCACGTCGCTGGCGGGTGCAGTTTGAGTAGAAGTGATCGCAGATGTGCAGGCCAACATCCAGAGGGTCAGTCAGCAGGGCCAGGGCCTGAGCCATGGGGGCATCCACATTTTCTGGAGTGGGAGGGGAATACGAGTCAAGACAGGATTGAAGAACAGGAAGATCACGCGGAGCTCTGGAAGAGAAGCAGCAGAGTTGCCCTTTGTCCCGGTGTCCTCTTCAACAAGGCATTGGTGAAGGAATAGCGCATACTGATGGCCTACTGTGTACCCAGCACTATGCTGCATGCTTTATAGAGGCCCTTAGGCACAGTAATGTTAGAAAGACCTCGTTTGTCCTAACTCTTGCTACCAACTAGCTTGGAGAAATTGGGAAAATCACTCAGTCTCTCTGAGTGTTTATGTCATCTTTAAAATTGAACTAATAATATCTATATTTATCACTGAGCCCATCAATATTAATTGAAGACCTACTGTGTGCTAAGCATTATAAAAGCTGGATATACATGTAGGTAAATTAAAATAAACCAGTATCTTATAAGTAAGTTCTAGGAATGTAATGTACAGCATGATTATAGTTGAAAATACTGTATTTGAAAGTTGCTTAGAGAGTAGATCTTAAAAGTTCTCATCACAAGAAAAAAATTGTAACTATGTGTGATGGACATAATTAAACTTATTGTGGGAATCGTTTTGCAATACATCAAATCATTATATTGTGTACCTTAAACTTGTATAACACGTTATATGTCAATTATCTCAAAATCTCAATCTGTCTCAAAAAAGCTGGAAAAAAATTTTAATAAAATAAAATATGTCAGTGACTATTTTTGTGGAACTTGCAATCTATGTATACAGGCAAGCATGGTAAATTACATAAAATGCTTGGGATTTGGCAGTTATTATTTCATTTAATCTTCACAGCCATCCTATGAAGAATATGCTCTTTTCACGTCAACATTATCTGCTATTGTTAAATTTTGAAACTAAACCTAGGCAGATCCAGACTGAGGAAAAAAAAAAATACTGAGTACTAGATTCATCTTAATTGCAAAAGTTAAATGGCCATCCTTAGTTGATGGTTCCATATAAAGTCAGTTTGAGAATGTGGTATTTTTGATATTCAAAAATAGACCATGTCTTTCATTGATTCATGCCTTCTGTCACTGAATATTTGTGGTCCATCATTGTATTCTTAGCATCTAACCCAGTACTTGGTACATTTTAGGTGATTGATACATAATTGCTGAATAAAATTGAGCACTTATTACATTACATTACATTATTACCAGGCATTAATTCTGAAAATTGCATCATATCTGATCTTTGTTCTTAGAAATTGTGTTAGGGCCTGTGGATGAAAACATAAAATTCTGGCCCAGTAAGCTTTAGAAAGCTATGTCAATAGAAATGAAGGTAGGGAAGAGC
>NW_006782834.1:193909-201695 GCF_000442215.2 Lipotes vexillifer | reverse complement strand
AAGAGCGGTGGAGACCAGTCTTAAATGAGGAGAGTCCCCCATGACTCCAAAATAACCCCTCTATCGCTACTCTGAACCTATCTCTTCTTGCTCCAAGATATTTCTCATAATGATGAGTGTTCCCCAAGATTCTGCCCCTAGATTTCTGCTCTACTAGAAAATGTATGGATTTTAGAGTCTCTAAATCAAAAGTCCCAGAACTTACAAGCTGGGTAATTTTTGTGAAGTTACTTATTCTTAACCTCTTAGCTTCTCCTTATGTAAAACTGGAGCAAGGCCAAATTCTCTGGTCAAGAAGATGAAATAAAATGCTGTATCTGAGAGTAGCTGGCAAAATGAATGAAAGGTTGGGGAAGTAGGCACAGGTGTAAGTCCATGTTACAGTAAAGCCAGGAAGTGTAGAATGTCATCGGTGCCCCCGCGAAATCCCCTTGACTCTCAGCATTCCGTACATGCTGACTGCTCTCACTGCAAGCGCCTTCATCCTTTATCTCTCTCCAGGGGCTTGCCTTGACCCACAGCTAGGGCAGAACGGCAGCACCAGGGTGGATAGCACCCCTGCGACAGCCCGCGACTGATGACAGATGGCAGGCAGTGGATAAATACTGAACGCTCTCCGCTCTGAGATGGGACAGCTCTGAGGTATGGTCTACACTACCTTCCAGAGATACCTCCACCCCCGAGGGGGCATGAACCCCAGTTGCACACAGTATTAACCTGCTCATAACACACCTGTATTGGCTCCCTTCTCGTTTTTATGTCACATCTGCTCTCACCTTCCAGTGCGTCCTGGGATCCCTGGATCCTTGTGTCGGGGTCTCTTTCTGGGGGAAATTATCCTAAAATAGTCAGATTATGTTAAATATGAGGCATAACTGTGCGTGTAACTTCGTGAGGTTTACAGGGTAGAGGAGTTAAGGGAAGAAAACGGAGGCTTTGGTTTAGAAAGAATCTAGAACGGTACCTTCTCTGGGTCAGTGTGCCAGGGAGTTACCAAGAGACTTAAAGAGAAATGGAGAGGTGGGCTCAGGGTGCAGCTAAAGTTAGCTAGCACTGGGTAGGAAGTGAGCATATCTTTAGAGCTCTGAATTTTCCTCCAAAAACACAGAGTAACTTGATAACACAAGAGGAGAAGGTGAATGAGAAGAGTGTGAGGGATAGGGGCAGAACGAAGAGGAGGAAGAGCTCCCATCTAATTATTATCTACCAAGTTACTACCACTACCTACTAGTTCTTTCCATTTATTTCCATGGGGTCTTTGAATGTCAAGTCTAGGGTGTGACTTGAAGCTCTCACGCTAAGAACTATGGGGAGAATGGCGATTTCGTAGGAGAACATGTTTCAGGCGAGAAGAAGAGAGAAGGAGGTTTTAAACATGGGTTTATGGGGCTTCCCTGGTGGCGCAGTGGTTGAGAGTCCGACTGCCGATGCAGGGGACGCGGGTTCGTGCCCCGGTCCGGGAAGATCCCACATGCCGCGGAGCGGCTGGGCCCGTGAGCCACGGCCGCTGAGCCTGCGCGTCCGGAGCCTGTGCTCCTCAACGGGAGAGGCCACGACAGTGAGAGGCCCGCGTACCGCAAAAAATAAATAAATAAATGGGTTTATGTTAATAGAAATGTAACGGTTAATTTCATGTGTCAACTTGGCTAGGCCACAGCACTTGGTTATTTGATCAAACATTATTCTATGTTTCTGTGAAAGTATTTTCTAGATGTGATTAACATTTAAATCAGCAGACTGTGAGTAAAGCAGATCACCCTCCATAATGTGGGTGGGCCTCATCCAATCAGGTGAAGGCCTTCATGGAAAAACACTTTCCTCCCCTGAAGAAGGGGAAATTCTGCCAGCTGGCTGCCTTTGGACTTGAGCTGCAACTTCAACTCTCCCCTGAGTCTCCAGATTGCTGACCCAACCCTGCAGATTTTGGACTTGGCTACCACCACGATGGCATGAGTCAATTCCTTAAATTAGTCTCTCTGTCTCTGTCCCTTTCTCTCTCTCTCTCTCTCTCTCTCTCTCTCTCTCTCTCTCTCTGTACCTCTCAGTAGATAGATAGAGAAATGATAGGGATGGAGATGTGGAGATGTAGATATAAATAGATACACACTATATCTACATGTCTACACCTAGATACACACACACACACACCCTATTGGTTCTGTTTCTCTGGAGAAACCTGACTAATACCAGGACCCCGGGACTTTCCCCACAATGGAGTGGGGATTCCAAAGTTTCCAGTAAAGGCAAAATGGTAATGGAGTGAGGGAGAACAGAGATGACGTGAGACGGTCGAGACTGACCGAATGGGGAATTTGAGGGTAAGGAACAGATTTGAAAGATCCATGAGAATAAAGGCATAAACCCTCATCACTTAGGTTTCATTGCAGAAAACAGACCATTCTGGTTATTTTAATGGAGTTTGGATTTAACACAGGGAATTGGGTACTTACAAAACCTTAGGAAAAGCTGGATTTCTGGAAATGAATCCTAGAACAACGCAGCCAATGGGCCTTCCAGGGAGCCGCTTCCCGGCCGCAATCGGGAAGACAGGCACTCGGAGCTCGCCACTGGAAGCATTAATTTCTAGAACACCCGACTTTAGCTTATTCCAGGGAACCCAACACAATGGGGGCCAACCCTTCTCCTGGGTACCACTAGTAGGCGCAATCCCTAGTGCCAGCAGTACATTTAGGAACCCATAAAACTATTTAAATTTCTTTTAAAATTAGAAGAAAAAAAGAAATTTTAGGTTGAATTAAATATATAATAATAATATATTAATCTTTATCCCAATGCAGTCGTGGAATATAATTTTTTTTAATGGAGGAAGGGGCCCATGAAGGCAAGAGTACCTACTAGGGCCAATGAAAGACCTAATGTGGCCCCAAAAACCATTGCTGCTGCCCACTTTGTAATTGCCTTGTGACACCTGTGAAACTAGTGACCAGACCCTGTAATGTGCTGCAGAAGAAGCATGTTGGACAAAAGAGAGAGTGAAAAAAGAAGAAACTCTCGCTTCCACCTTCTTAACCTCCTTAACTGATGCAAATGCATCTGATCAGTAGAAATGATTTGTATCTAGCTCCAGAGGAGTCCGGAACATATAGTTTTTAGATTTCCAGTCTCCACAGTACCAGAAGACACACACGAAGGAGGTTGGAATGGACGCTAGAACCTCTCACCACATCCACCACACTTGGCGTTAGTTACAGGAGTACCAGGAGTACGGCAGGGCCTCATGCTAGAGGAAAGGGAGGACAGAAGGCCCTAATGTAAAAAAAGTTAAACTTTGCTGAAAATGAAAGAAATGCTGCTTTACTCTCCAAGGCACAGCATATGTTTCTGCCCAGTAGTGACAGTGAGTCTCAAGTTCTGACCCCACCCTAATCCAAACAGATGGTACAATTAGACTGTACCAGTCTATTCCCCCTATGCAATTTTAGTAGCAAAGGATCCACAAATAAGAGGATGGGCTAATTCATCTTCAAGTAAACAGCAGCTTCCAGCTTCCCTTGGTACTTTTCCTCCCCTCTGATCTCATCTTTACCACTCTTCCCTTTGCTCACTGTGCTCCAGCCACATATGCTCCTAAAACATGTCAAACACGCTCACCTCAGGGCCTTTGCCCTTGCTATTCCTAAGTAGGAAATAGCCTGACTTACTCTCTCACCTCCTTTAGGTCTCTCTTCAAATGCCATCTTCTCTGTGACACTTTATGTAAAAGGACAACCTCAAGCACTCCCTGTCTCCCCCTCTGCTCTAGTTTCCTACTTAGCACTTACTACCTTCTGACACTCCCTATTTTTTTTTTTTGGAAGTATAGTTAATTTACAATGTTCTAGTTTCAGGTTTATAGCACAGTGACTCAGATATATATATATATATATATATACACACATATATATATTCTTTTTCATATTCTTTTCCATTATGGTTTACTACAAAATATTGAATGTAGTTCCCTGTGCTAGACAGTAGGACCTTATTGTTTATCCATTTTATATATAGTAGTGTGTATCTGCTAATCCCAAACTCCTAATTTATCCCTTCCCTACCCTCTTTCCCCTTCGGTAAACTGGTGCAGCCACAATGAAAAACAGTATGGAGGCTCCTTAAAAAACTAAAACTAGAGTTGCCATATGATCCAGCAATCCCACTCCTGGGCATATATCCAGAGAAAACTTTAATTCAAAAGATACATGCACCCCAATGTTCATAGCGGCACCAGTTACAATAGCCAAGGCATGGAAGCAACCTAAATATCCATCGACAGAGGAATGGATAAAGAAGATGTGGTACATATATACAATGGAATATTACTCAGCCATAAAGAAAGAATTAAATAATGCCATTTGCAGCAACCTGGATGGACCGAGATATTATACTAAGTGAAGTAAGTAAGGCAAAGACAAATACCATATGATATCACTTATATGTGGAATCTAAAATATGATACAAATGGACTTATTTACAAAACAGAAACAGACTCACAGACATAGTAAACAAACTGACACATTCCATTTTACATATTTGATTAGGATGTATTTTCACCTCTAGAAAATAAGTTCTATGAAAACAGGGGCTTTGTTCAGTGCTGTATCCTTAGCACCTGGCTAAGTGCTAGTAGTAGTGCCTGGCTAATTAAGTGCTCAAAAGAATTTGTGAAGGAGTGAAGGAATGAATGAAAAGTGTTCACACTCAGGTTCTTCTTTTCTCCCAGCTAATTTATTTTTGCTAACCTGATCATCTTTGAAGTTCTTTGAGATATCTGTCATCTATTTATCTATCTATCTATCACCTATCTATCATCATCTATCTATTTATCTATCTATCTATCTATCTATCTATCTATCATCTATCTAGTGTTTAGATCCATGCACAGAATTGAAACCGAGAAGAATTACATCAGCAAGTCCTCTGCTTCAGTAATCCAGATTTATAGCTCAATGCTTCCTTGGTAGTTAATACCTCATTTTATATGTGATGAGAGACCCAAAGAAAAGTAACCTGCTGAGGGCTGCACAGGAACAGAGTTTAGGTCCCCTAATTCTGAGCTCAGAGTATTTTCTGCTCTAAACCATTGTGACTTGTATTTTTTTAGTATTATTTTCATGTGTATCCTAGGAATATTTGTGGGAAAAAAAGACTAACAAGGGCAATCCTCCCTTTTATTTTTGTTGAGCCTAGAAAATGACATGGCTCTATGTCCTTGGCCATGCGTGGTTTAAGTTGTAGTATCATGAGTTATGCAATTCACACGTGAGAAGGATTCATTTATGCCTGTTCTTTAGAACTTTCCCCCTTTTAGAAGGTACAATCTGTTGAAAAGAACCAGCACAACCTCACAACTTATTATGTAAATTCTTATAAATACTGCTTACAGAAAAGTTTTACCCAACCATTATCATTCACTATGTTCCTATCATCTGTTAAAAATATGACATCCAATTAGGTAATGTTAGGTTTCTAGAAGGTTGAAACGTTCATCATTTTGGCAAATGAAAAGTAACTGCTAACTTCACTAACCAGGGTACAGACTAAATTCATCTTGTCCTGGGAGTTACCAAACACTGAATTTTTAAGAGAATGTCTAAAAGCATCTTGTGCTGAAACCATTATTGCCAACTAAATGGTTCTGTGTACTAGATTCATCTGACCTTAAAAGAATTCCTATAACATTCCCCCCTGTTCTTGTTCCTGTGAGGCTGGCAATCAGAAAAGTGAGTCATTCGTTAGGCTTAACTTTTGGACAGACATCTTATTTGCAGATGGATGGTACCCAGAAATTCTATTCTAAGATTGGAAAGACTTGTAGCAAGTTTTTCCTGGGACAGATTTGCAATGACATTTGATAGAAAAAAGAAGGGTGTGGGTCTAGATAGCTAGAGGGAATTTCAGCTGTGCTAAGGCCATCTAAAGCATCAAACTTCACTGGGGAAAATTCTGGAAGCCCTGCCAGCTGGCGAGGTTAGAGTCTAGCAATAGGGATTAAGTTGGTCCTAGAGGTGAGAGGACGTGGCCTCTTATCACTAACCTGAAGGAGAATGGCACCACATAAAGGTTTTTTCAGACCCAAGGAGTATGCAACTAAATCCTAGTAAAATGACTTCTCAGTTTTGTTTTGTTTTTTGAAGCCAGTCCCTTGTTGTCTGCAATGCAATTCTCCAGAAAATAACCCTAACTCCACTCTTTTTCTTTCAAGAAAAGGTATGGAATGCAATTGAGTGACAGTACATTATTATAGGATATTTTAGTTAAGATCTTTCTGGATGATAAAGACAGAAAATCCTCCTCAAACTGATTTACCCAAGAGAAGGAATTTATTGAATTGTGTAACTAAAATCCAGAGGTACTGTGGACTTCAGGCACAGCTGGATTCAGGGTTCAAAATGTATCATAAGAATATGGTTTTTCTTCATTTCAACTGATTGATTTCAGTCTCAGTTTCCACATTGGAGCAAATGACTGCAGGAGTTCCAGCTTCATACTGTCTCAGGTTCACGCCCATTGAGAGAGAATGTCTGCCACTCTTCCAAAGCCTCTCTTGAATTTTAATGGCTGTTATGGGCCATGTGTCATCCCTTAATTAAATCTACAGCCTAGAGAAGGCTAGGCTCTCATTGGCCAGAGTACCTCTGGGTTGGGGATGGAAAAAATCACCAGAACCACGGGAACTGAGAATGGGGGGGCCGGGAAGGAGTAAGTCCCTGACTGAAAATCAGGGAGTGTTATAAAAAATGCTAAAACCTCAAATAATCTGAAATGTCCACAAGATATGGAAAATCTAAAGTTTATTCATATTCAAATTTACTACGTTAATACTGTGTGACTTTTGACACATCCCACAGCTGAAGGAGACAGCAGTGTGTGTTGACTGGAAGATTGACAGAATGAGCAACATTGGGTTGATAGAAAGAGTATAGAACTAGGCTCCAGGATGGCTAATTAAAATTTTTTTTTTTTTTTTTTTTTTTTTTTTATGGTATGTGGGCCTCTCAGTCAGGAATTCAAGAACTGCATAACTCTTAGAAGTAAAAATCACTGGGTGGGTTAGCCTCATCATCCTTGGGGCAAGTTCCTTTTGTTGGTTCCAACAACAGAGTCCAAAGTTTAACTAGATACTCATTTACTGACCTCTTACTAAGAAAGAAGCCTTGAAGAGTTAGCATAAGATCTGAGATGAAGGCAATCCATTGACACATTTTCTTTCATTCTTATTCATTCCTTCCTTCCACAGACGTTTTTGAGTACCTATTATATGATAAATAGTATAGACATGCTCAGAGTCAAGAGGACATTAAGATATTAAACTAATAATTATGCCAGGGAATATATAATCACAAACTGACAAGAGCTATAAGACTCTCTAATGGGAACTTGCATTTTGATTGAAGGAAGCCTCTCTAGTGAAGTGATATTTAAACTGAAACCCAAATGACAATATATTTCGTCGTTAGAAAATTGTGGTGATGGTGGAGGTGGTAGGAATCAGGAGTGTTCCCGGAAGAGGGAAAGGCTGGTGCAAATGAGCCATATTGAGTGTCTGCTATTTTTGTCCACCCAGCATCCCTATCCCCCTTCTTTTTCTTTTTTTTCTTTTGGTAACCTAAACCTTCTCTCCTGTGAGGAACCCATTTCTGCCAGTTTTTTTTTTTTTTTTTTTTTTTTTTCTGTTGGGAATGTCACAGTCCGGTTGTCAGCAGGGCTGTTGTTTACTTTCTCCGTCTTTGCTCTGAAGCTACTACTTATTCTATGGCAGGGCTTATTTTATGCCAGGCACTGCACT
>NW_006782834.1:160568-193760 GCF_000442215.2 Lipotes vexillifer | reverse complement strand
CCACAGCACTCTTTCCCCCACGTATGGACACTTATGTCAAGCTAGCCAGCCAAGGTGGATCTTTTCTTTTAGAATATCAAGATAAACAGAATCATTTTGCTGTAGTAATTAAGCTAAGAATGAATAACCGTGTAATAGTTAGCCAGCTGTATGGTTAGAGGGGGCACAGTTCACACAAGACCATCCTCACTTCTGACACCAAACGCACACTTGGTAGTTCCCACAACTGCCTTCAGTTTTGAGATTTAACTAGAAAGACTCCCAGAGCTCACTGAAAGCTGCGGTACTCACGGTTACAGTTTATTACAGGAAAAGGATACAGATTAAAATCAGCCAAAGGCAAAGACTCATAGGCCAGGAGGGTATCAGACCTGGAGCTCTGAGTTGTCCTCTCCCTGTGGAGTCAGGATAGCATTACTCTCTTGACATCTATGTGTGATAATATGCACAGAGTGTTGCCAATCAAGAAATTCATTTGACCATCAGTGTCCAGAATTTTCATGGGGGCTTAATCACCTAAGCATGATTGATTGCCCAGGTGGGGGGGATCTCAGTTTCCAGTTTCTCCAGAGATCAACTGATACCACATGACTCCAAGTCACGTTAACACACATTGTTGATATGGATCAAAGCCCCCGCCTTAAAACATATTGCTACTATCTGGCTGGCCAATGGCCCCCAGGCAAATAGAAACACTCTTATCAAGCATGACATTCCAAGGGCCTAAAGATTATTTCCCAGAAGCCAAAGACCAGACCTCTCTTTGGGTAAGATTAATTCTTCATTACGTAAGCCCGACATCTTTGACAGTGGATATCTTGCTTCCATTAAGACAGTTCATGTCAAATCGAAAGAATCAACTCAAAGATAAGCAGAGCTAAAAGATGAAGCAACAGAGCAATAAGATCGTAATCTGAGTTTCTGGAATTAGCCATGTCTGAAGTCAGCCACATATTAGGCTCCTTGTTTACATGAGCGACTATATTCCCTTTTTTGCTTAAGTTTGTTTGAGTTGGTTTTTGTCCTTACAATTAGAGAGGTTCTGAGGTGGGAAATAACTTGTTGATTTCAAAGATCTAAAAGAAAAGCTGGAGGGGCTTCCCTGGTGGCGCAGTGGTTGAGAGTCTGCCTGGCGATGCAGGGGACACGGGTTCGTGTCCCGGTCCGGGAAGATCCCACATGTCGCGGAGCGCCTGCGCCCGTGAGCCATGGCCGCTGAGCCTGCGCGTCCGGAGCCTGTTGCTCCGCGACGGGAGAGGCCACAACGGTGAGAGGCCCGCGTACAGCAAAAGAAAAACAAAAAAGAAAAGAAAAGCTGGAGGGGCTTCCCTGGTGGCGCAGGGGTTGAGAGTCTGCCTGGCGATGCAGGGGACACGGGTTCGTGTCCCGGTCCGGGAAGATCCCACATGTCGCGGAGCGCCTGCGCCCGTGAGCCATGGCCGCTGAGCCTGCGCGTCCGGAGCCTGTTGCTCCGCGACGGGAGAGGCCACAACGGTGAGAGGCCCGCGTACAGCAAAAGAAAAACAAAAAAGAAAAGAAAAGCTGGAATATAATGAGCAAAGGGGAGTGAGTGCTAGATAACACTGACTAGACAAGGCAAGACGATGTAAGAGTTTATATGCTGTATTAAGGGTTAGGGAATTTATCCTAAGACAGTGGAAATCTTCTAAAGGATTTTCAGAGGGAAGTGACATTATCTGATTTACATTTTTAATCTTAAATATGGAGAAAGGAAGGGGTCGTGGAGGAAAATGGAGATGAAGAAGAGTTCTAAATTTGAGAAAAATTAGGAGATGAAGTTGGCAGGACATGGTGATTGATTGGCTACGAATGGTGAGAAAGAAGAATGTGTCCCAAATGACCCTCAGATTTCTGGCATGAGCCACAAGGTGAATGGAAGTACCGTTTATTGAGATGAGTTGGAGATGAGCTTTGGATGTGATAAGTTCAAAATGCCTGTTTGTCATTCACATAAGAGATTGTTTCAAGGAACCGAGAGAAGAAAATATGTCATGAAGGAGAGAGTTGCTGACTGTGTTAAACCCTGGGAGTTACAGTGAGGACCAAAGAGTGTCTGCTGGATTTGAAAATATGGCGTTTATTGAGGGTTTCAGCAAGAGCAGTTTTACTGGAGTGGTGGCAGAGGAGCCATATGAATCGGGCTAAAAGTGAATGGGAAGCAGGCAGTTAAGACTGCACAGAGAACTTTCCTAATAAGTTTGTCTAAGAAAGGAAGTCAAGAGAAAAGGGGGCAGGAATGTGGAATCAGAGGAAGGTTATTTTTTGGTTTGGTTTTGATTTAAGATGGAAGATGCTTGGTCGTGTTGAATGCAGATAGATTCTAATGGAGAGAAATGTGAAAGAAGCAGAGGAAAGAAAAATAATGTGCTAATTAGGGTAATGAGACCTGCTACAACAGAAGGACTCAGCAATATATAGTAGGTCAAACACAATAGAAATTTGTTTCTCTCTCACATAAAGTTCTTAACAGAGAGGTTCTTAATGGCAGGTGGGTCTCTCCAACCGATGAGTCAGAGACCCAGGCTCCATCCGTCTTGTGGATCGCTTATGTTTAGTATATGAGTTTCAACTTTGCTGTGCCCCTCTGCATCAAGTGAGCAAAAGGGAGAAGCAGCAGTCCTGCTTTTTAAGCTACTTGGTCAAGAAACGACCCATGTCACTCATCATCACATTTATTGACAAGAGCTAGTCACCTCCGTTGCCTCACCTGAAGGCAGCGGAGGTTGAGGAACACAGTCTCCAGCTGGCCAGCCACTTTCTAGCAACAGCTGTATATATCAGAAGACAGAAGCCTGAATTTAGGCTGAATTTAGGCTGAATTTAGGCTGAATTTAGACAGAAGCCTGAATTTAGAATCATTTCTGCTACAGGTAATAACCAGCTGAACACATTCTTTGAGAATGGGATCCAGAATACATGTGGAAGAATTTGATTTTGATAAGCAGAGGGACAAGTTCTCCATTGTAAGGAAGGAGGAAAAGAAAATGGGAGCTTGTGTTTTTATTACCAGGCACTCACAGTGAGTACCCATTAGAGGAAGAGAATAAGGTAACAGGAGTTGAAACCTGGCTGTGCCCAAATTTGGAGCCCCACCTCTCATCCAGAATCTGGCGAAGGAATCAGTAATGACTGGTCACCTACTTCGGCAAGAGTTTTTACAAACAGGACAGAATCAACAGGATAGAATCAATAGAATCAGTACAGCCAGGATCAGTCATGCCTGCAGAAAGTTAAGACTAATTCCTTAGGGGGCTACTCCGTACTATTTCTGTCCTCTGTTAGGGCAACCTGAAAGAAAAACTCGTAGAGAGTGAGTTTTGTCTCAGAATTAAATCATCTTAAAGCAGAGCCAAAGGCTTTGCCCTCCACTGAATAGCCTAAAAAAACAACTTGAAACCTTGTTAAAAGTAACCTAAGGGGAGAAGCCCAAAAGATGGACAACAACTTGCCCTCCACCTTGTAGAAGTCAAGGGAAAGCTGCTCAGGAGTGGGGGCAGGCTAGTCGGTTTTGATACCACAACTGGAGGTGAAGCCAGCAGCACAAATTCAAAAAGCCTTGCTCTACTACATAAGCTTCACATCTTGGCTCCCATACAAGAAAGAGAACCTGTGACCAAAAGGGACACTCCAAAAAGAATTTCAATGAAGCACAACTTGAGCAAAAACAATAAGTTACCCAGATTACTTGGATCGTGGACAGAGGGCCTGGCATGTGGAGCGAATGTCATCAGCTGAGAACACAACCTTGATTGGTAGCTATGGCGCCTGCTGCCCACGTGGTCCCCTTGGGCTGGCTTCCTGGTGAATGCTATTTGGAGAGTGCCAATCCACTCCCCCCCCTTTGCTGTTTTTTTCCTCCCTCCAAATGGTTCCCACAGAAATCTTTCCCAGCCTAGGCACTGTGATAAATATGCTTTACTAAAATGTCATCGTGGTTTCATAAAAAATTTTCTTTCCAGGTGCAGAGCAACGCTGATGGTATGAATATAAAATGGCTCAACCCTCTGGAGAATTGTTCGGCAGTTTCTTATAATGATAAACGCACATCTATTCCGTGACCCAACAAGTCCATTCCTAGGTATTTTACCGTAGGGCAGTGAAAATATACGTCCACACAAAGGCGTTCATAAAAATGTTCATAGCGGCCTTCCTCATAATAGCCAAAAGCTAGAAGAACCCTAGATGTCCACCAACAGGAGAATGGATAAACAATTGTGGTGTATCTATACAATGGAATACTACATGGCAAGAAAAAGAAATAGATTATTGATAAATGCAATGACATGGATGAATCTCAAAAATACTGTTGATTGAAAAAGCCAGACACACACACACACACACATTAGCATACTATATGATTCTGGGGTGATAAAAATGTTTTATATCTCATTTTGAGTAGTGGTCGCATGGGTGTAAAGTTGTCAAAACCCATCTAACTAAATATCCAAGATCAATGCTGCTTATTGAATATAAATTGTGCCTCAGAAAAAGAAATAAACTTCGTTTATAAAATGCTGTTAACATCCCCTTTGCATATTCTCAGACTTCAGGTGCTTGAAAATAAGCCTCCTGTCCCATTTCATACCTTAGAATGGCTTATGAGGCAAGTCTCAGAAGAACTCGAAGGCAAACACCAACAGAGGTAAATGACAAACTGTAGCTAAACCAAGGCAGAAACTGGGTAAGTGCTGGGGCCCAGCCAAGTGGCACTGTGGTGAAAAACTCCTGGATGTTTTTGCCAACAACAGACCCCCTCGTCTAGGATGGCTTGGAAGGAGGTTAGTGCTAATTCCAACTGCACTGGCTCTTAAGGTTTTCACAGAGAGAATTTAGCAGGAGTTGACCCTATAGTCTCCTGTGTAGCCATCCTCAACCGATCCCAATAGAGAACACTCCCTTCCCTGAATTCCTGTTGTATTCTCAGCTGTACCATACAACTCAGCATCTATTTTATATTTAATACATTACTTATTAGGCAGGCAATACAGCAGAATGTTTAAAAGCATGGTCTTTGTCATCGGAGACCTGAATTCGAATTCTATCCCCGTCACTTATCGTCTGCCTAAATTTGGAGAATGCACTCAAACTCCCTAAACTTCAATAACCATTTGCACTAGACAGGGAGTTTCCCAAGAGGGAAAGATTGAAGAGTGATGTATCGTACTTGCCAAACTTACCAATCAGTTTCACCCTCCTGGGTGGAGTAAGCGGTGGGCAAGGCAGACCAGGGCTGTTGTGCTAACACAAAGGAAACATAGGGAGTGGGGACAAAGCATTCTCCCCCTAGCAATTTGTATGAGAGTTCACCATTTTCAAAGCCCTTTCACCAATACTACCTACTGTGAAGCAGGTACTATTATCCACTCTTTATAAATATGGAAAATGAGGTTCAAAATCATGGTCTGTACCAACATAAAGCTGACAATAAGCAGCTACACCTGCAAGTAGAAAAAGAGTTTTCAAGATTCTTTTTATCAATGTCTAATTTGGGCAACTATTTTAAATTATTATTGACAAATTAAGTACTTGCATATACTTTGTATATATAAGTCATAAGTATATACTTTGTTAAATGTTTACAAATGGGACATACTCATGGAGTCATGACCCAAATTAAGAAATTGAACACCCTCAGCTCCTCCAAAGGCCAGCGCCTCTCCCCAGCCTGTGCCCCTCTCAGATCAATAGCCCACCCTCAGGAATAACCGCATGTTAACTTCTGCTACTGACTGAATGTTTGTGTCCCCCTCCAAATTCATAGGTTGAAAGCCAGTCCCCGATGCGATGGTCTTTGGAAGCGGGGCCTTTGGAGGTGATTGGGACTAATGCCCTTATAAAGCAGACCCCAGAGCGCTCCCGTGCCCCTTCTGCCATGTGAGGACACAGCAAGAAGACAGCCATCTGTGAACCAGGAAGCGGGCTCTCACCAGACACTGAATCTGCTGGTGCCTTGATCTTGCACTTCCCAGCCTCCAGAGCTGTGAGAAATAAATGTTTGCTGCTTATAAGCCAGCCAGTCTACAGTATTGTGTTACAGCTGCTGGAATGGACCAAGACACTTCTAGCATCAAAATTAGTGTTGCCTATTTCTGAACTGTATACAAATGGAATCCTGTGGAATCACACACTAGGCATTGTCCATTGTTTTAGCTCAGTTTTATGAGATTTATCCATGCTGTGGTAAGTCCCTCGTCTTGTTGCTGTACAGTCTTCCACTGTGAGGACACACGAAAGTGTGTCCATCCATTCTCAGTGGATGGGCAGTTGGGTCGTTCCCAGTTGGGGGCTTTTATGATTAGTGCTGCTATTAGCAAGAATGTCTTTTGGTGACCAAATGATTTGCATTTCTGTTAGGTAGACACCTAGGGGTAGAGTTGCTGAGTCCTAGGTCATGCGTATGTTCAGCTTGAGTGTGTACCGTCGGTTTTCCAAAGGATTTGTACCAATTTGCACACCTACCAGCAGCAATTCCTTGTGTTCCAGTACTTGTTACTACCAGTCTCTTTCATCTTAGCCATTCTGGTGGAGCTGGGGCATATTTTGTCTTCGTTTTGATTTCGGTACCACTTGTTGGCACTTTTTTTTTTTTGACTGTGGTTTGAATTACTTCGTTTCCTTTCACACAATGGCCGAGATACTTTTGTTCCAGTTTCTTTGTTTTCCTTCCAATCACTCATCCTATAGGAAATTCTGGTGAGTTCTTGCTTGTCTCTTCGGCTCATCTGTTGTTTTCTTTCCCTGATCATTGCTTTCCATCACTCTTATGCATACTTCACTGCCACTACTCAGAGCAAGTCCTCCAGAGACTCCTGCCGCATCCGTCAGAACTCTCAGCCGCGTGAAGTCTCAGGGTCCCTAGGTTCAAATTTTCTCCCCTCTCTAGTCTCAACCACACTCATCCTAGGACTAGTTCTAGTCCCACTTTTTCACCAGGCCAGGCCCTGAAAACTCCCAGCTACCAAGAATTTAGGACTTGAGCATCCACAGATTTTGGTAATCCACGTGGGTCCTGGAACCAATCTCCCATGCGTAGAGCAGGATAACTGTAGCTAACATTTATTGAGAGTTTACAGTGTGCCAGAGACTTCACAATACTCCTACACCCTCCACAAAAATCCTACACTTTACAGGTGAGGAAGCCGAGGTGCAAATTTCTCCAGCTCAAATCATTAGTAACTGACAGAGCAAGGATGCACACTCGAGAACTCCAACCCCAGAGCACGTGCTCTTAGGACTTTGGTCGATTCAGCCAAACTCCACAGCACCTATTGTCTGGTCCACTCATCTGGCAGTTATATTTTGATGTTTATATTGTTGGTCATCCTTTTATTTCCATCACCATGATTTTGAATTTTTCGGGTCTCCTGTCTGATTTTGTAGGCCATCAATTTTCTGACACTGTGTTTCCAGTATCAGTTAGTCATGTCCGGACTCTGTCATCAGGACCTGGCAAACCTGGCTTCCCCTAACTCCCCTTTTGTCCCGAGGGTACAGTGGAGCCCTATAAATCAGACTACTTGGCGTACCTGCAGTATTATCTTTCCTACCCACAGCCCAGCCAGGCTGGACTCCTTTTGGGCCAGTCAGAGGCCCCAGCCTCTAAGATGACCTATTAAAAAGCCATGTTACTTGTTGATGCAACACATTTTCCAGTCGGAAATTTCATCTGTTAACTCAGACCCCAGCCCACTCCTCTTTGAGTCCTTTCCTGACTTCACTTGCAGCCATGAATTTCCCTATCCTTCCTATAAAAGTCTTCATCATAAATAATACTGTCTATAATTTACTGAGTGTTTACTTCTTGCCAGGAACTGACATATATCCTCCATTTTAATCCTCCCAACAGTACGTATAGTTAAATATAATCACTATTTTACAGATGAAACAAACAAGGGTCACCGATCAGAGAACAGCCAGGATCCAAAGGTGCATCTGTCTTTCTTCCGACCTGGGGTCTTTCTCCCCTCAGCTTTTCTTTTGCCAAGAGGAGCCCCAACTCTTCTCTGCTGAGGGCTGGACTGCTACCACCACGGGTGACCTGCTTTCTCTCCGAATGGTGCTCAAGCAAGCCCTTACCAGTTTCCTCATGTCATTATCTGCACCAGAGACTTATACGATCAGACCTGCCCACCAGTCTCTTCCTGAATCGTTACTCTCAACACCTGTCAATCCAGCGCAACCCAAGTAAGAGACCACTCTTCCCTGTCTCCAGGGACACGCAGCATCCTGTCCCCTTCAAGTTTGAGTGAGAAGATACTTTGTGTTTCTCTTGATTGAAACACTTGGTTCTACCAGCATGTATTTGTGTTTTAAAAGAAGAATGTATCTATGCAAGTAAATCTCTAATGCAAGTATTGATACATTCTCTGAACAGGAAGGAGTTCAGAACAGCGGGGTGGCAGCAGTAAATCCCTGATTTACAAAGAAGGAGGCTGAGTCTCAGAAAATCTTTGGCTTGGCTGCGAATAAGTCGCAAAAATGTGAAAGTGAAGCTCTACCTTCTAATCGCTGACTTTAAACCTTGCCCTCTTTCTGCCCCCCGCCTGGTGCCCACCTTCATCAGCCACCACATTGTGCTAAAGCTCTCCTTCCTCTGTTTTCATGCTTGTAGGAGACTCATTTCCTCAGAGTGCCCTGGAGAGGGGGCTGGGACAGAGCTCCCCTCCAAAGCTGGACTCCATCCAGGCTCGCAGTCCTCTAGGTGAGTAAAAAGTGTTGCTAAGGCTCGTCGCTCCATTGCAACGTTCTGAGTGTCATTATTATTTTATGAGATAAAGTGTCCAGCTCTTGCTCACCAGTCTCTCCCAATTTTCCACCTAGGAGATGCTCCCTAGAATATACATCTAGGTTCCATAAAGCTTTTTCTTTCATATATTCATTCAGTGTCAGGGCATAAAGAATGCGAGGTCCTGGGGAGAGAAAGAAGAGCCCCTCCACAGAACTAGGGGTTTGATTTTATGAAATGATTTGCTTCAAATTCACTGGATTCTCCTTGGATTCCAAACTTACTGTGTCTCCAACCCAAGGCTTAAGGTGAGCCCGAATACTTGCGATTCTTAGACAGTTGGTTGTTTGTAATAAAAAATCGTGCTCCGTCGGTGAGCTAGCTCCACCTGATGCTCCACCCCAGATTCACACACTGGCTTTGCCTCCTAACCACGGTAGCCCTGGCAGCAGCCTGCCCTGTCCAAGCGCACAGAGCCAAGTCACGGCTGCCACCTTTGGCTCCCTGACACCATCCTACAGAGCGTTCTTTCGCTTCCACACTCCATGCTTCCTGCTCCTGGGCTCCTCTGTTGTCACGGTGCCCACACTTGGCACACTGCCTTGTGTGGGGAGGGCCACAGACTTGTGCCCACTCACCGCTTCAGCTGCTGTCCTAAGACCCAGCCTCCTGACGTACAGACAGAGGGGCCAGGTGCATGGTCCAAAAGTGCACCTTATCCATCTCTGCATCCTAGCACCTAGAACAGTCTCTACTGCATGGTAGGAGCTCAGCAAATATTTGCGGAATGAAGGAATGAAGGACCAGAATACTGAAGTGACTTGCCTAAGATACCTAGTTTAGGAGAGAACTAGACAAGAATCCTGGCTCCCTAGGTGCAATATCATGCTCATTCATCTCTATCAAGCTAGGTTTACATTCGCCTCCTACAAAAAAAGAAAAATAAGATGAATAAGAGCAAGCGAAGGAGGAGAGAATATAGAAGAAAAAACACAATAAATAAAATCTGGAGTTGAATTTATAGGTGGCAAAATAGCCAGACCAGAGCTGACATTTTCCTGGGTCAGAGGTGGTCTGCTCCAAGGCAGATACACTGTATTTATGGGTAAATGGTACTATAGCCCAAATTCTCACATCTGGAACAGGCCTGGAAAAGCGCTTGACTCCAGGCATAGTGAAAGTAGCTCAGAGTGCATATTTATAAGATTGAAATGCGGCCGTTTACCACTTATCCTATCTCTAATTATCAAGTTTTGTTTTTAATCTCATTTAAAAGATAAATATGATATTTTCCTAATCATCCCAGCAAACGAAGTGTCCCCTAAGAATTTGTTATTGTTTTGGTTGCTGTTACTTTAAGTATCTTGAGGGAAGCAAGCATATTCATTAATATTTATTTTTATTTAATTAGTATGGATCAATTAATCCTCGGAAACCACAGCAGAAATTCCAGTAAGAAAAATTTTTTTTTTCAGATTGTTACTTAGATGTGTATTTTTTTCCACAAGGTATTGATTAATGAAGAGTAAGGAAGAAAAAGTATCTTAAGAGGAAATTTCTGTGCATTAGCTGTATTGTTAAGACTAAAGACCTGAAACAGAGAAATGGAGTAATGAAAAAATGATGACAATGCAAATTTAGGCATGCTATCACAGAGTCCAATAAAATGGGTTTGGGAAATTATCATTAATCCTTTTACTTAATGTGAAAAAAATTTATACAGAAAGCTATAAAGAGATCAGCATTTCTTGTAATCCTATCATTTGAAAATAGCTACAGTTAATGTTTTAGTACATAATTATTCAAATTTGCCAAAATAGGGGCAGTCCTAAGACATCTCAGATTATCAAAAAATATAAAGAAAGAGGTAATAAGGGACCTGGGAGGGATGGCTGGGGAGTAGAAGTGGGAGAGAAATTTTTCATTGTATAAATACTATTATGTAGCTTTTAGAGTTTGTCCTGTTTTAATGTATCACCTATCAAAAATAAATCAAATTTAAATTTAAAACCAAGATTTAAAAAGTATTTTAATAGGAACAGAGAAGTTTCAGACTCACAGTAGAACAGGGTTTTTTTCCACAGTCATTTCAATAATAAATGTGTTTTCATAACCATAAGTGTATCTAGTTATTGCCAGCATAAAAAAAAAACAATAAAAGGTGAATCAAAAAGTACAAAAGCAAACACAGACTCTTCCTTCCTTGCCCTTTACTCCCTGTACTCAGTACCCTCTGATTCCCTATCACTGCTGCTGTGCAGCTTTGCTCGCAGCCCAGTCTATAACAGCCAGGTTAAGCAGCAGCTTTTTTTTTTTTTTTTAATTTACTTCTATTCTGATGATGCTAATCATCAAACTATTCCCAATCAGTTCTAGTTATCATTAAGAGTTGCTCATATAAATTGTGTTTCATAATTAGCTAATTGTGCTATACCCAATTCTTGTTATGAACACTTTAACTATAGAACTCATTTTCCAAATTATTTTTTCAAACTTTTTTCCAAGTATGTGTACACATATCTTACGTAAAAGTTATCTTTTGTTTTGTTTTTACCAAAGAAATGAGATCATAATAAACGTACTACTTTAGACTTTTTTTTAAACTGCGCGGTACATTCTGAACTCGTCCATGCTAAGAAACATAGATCTCCCTTATCATTTTAATTCACCACATTCCACTTTTTCTACCTACAATATAAGTTTAATTAATCCCCTGTGCCTTGGGTATGTATTTTCTTTTAAAACAATGAACACTTCGAGAATTTGCCTTTCTTCATTAAATATGGCCATGGTCGTCTTTGCATATCTTTACAATGTTAGTATATAAACTGTTCAAATGAATGTGATTCCATTATCATTTAAAGACAGACACAGTAATTGAGGTTCACCCAAGATCTCAGATCCACCCAACAGAAGCAGGATATATGTATGAGTCAGCATTCTCAGATCTGTTTTAAGTCAAATCGTTTCTTAGATGGGGATTTCATTCCATTCAACTCAAGCCTTTTTTTAATTTGGTAAAGTGCAAGGCAGTGTGCTAAGGAAGAGAGAGGCACACTCTACTGAGTCACTGTAATTGTCCAAGACACTAACAATCTAATAGGGAAATATACATACATAAGACATACTTAAATAAGTATGATGCAAAAAAGACTTGTAAGTAAGACAAAGTAAACAAAAGTGTTCTAAGAAACACAAAGGCACAGATTAAATTAGGCTGGGAAGGTAGCATTGGATTTGCTCCTGTAAGAGTCGGTAGGATTGCAAGAGAAGAGAGAAGACATGGGCTGTTGACATGATTCAAGCTGCTCCCAGCTGTAGAACCTCTCTCCTGTTTCCACTGTGTCCTTTTCAGTTTTCTCTTCCTGGGCTGCTATGCTTCTGGGCACGCCCAGAGGATCTTCAGACTTCACAAACCGGTCGTGCAGAGCCTGGCATTTCAATAAGAAACAAAATGCTGAATAACAACACGAAGTCAATCTGTCTCTTGCCAAGACCTGGGAGGCCTGGGTGGTTTCCCAATCTTAAAGAGGCAGAAGGATATTAAAGCCGGCTCCCCGGGGTGGGGGGGGGGGCGGGAAACCTGGATGGATTTACCAACGCAGAAAACGCTATACACTAATCCAATTTGGGTAGGTACACCAATTCGGGTAGGTACAGATTACTGTCACTCCCAAATCCGATGGGCTAACTGAAACTCTCCATTACTTTGCCTTTTTTTCCCATGACAGCCTAACATCCCACAAATGACTTACTTTTGTGAAGAATCTTTCATGTACTGCAGAACAGAGATATTGTGCAGTCAGTTCTGGGTCAAAGAGGAAAAGTTGAAGAGATTTAAACAGGAAATGACTCAACTACAAAGAATTCAAACGTATAAGTGAATAAAACGAGCCAGGCACAAATGATGAATTCTAGGTGTCCTAGAAACAACAGGGCCCATTGCCAGCTCAGATGGGTGGAATCCCAGGCTGATGAAACACTCCAGAGCTCCAAGGAGAGCACTCCTGGATCCGTCACACCTGTGTCACAAGTTTTCCACCAGCTCAGCTCTTATTCAACACCCTGGGGCCTTTTGTCCAATCACTCATGGTTGACCACTTGTTCTAGGAACAAATGTTGGGGTGACCTCACACTGTCTATAACTGAAATGAACAGAGGAATCAGCAGTCAGAGCAACTCAAGGAAAACCGGGGGCAACTCGGGAATTTCTTAATTTAATCTTTGCTTAGACTTCTCAATCAAAAATTTAAAATATGATTATAAAATAATAGCTACTCCTGATGGAAAATTCGGAAAAGCAGAAATCTAAAACACAGGAAAAAACACAAGTCCACCACTGACATATGTTGGGTGTATTTATTTTCATTCAGTGTTCTCTGCCCACATGAATGTATAAAATTGTGATCGTATTATATATACATATATATATAAGTTAATTTTTATCTAACATTACACTCTAGTCATTTCCCCTGTTATGAAGCATTGTAAACATTGATTTTAATGGCTGTATAATATTTCATCCTACAAGTAAATGACAATTTATTTAAACAGTCCCCTTATTGGGGCACTTAGACTGTTTCCAGTTGTTTTTTTGTTTATTTTTTGTGTGTGGGG
Organism: Lipotes vexillifer; assembly: GCF_000442215.2. Lineage (NCBI taxonomy): Eukaryota > Metazoa > Chordata > Mammalia > Artiodactyla > Lipotidae > Lipotes > Lipotes vexillifer. The sequence goes on along the minus strand of NW_006782834.1, from coordinate 180,397 downwards.
GAGTGTTTTTGTTTTTTTGAAGTAATATTGTGATGAATATCTGTACATATAAATATTTTACTACAATTAAATTTATTTCCTGAGGATCCGTGTCAAGGAGTAGAATTATGGAATCAAAGAGTACTCTCAAAGCTTTCTAAAGTTATAAACAGATAAACCATGTTGTATGAGCAATATAGTGTATTACAAAAAAACATTTGTTTGAACATGAAACAAATCTCTCTGAATCACCGTGGGTGGGTCAGGGAGTCCACGGCCACACTCAGTAGCCTTATTTTGTACATTTCACCTATAGTCCCTTGAGTTTCCTCACGCCCTGCCCCAGACCCCAATCTAGCCAGTGCTTTCCCATAGCTGATCATCTTTTTTCACTTGAAGGATTTGAAAACTGTTGAACTCAATGGTTCCCTCTTCTTCCCAGGCATCCTACATCCAAATAATCTGAAGGAGCGGGTTCTCTGGGCCATGAGACTAAATGCTCTATCTCCCTGTTTTACCCACCTGCCTGCATCTACCCACACCTATTGGGTTGACCAAAAACTTTGTTCGGTTAGTGAACACGTTGTTCAGTAAAGTTCTTTGTGAAAATGAAAAATGTGTCTTTTATTTTTACTTAAAACCGAACGAACTTTTTAGCCAACCCAATATATATGTATTCTCTTCTGTAACTATCATGTATAGGTTGTCAACACCCAAACTTATCTCTCCAGCCCAAATTTCTCCTCAATCCAACTGCCTACCTGGCATCTCTATTCAGATGTCTAATAATCATCTCAAACTTAATACTATGTCTAATACCAAACTATTGATCTTTCCCAAACCTGTTCTTCCTGTAGTCTTCTTCACATATGTTAGTGGCAACACCACCTTTTTCTTTCTCGTGCCCAAAACCTCGGAGTTCTTTTTCACGCCTCTCTCTCACACCCCACATCCAATCCATCAGCAAATATTTGCATCATTTCTCACTGAATTATTGCAATAATCTCCTTACTGGTCTCACTGCTTTTCGACCTATTTCTCAATACAACAGTCAGAATGGTCCTATTAAAACATAAATCAGATCATGTGACCTCTGTGCTCAAATCCACCAAAGGCTTCCATTTCACTTAGAGTAAAAGACAAAGTCCTTATAATGGCCAGACACAATCTTCCCCCCTCCCTGCCTCTGTACCCATTTCACTGTATGTTTTACTCTTTTCTCTTTGTTATCTCTGCTGTAGCCACACTGGCCTTTTTGCTATTCTAGGAACAAGGCAGGCACTTTCCTTCTTCAGGGTCTAAATACTTCCCATACCTTTTATACTCCTCCCAGATTTCTGCATGGCTCACTCCTTACCTCCTTCAAGTCTTTACTGGTCTATCTTCTTATGCGACATTTCCTACTCATTAAATTTTAATTACAAAACTCCTGTTCCAATGCTCCATATCTCCTTTTCTGCCTTATTTCTCTCCATCATGCTTATCACTCACCAAAAGACCATACTTATTTGGTTTATTGTCTGTCTCCCCTCACTAACATCTGTTTTGTTCACCACTATATCCTTAGCAGCTCAGTTAGTGCCTGGCACATAGTTGGAGCTTTAAAAATACTTGCTGAATAAAGTAAAGGCAAACTATGAAAAAGTACAGGTAAGGACTTCTGGGTCTCGATCACGAGACAGTGATAGGCGCCAAAATGTCTCCACTCAATATTCTGATTCCTGTTACAGAATCAGGACCAAAAGTACACAAAAGAACCAGCATTATTACAGGTCAAGGGAACCAGGCCTAGTGTCTTCTAGTTATTCTTAGATATTTTTGTAAATTTTACACATTATGGAATTTTTAAAACTTCTATACACTAAAGCAAATCAGCAGGTTTTGAAAAGAGATGATTTGGGGGTTTTCAGCATTTCTACTTGGTCACAGAATGTGGCAACGGTTTCTGAAAATGGAACCAGTATCAAAGGGGAAGGACTGAAAATAACATGGAACTCAGTGGCTTCTAAATTGCTATGCACCTTATCATATCTCATTCAGACCTTCAACAACTGAGAGTCAAGGAACAGCATTCCAATTATAACTATATTAAAACTGAGGTCCAGGGAGAATAATTTCTTCAAAGCCACACAGGTAGTAAGTGGAAAGCTTAGAATTTCTTCTAACTAGCTCCCCAGTATAGGACTTGGAATCTATTGCTCATATTTTGACTAATTAGATGACTTCGGAGAAATCATTTAATATTTCTATCTTGGTTATTTGCAAAACAATGTACATTCACTTTAGACACATACCTTGGAGTGAATCAGAGTGACGGTCTCAGGTCTTTCTGGCTCTTATTCATTTCTCACCTCTTTCAGAAGAAAGCAAATGTTCTCAAAGATCAAATCCTTGTGGCTCTTGTGTTCCTCGTTCAAACCTTTAAAGCTTCAAGTTAAACCACAGCCACCACTACAGCACAAAGCCTTCTGGAACATTTTCCCAAGTTAAACAAAGAGACTAGCTGTGTAAGGATGTCAAGAAAAGCTAGAGATGGGACTCCATGGTGGCTATCCATGTGATGGACTTTGTTTAAGGGAATCCTATGTTGCCAGCACTGTCACTTGTCAAGGACAATAGCTGTCGGCCCAGCATTAAAATGTGAAGATTGGGAGAGCTGCCAGTGAAAGCAAGCTGTTTTGTGGTATGGGCTATGTTGTTTTGGGGCATCAGCTGAAGTTCACCATCGATGACCACCTGAACACTGCTTTTCACTGTCAGTCCATCCAAAGGAGCGACTCAGCAAATTGGAAGCTGAATTTCTAGGGAGAGGCAACATAGTATAATGGGGAAAAAATTAGAATAGAGGTGAGGAAATCCTAATTTTAATTCCAGTGTTGTGACAGATCCCTCCTTTAACTGACCTTGGCCTCATTTTCCTCATTCCCTCACTCATCCAGTCACCCATCCAGACATCCAACAGGTATTTATTAGATGCCAACTTGTTTTCAAAGGATTGGTTCAGATGATGTGAGCATTTCATGATTCTGCTTTATGTGTATTAAGGATAATTATAATAGTCTCATCTACCTCAAAATGATGTAATGAAGAGGAAAATCCAGTTGCTACATTGGTAAAAATGGAAATAATTATGTTTGTCTTGTTTACTGCATGGATTTACTATGAGAATCATGTGAGATAATTATGTGGGTATACTTTATGAACTGAAAGCATTATGTAAATGTGTAGGAAGATAGGTACCTTGAGGAAGGTGAAACTTATACCATTGCTGGATATTAGTGAGAGAGAGAGAGAGAGAGAGAGAGAGAGAGAGAGAGAGAGAGAGAGAATGACTCTAGAAACTAATAAAATCTAGTGCCATTTTTCTTTTCTTATTTTTTTTTTGCAAAAGCAAGACTTCCAAAACTAAAAATAGAAGTTAGCTTAAATAATTATCTTTATAGTTTTGCTAAGAAAACACACGATAATAACCAAACCTGTGGTTCAAACTATACTCTTGTGTTATACTGACTACCAGTAGTTTTAGGTGTTCAACCTCTGCAATTCAATATTAGACCTGTGGGTAGGGATTTTTTATTGCTAATATATAGGTTAGGATTAAGTTTTGCTTCACGTTAAAATAAAATAAAATAAAGCACACTGCCAGTGCCTAAAGCAAGCCAGAATTTGGGAGGATTTTTTTCTCAGATATAGGAAGTCTGGAGGAAGACAATCCAACCCTGGCCATTGCAGAATGTTATATCTTTTTTCTCCATTATCCTAGCATGACTTTTATTATTAAGGCCGTCTCAGGGCTGTTAAAGTTCCAGTTATCACATCTGCATTGCAGGCCGAAAGAAGAAGGAAAAGCAGAAACGACCCCTCCCAGCTGAGCAGCCTTTCTGGACTTCCCAGCTAGTAATGATGCTTTCCTCTCTTTGACAGAAAATAGTCACGTGGTGGCACTTAGCCACAAGAGATGCTGGGAAATGTAGTTTTCCACAAAGACACCCTGTGCCCAGCTAAAGATTGGGGTTCTGTTAAAGAGGAAGGGGAAATTGGATGTGAGGGTAAGCAACTAGCAGTCTCTTCCACACAAAATATTAATAAAAAAAATAAGTCAATGGGTAGAATTTCCTCAATTTAACATTTTCCTCCATAGATGTTCCATATTCCTTTGGTTTTAATAATATTACCATTTCTTTATAATAGTACACAATAGAACTGATTTGATAAAAAATAATATGCAGTTTTTAAACTTAATTATTTGTATTTCATTTTATTCTAAAAAAAACAACATGATTTTCAGGTGTTTCATCACATGATTATATTTGAGCCCCATTAATCCAAGTCAAAGAAAATCTTAGATGTCTAGTTTAGAAACACATCCTGCGTGGAACTAAGCTGCCAGCTCCCGTTCTGTCAACAGCCTTAGCCCAGAAGCATTTGCAGTATTCATGGGGGATGGGTTTCAGGACCCCTGCAGATACCAAAATTCTTGGGTGCTCAAGCCCCTCATATAAAATGGCATGGTTGCATATAACTTAGGTACATCCTGCCATACACTTTAAATCATTTTTATATTACTTATAATACCTAATACAATGTAAATGCTAAGTAAATGGTTGCCAGCATGCAGCAAATTCAACTTTTGCTTTTTGGAATTTTACTTTCTGGAATTTTTTTTTCTTTTCCAAATAGTTTCCACCTCTGGATAGTTGAATCCACAGGTGCAGAACCATGAATACAGAGGGCCAACTGTACTAAAAAGGATATTGACATGAACACCAGCATAAAACAAGGCATCTCTGAATGTTTTTCAACCCAGAAGAGTGTCTTTCCACCATGGCCGCAGCATGTGCATCTTTCTACATCTGTCCTCAAATTCCTGGCAACATGATTGTGCTCTGAGTAAAATCCCCTTAGTGTGTTGTGTTGAGCTTACCCATATGTGTATCTGTGGGACTTTCTGTTTATTTAAAATTTGCCTTAAGACCTTAAAGAACTCTGAGCAACAGTGCCTGAGGAGAGCATTTCCTAACCCAAGGAGCATGGCAAACCAACCGGGTTATGAAAGAGGAGTGGAGCGTCCCAGACTGTCCCTGTTGTTTGGGGAAGTGCCCTCTGAGGGCCACAGTCCTGGGATGGCAGCCAGATGAGAAACATAAGCTCTGAATTTCGAAGCAAAGTTTTTATTTCTTTCAAAACAACTATCACTATATGACATAAGCTTAATTTCAAGGCCATTTGGGCCTTGCTGGCAATAGTATAATTCCCGGGTGAAATAAGGTTTGGAGAAATTTGAAAAATCCAATACGTTATGTGACCTTGGACAAATCACTTAACCACACCAAACTGTTGTTATTTTATGAATAACAATAATAATTACATTGGATTGTTAACACAGTAATCCCCCCCACCGAAGTATTGCAATACTATTAAAGACATGTAAGAAAAATAACTACTTATCATCCCCTATTTGGTCAAAGAATTTTTGTCACTTACTAAGACGGTTTTAGCAAGACTTTTAATTGAGGGGTCAGAAAGTTACTCACACTAATGAGGGAACAGAACTCTATAATCTGTAATATCCTAGCTGGCTACAGTGTTCTACCACTCTAGATCTTACTGTCTCTAGACTCCTTTTTTTCTTCCTTGGGTTGTTCCTTAATTCTGGGCACTTTACTGTTCATTGTCTCTCCCTCTAAAGGTTGGCAAAGGAAAGTAACAGCAATTCTGATAAACAGAGCAAATATAAATGGAAATGAACCAAAGGCAGCTCTGTTATATTCAGTAGAAAATCATATATTGATCAAATGGCACTATAACTTGGGAGGCAAAATGGAATGGTAGCTAGAACATAGGCTCTGGAGTCCAGAGTGGGAAATTCATGCCTTGAAAATTATTCTGTACTGGCCACTTGACCCTTAACAAATCATGCAACCTCAGAGACTTCATCTAAAAACTTTGGGAGGTAATAGTACATACTGTCTAAGATTTGTGAGAAGTAAATGATATTACCCATATAGTAGGTGTGAAAGAATTTCAATCTAAAATAGAAAGGAAGGATATAAAATGAAGAATCTCACGCATATACCCTCAGGAAGACAAAATTTAGGGACTAAGAGACCGATTTCCCACAAATGCCTGACTTACAGAAAACTGATAGTGTCAGAATTTTCTCAGACGGTGGGGGTGGGGTGGGTGTTTCGCTGATCAGAGGTTGTCTGTTATCAATCTCAGGAAATTCTGCTACAGGTATGAATAGAAGATGACCCAGGTCAGGTTGATCTAACAAACTGGGCTGACCTGAGCTTTGTTTGTATGACTGGACTGATTGTGTCTGCTCGAGAAGTTTCCAAGTCTGGTTTCTGTTTGTTTTTGATTCTGACTGACTCTAACTGAACTCTCCCCTCTTTACATCCCCTGCCCATAAATACAACCTACGCCAGACCCTCAACAGACTCGCCTATAGCTTGCTACAGTTTGCTTGTCTTGAATTGCAATTCCTCTGACTATTCCTGAATAAACTCTTTTTTTTTTTGAGCTTGCCTCAGTTTACCTCTTTATTTAGGTCAGCATGGTCAATGTCCTAAATATTACCTATTACTATTAAGTGACACTATTACGAGATATCTTTATGTATCAACAACAAAAGAATTCCCCTAATTTGAAGGTCCATTTAGTTCCAGCAGTATCTGATCCCATGGAAATCTAGCACAATGGAACACCCCTGGAATGACTATAACAGGATTAAGTCTGTTTCCAGGTCGTTTCAATAGGAAACTTGAGACTTCATTATCTGTTTGTCAATGTGTTATTTAATCCATAGTTCACTCACAGTCCCTAACTACTTTTCTTTTGTCCTCTTCCGGTGTCTTTAACAGCCCTGTGACTTTGAGGCTTTGCTCCCTTCCCGATTCACAGTTCATTTTCATCAGCACTCCTGTTTCCTGTTTTGTCCCCGTCTAGGTTGTTTTGCACCTCTAACTCCTTCCCCTTCCTCTTCAGAGGACATCAGCAACATTTCCACTAGGGATGGGCAATGCCACCAGCTTCTCTTGCTGTAGCTTTTCCTCTTCTTTCTTTTTCTTTTTTTTAACCTCCTTTGAACCTTCCTAAGCTTCCTGTAATGACTACATCTCTGTTTCAGCTATTTCAGTACTTCTGGGGCTTTAGATTTTGATCTGGATTCACGTCTTCTAGCCAAAACCATCTCAAACAAGTAGTTTGAGGTTTTTGCTGGAAGGTAATTTGAATTTGTTTATATGGCCACCAACTCCCAATTTAGATGTCATGAGACCTCTGGAGTGGAGGAGTGACCTTCCCAGATTACCTTCCTCTTATTATCACTCAGTTGCATTATTAGTAGGGACGGGCTGTTTTGTTCATGACTCAACTTCGCTTCTTATATAAGTAATTACTGCTAAATCAGGAGAATTAGGAAAGACTTTCATTTCAGGAGGGTTGATGAAGAGTTAACTAAACTCAACCATAGATAGATATGGCTATATTTCTATGATTTGATATACCTTCATCACTATGAATGATCACATACAGATACATGAGTGCACGCACTTACACAAAAACACAGAATTACTCCTTTGTAATATTCCGGCATCTTTTCTGCAAGAAAGACACAAATTCAAACTGAATATGATAAAATAACTCAGCTGCCATGGCAGATGACCAATGACTTCTGCTTCTTTTCTTTTCTTTTTTTTTTTTTTTAATTTTGTTTTTGGTCATCACTACTTAGGTGAAGAGCAAAAAAGCCCAAAATATTTCTCAGGCTGCTGTCAAATGATTGAGGTCTGAGATGTACATTCATTCATTCAACAAATATTCACTGAGCACCAACTATGTTCCAGGTGCTCATAGCACAGCTACTTACAAAACAGACCAGACCCCCACCATCCAGAACCTTGTGTTCGGGCGGGTAATCATCATTCAGGATCAGTCACCCTGCTCATTTGATCAAAATCCAATGTTGTTTCAGATTCTAAGAGGAGAAGGCTGAGGCGAGAACAGAGATGGAGTTTATCACATGCCCCGTTGTGTGCTTTCCTAACAGGCCAAATGCAACACAGACGGAGGTATTGCTCACTCTTCCTTCCTGTTTCTGTCACTCAGAACTCACAGCGGCATTTCAGGAGCTGATAGATATTTCATTTCCTACCAACCTAAGACTGCTGTTGTGTTTCTTATTATTCTCATCAAATGAGAGGGCCATTCTCTTACCGAACAATATTTTTGCCCTGCACCCTGACAATCCTGAGTAGAAGTCTTCTCTTGCCTTGATTTTCTCCAGGGGGCAAGATAGTTCCTCAGAGGGACCTTCTCTTGCTTTGTAATATCACTGTTCAGACTGACTGAGATGTTTACTGAAAAATGCCACCCGTTAAAAGTCACCATGAAGTTCTTATGTGAATCCTTACTTTAGTCTTTTTATGTTTTTGATTTATGTGCTAAAAAAAAAAGTAAGCAAGTGCAATTTGCCATTCACATCTTTCTTCCATTTCTCTAATTATGTTTTCATAGTGTAACTACAGATAAAAAGCACTTTCTAAGTCTTTTTACTATTATCTGGTTTGTGTAGAGTAAGGATGTAGGAGTGAGTATATTTGGCCCGTGTTTATAGGTAGTTGTGAGTATTTCTACAGATCTGCTATTTTCTAAGAAGTCTAAATGTTCTTGTTTTCAACTAACAAAAATTGGAAAATAAAGGTTGTGGGAGTATAAAATGAATGCTGGCGATGTTTGTCATTTTTTTAAACCCTAGTTCTGTGGCTCTTGAGTTTTTCTAAGATGACTTCACCTAAAAGCTAAGGCCAAGCCAAAGCCCTTGTAAACAAGTGACAAGGGACGTGATACCTCATAATGAATGCAATCTGGGCTATCTGTGGCATATTGTGTGGATAAAAAGTAAAAGGCTAATTTTGAACACAAAAGAAATGCATAAAGCCTCTTGCTACTAAGAATTAAGAGAAGACCGTTGGAAGGCAGAATCATTCTGTGCAGCTGGACCTATATTCTCCCGCAGATTGGCAACCTCGCCACATGGTTAGGAAGTCTGGCTCTTGCCCAAGTGGCTCGTATTCAATTCCCCATGTGGGCAAGAGTTGGGAGGAGGTGGAGAAGGGCAGTTAAGACACTGCCTAGATTCAAGTCCTGCCTTTACTACTTATTTGCTATGTGCTTTCTTAATAACCTGAGCACAGAGTAACAGTACTTGTCTCATAGGGTTGTTTTAAGATTTAAACGAGATAATCCACGTAAAGCATATGGCTTAGCTGGCACGTGGTCATCAGTGTGAGATATTATCGTGATGAAGATGATGATGATGATGATGATGATGGGTGTCCAGGGAGACACCAGGCTGAATGCACCTGGAATGACCCAGAAGGTTACTGGAAGCCAGGAGTCTGAAATGTGAACCAGGTGACAAGCTTTAGAAGGTGTTTAGAGAATTGAGGGGGTAAGTCGGCAAGGTTATTAAGAAGGATATGAGGCAATGCCTGTAAAGTCAAGAGGGGTAAGGGTGCCCTTTTTGTCTCCTGTGGAACGAAGTGCATCACCTGGCCTAGATCCAACTATTCAAGGGCCTGGACCTCAGCAGAGAAGACATTGAACCCAGCTATCATAGTTAAGGTCAAATGGGGCAAAGCTGTTTTTCTTTTCTGTTTGTTTGTCTGGTTTTGAATACTCCTGAAGAGGAATTTTATGGTTTTCACTCTTCTAAGATCGGAATTCTGTATAACGGAAGGAAAAATAGCACTCTAGTAATCCACTCTAAAGCCATACACATACGTAATTAAATAAGGAGACCCTGTGTAGGATGATAAGAATGACAGATCTCATCTGACCAAAGCACGAAGGAAATAAATTCCCTTCTAAACATGTTACAGTTATATAAGCCATAAAATATATTTCCATAAAATGAACCATCAATTTGAAAATACCACTACATACAGTTTGTATAATTACTAAACTGGTAACTGAAAAATGTAAAGTTGACAAGACTCAAGAAATAGTTGTGGAGTACCTATTTTGTGCATTATTACATAATGATAGGATCATGCTGTTCTGTTGCTTTATGCATTGATTTGCATTGCCTGGTCAATTTCTACCTAATTTCTTCAACCTTCATGAAAAATAATAATCCAGAATCTCCTACTGAGAATACAGTAGCATATATTCATAAATTCAAAGCATTTTAGAGCTGGAAGGACTCTCAGAAGAGAATGAAAATCAGTGCCATAGGCTTTCTTCAAAATGCTAGTTAATGTCCCAAGGAGCTTTTGAAATTTTAAAATATTATTTTGAAACCATCTTATAAAAGAAATTATTTAGTCAAATATATTAACTGGCTCACTGAATACCCACCTATAATAAGAATTTATTCATTCTAGCAATGTCAATTTTAGGAAGCACAGAATAGAAATTCAGATAACGTAAATGATGGATTCAAAGTGAATGGCATGAATCATTCATTAGAGTGAGATGGCAATCAGTAGGGCATCTAGAGAAATAAGGGCTAGCATTTGACCTGGTTGATTATTTCTGTTCCCAGCTGAAAGATATTTTCTACCTTCTGCCCAGCTCCTCTTGAGGTAGACAAATGTTAAAATAGAAAGAAGAGATCATGTGCTTTTGTTTAGTATGGGCTCATGGGGAAAGTCCTATAATATTTACAGCTGGTTGCTATGGAGCCAGCCAACAGCGAGCTCAGCTAATAAATTTGGACTGACATTGTGGGATGGTGCTACAGTGGCATTTAATAGACAACTAAACATTGGAGTTGTGCAGCAGAGGAAAAGTAAGGCAGGAGGATACTAGCAAAGTTCGCCTAATAGAAAGTCACAAAGTGCACAGAAGAATAGTTGGTTTTCAAACGTCACAAGGTATTTACAAATCCTGGTGAATGAGATATGCACATTGAGTGCCCATGAACCCTATCACAAGTAGATATCCCAGGAAGAGAAATTTACCTGCACATTGTAGCCAGGGCACAAGGGGAAGCTGGTTAAACTATTTGGGTATTTAGCTGAGCTTTGAAGTAACTTTGAAAACCCATGTTCCAGTCTGGTTGGATTTCTTGAGTTGTCAGGCCTCCACTGTAGGACTTCTGAAAATAATCAGAAGTTCAATTGGAAAGAGTTAAAGAACTAGCTGCCTTCGCTTTGTTTAAATGGGCAATGAAATCACAATGACAGTCATCATTAGCCATTCTCTTCTATGGCTCGGGACAGAACTTTTTTTTTCCTGTTCAGCGCTTCGCTTCCTGCTTGGTGTTTGTCTAAGCAGGGAGGAAAGTCATCGTTCAAACTCTGCAACAACAGATTGCAAGCTAAGGCTTTTCTACACTTTGTTTAATTTTCCTGAAATGTCCTTTTTTCCAGAAATGATTTATTGGTAACCCAGCATGCATTACTTCTTACTCAACACTCCCCTGGGGATGTAGTTAAAACACCGCTTAGCTGTAATTCTCCTGGGTGGGGAAGTGGCGGGTGGTGGCAATGAACCAAAGCCCAGATTTGAGCAACTGTGGGCTGTTGACTTTATGCTAGTCTTTCATGAAGGGAGCCCTCAAAACACCACAGCCATTCAGCAAACAGTGTGCATTTCATCTAAGCCTGGCTAGCTTTGTGCTTGCCTTTCTTTAGGCTAGAATGATCCTAACCAGCAATGTCTTTGTGTCATGATGCAGAAAGTTGGCAAGTGCACACGAGGATAATGCTGGAGTCTAACTTCTGAGTGGGGGAGGGAATCGGAGAGAGAAGTAAGCTCTGCACAATGGCTAGTGGTTCTCTCTCCTGACGTTTGTTCCAAGAGAAGTCAATCATTGTGCATTGTCTATTTGGAAGTGAATACAGCATATTATTTTTGAGTAAAATTTGAGATTTCTGTTTGTTGTCAAATATATGGAAAATAGAAGCACTCTGTACTTGATTTCTTTCCTTTTATTTAAATGCCTCTTAACGGCATTCTTCTATGTGAAGGGAAATGACGTAATCGGTCTCTAAAGATGAAACTGGTTTAATGATAGAAATGTTAAATATTAAATCTGCTAGAACTATTAGGATAGGTTACCAGAGTTTTTAAAAAGTTCTCGTATGTAGTGAACTTTGTTGACTGCCTACTCAGCAAAATGTCTTTCCCTTCTTCCCAGAAGAACCTCAATTTTGCTTTCCTCTCATCCAGCCATGTGTCTGGAAGAGATCGATCCCAGCTCCAGAGAGAAGTCTGGTTGGTCTGAGTAATGCCAACCCTCTGTCAGTCAGCCAATCAGGAATGGACATGTAATTCAATTCTGGCCAATAAGGTGTAAGCAGAAGTTTACACCTGTAGGTGCTGGAGGATTCTGGGAAGTTATCCCTTGCTATTCAGAGAACCATAGGAATCCATCCTTTTCCTCCTTGGATGGAAATAAGAAAGCACATAGGTCCAGCAGTATAGTCATCCTACATCCACAAGAAGAACAAAATTGAGGTCAAAGCTGTGGATGGTCCTTATGACATCACTGAGCCAGTAGATCAATCAATATACTTCTTTGTTGTTTAAGCCGTTCAAGTCAAGCTTATGTTACTGCAGCTGAAGGCATCCTTTGAACACAGGGTGATCTATCTGCCAAGCTTCATCCTATGCATCTCTTAGTTGTTTGCTCTCTCCTTCTTTCCCTCTCTCTTTGTCACATATGAACCCCAACTTTTGTTTTGACTCACATTATCCCACTCTTCTCTCTGTTTTTCTCCCTTTTTCCCTTCTTCCCACTAGTGGTACACATAGGTATGCATTAATCTCATTAGTCCACAGCCAGGATCAAAGAGTAGAACTACCACTAGGTATAATTCTGGAGCAGGTGGAGTTCTGCTCCTTTTCCTCCTTGTACTTTGGCTATCAACACCCCTCACCTCCCGGTAATTTCCTCCACTGCTCCTTACTTACCTTAACTACCTGTGATGCATTCTGACATTTTCTATTCTGTTGTTTCATTTTTAAAAGTTGCTTGTCTCTACTCAGTAAATTGATTTCATGGGTGGGTTGTAACCACCAAAAACACTGCCTTAACCCACAGCAGAAATTGATGGGCAATATGACAATCTCGCAAGGGAGTCTTTGAGGGTAGTTAAGGTCTTACTCAAACTTGAATAAAATGGCAGCCAACAAAAATTGGAAAGGATTCTGTTTATGTGAGCGTCTGTAATATTTTTTTTCCTAAAAAAGCAAAGAGTGAGTAAGACGGTGTACAAACGCTGACAGCTGATGGGATCCTAGTAATTTGGGGAGCTCTTTCGGAAATGACAAATGTATTTAACAAATACCATTATAGTTATTTCCAAAAGGTAGAGATGTTTTCTTCAAAAGCTGTTGGTGTTCCAGAGTCAACTTACTGATTGCATTTTTGTATGTAACTTCTTAGGGCCTATTAAATACATCTGTTTGTTCATTAATTTGTTGGCATTACTATTTCTTTAAGAGCTGGGAATTTGATAATGGAAGATTATCTGTAAGCACCATCTTTATACTGTTGGACTGTGTCCAAACTATGTTGGCTTTCCTGTTGATAACTAGTCGTTATCAGCTGTAACCACTCTTAACAGCCTGTACGTACAAAGGCCGCACATATAGAGTCCATAGAATGCTTGAGGATCTCATGATATCCAGGAAAGCCCTGTTTATAAAGTGCTATGTAAACATAAAATGTGATTATGAATTTTTAAAAGTAAAAAACTCTCTTTGCTTAACAAATCACTCATGAATTTTGATATGGTACTGAGTTCTATGAATTTTTTCCCACAACTCTAATTAATACACACACACATTTGATTTTTAAGCTTCTATTCAAAACAACGCATGCTGGTTAATTAGCCACAAGCCTTAAGCTCTCCCTTATAGAATATATTAGGAAATAGGTTTTCTTCCGTATATAGTTATATTTATAATGTGATACATCCAGAATTGTTAAACGATGTAATGTAGCCTTAATAGTTAAGACAAGGTTTTGGAGACTGAAAGGCTCCAAATGCATATTTATTTCTTACTAACTCTGTGAACTTGGGTGAGTTACTTAACCTCCTAAGGTCTGGAATTTCTCATCTGTAAATTGGGGATAATATAAATCCCTTCACAAGGATGTTATGATTGTTCTTATCTCTACCCATTAAATTAATTTCATGATTCTCTAGCGGATCATGACCACCAAAAACACAGCTTTAATCCACAGCATAAACTCTGATATTTAGAATCACGGGCACATGGTAAATTTGTAGTATGCAGGGGGGTGTGTGTGTGTGTGTCTGTGTGTGTGTGTGTGTCTGTGTGTGTGTGTCTGTGTGTCTGTGTGTGTGTGTGTGTGTGTGTGTGTGTGAAGCACTTATCACCGTAATGATACCTAGCAAAAGCTCAGTAACTGGTAGCTTAAGAAATGATATTATTAACAATAATAACTAATGATAACCATGAAATTTTTATCTCATAGCTCCTTTATTATAAGAAATGCAGAAATCTAGAATACGATACTTCTTGCTTTCTCTTTAGTGTTGGGGGTTCTCTCCACTGCTCCCCAATCACCCATGTGTATAACTAAGGATGTATGCCATGGCCTTTATGCTTGAATTGTGGAAGAATACTGCGATACACATTTCTAACTCTCCGAGGTGCACGTGTGTGTGTGTCAGGAGGGACAGGGTGCTGGTCTCAATCTTCTTGCTAAAGGAACTTCCTTGAAAATAAATACGCTGAAAATTAATGACAGGAAACTTCACAAAATCAAAAAGAGGATGTCAGGAAGTACAGGATGTGAGGTTGTTTTCATTTCCTTCAGTGTTTTTCTTATTAATCATATATATTTATAACTTTAAAAAGCTGAAAACTTCACTCCTTAAGACCCAGTTTATAAAATTAAAAAGCTGTGATACAAAAAGAACCAGTTTAATACTTCCTGTATCATAAACAGCTTTTAAGTCTCTGATCCTACATTACTGGACATCTGAATAGGGACTTGTCACACTCATTCTCATTCATTCATAAAACTGTTGCACACTCAGGTGCTCCATGCCATTATGGAAAGGGCACAAAAGCAAAGTACTAAATGGTAGAAACTGATAAGGAAAGGTTTGTTTGTTTGTTTTTCTTTTTTTTTCTTTTTTTTGCAGTATGCGGGCCCCTCACTGTTGTGGCCTCTCCCGTTGCGGAGCACAGGCTCCGGACACGCAGGCCCAGCGGCCATGGCTCACGGGCCCAGCCGCTCCGCGGCATGTGGGATCTTCCCGGACCGGGGCACGAACCCGTGTCCCCTGCATCGGCAGGCGGACTCTCAACCACTGCGCCACCAGGGAAACCTGTTTGTTTTTCTTAAATTCTGATCATTACTTCTTTCCCAGAAGACAACTTTTGAACACAGGGCCCTGGGCAAAGCAACAAATGCTCAAAACTAAAACCTCCTTCTCCCTGTAAGAATCAAGACCACAGAAATATCAGTGCTCTCAGTGCTTGAGCGGTCATGTGCCAGATGAGTGCTCTGTGTTTTTCTATATGCAGAGAAAAATGAGCATGTTGCCTGCAGATTTTTCTTCATGAAATGAGGATCTGCATCCTGTGGTCGTTACCAAGCAGCACGTTTCCTCTCAGACACTGAAACACAATTTATCTACAAACAAATTTCTAGAGTTCTTATTTGGCTGGAAGCCAAAATAAAAAACAAACAAAAAAAGTTGTTTTACAGCCCTCTGTTTTGCTGAACAGATAGATATGAAGGTTGTAGATGGGCTTGTCTTTATTATTCTCCTTGACTTATTAACACCTTGGGACTCAAAGCATAAAGTTTAATCCATCTTTTAAAAAATTATGATCTGAGTCAAATAGTTCAAAACGTCATAGTTTAGCTCCATGCACAGAGTTTAGATTTGAGAGGCAGAAAGTCTCTTGATAGTAAAAGCAGCCTCTCCTTAACTTCTTGATAAAATTCTTGTGACAGTATATGAAGGACATATGTTTCCATCTGCCCAGCATCCCTTGCCCTGGGAAAACACCCCTCCCCCTTCCACGTGATTTTAGAGGGGCTGCCAGTAGTGACTGTACCCCACTCCCACACGTGACACAGATCTGGCCAGTCCTAAAATTTTCTTTTCCTGAAATTGAGATATGATGCTGAGGTTGATATGCTTTCTTTCTCCCCGGATGTCAAACTAGGCCAGAGCTCCCAGAGCTACCAGCTGCCAACTTCACCACGCACAGGGGAGGTGGAGGGGGCCCAGCTGCAGAGGGAGAGGGTGACAGAGACACAGGAGCCAGAAGAGGAAGGAAGGAGAGGAGGACAGCAAGATGGGGGCGGGGAGGAAGAGAAGAAACAAGAAAGAAGAAATTTAATCTAACCTCAATGGAGCTGTGACTGAAGCCAGCTGATTCCTGAACTTCCTAGATACTCAACAAATTCCTTCTCTGTTCAAGCCAGTTTAAATGAGGGATCTGCAACTGAGAGAGTCCCACCTAAGACAGCAGCTGATGTTCCATCATTCATTCATTCAACAAATGTCTGTTGTGTGCCTCCTATATGCCAGGTGCTGAACGTGTATGGGGGGGGCGGTGCGCACGGTCCTTGCGCCCTTGCCCTCACAGAGCTTATACCCTGGCTGGGGAAATCAACATTACACACATTCCATTTGAATATCCATATTCAATTTTTCATTTTATGGAAGAAAAGAATAGGGTACTGAGAAATAGCACTAGAGGAGAATGAGTTGAAAGTCTACAGTGTTGTTAGAATAATACTTAAAATGGCATGCATGGATTGCGATTTGGCAGTGCAGATGAGGCAGCCTGGTAGAAATAGAGAAAACTTCATTCATAGTTTGGAACCCAGGAGCCTCATCCTAGCTCCATCAAAATCTGCCATTTTTGATTTCTTTCATCAGTATTTTATAGTTTTCTGAGTACAGGTATTTTGCCTCCTTAGGTAGCTTTATTCCTAGGTATTTTATTCTTTTTGTCATGATGGTCAGTGGGATTGTTTCCTTAATTTCTCTTTCTAATCTTTTGTTGTTAGTGTATAGCAATGCAAGAGACCTAAAGATTGTCATACTGAGTAGAGTAAGTCAGACAAAGAAAGACAAATATCATATATCACTTATGTGTGGAATCTAAAAAAAGGGTACAAATGAACTTATTAACAGAAATAATTCCTAGGTATTTTATTCTTTTTGTCATGATGGTCAGTGGGATTGTTTCCTTAATTTCTCTTTCTAATCTTTTGTTGTTAGTGTATAGCAATGCAAGAGACCTAAAGATTGTCATACTGAGTAGAGTAAGTCAGACAAAGAAAGACAAATATCATATATCACTTATGTGTGGAATCTAAAAAAAGGGTACAAATGAACTTATTTACAAAACAGAAATAGAGTCACAGATGTAGAAAGCAAACTTATGGTTATCAGGGGATAAGGCAGGGGAGGGATAAATAGGGAGATTGGGATTGACATATACACACTATTATATATAAAATAGATAACTAATAAGGACCTACTGTATAGCACAGGGAATTCTACTCAATACTCTGTAATGGCCTGTATGGGAAAAGAATCTAAAAAAAGGAGTGAATATATGTATATGTATAACTGATTCACTTTGCTATACAGCAGAAACTAACACAACATTGTAAATCAACTATACTCCAATAAAAATTAAAAAAAAAAAAACCTGCAAGAGCTTTCCTCATCAGCAAAGAGGCAATAACTGTCTTTATTTCTCAAGGATTGTAATGAAAATTGAATGAGAAAACACAGCTGACGCACATTTGAAAAGAAGAGTGTGGTATAAATCTAGCGTGTGCAGGATAGAAGAATAACAGGACAAGCTGGGGCACCTGTTGGGAAGCCTGGATGTTGTCCTGTCATTGGGGAGGCATTGAAGGGGCCACAGCTGGAAAAATATGTGAAGGTTAGTGGCCCAAAAAACGGTCACTAGCAGCATTGTTTGCATACACAAAGGATATGCAACACAATCTTTATTTACTTATTTATTCTAGCCTTTGATGTGTTGATGCATATGTTTTAGTTAATAATGTCCAACATTCATTGTTGAGCAATATTCTGAGGGAACAGCTCTGAATAATGTTTAACATAATAACCGTTTTTTGAAACCACTTAAGGCATTTCCCAGGTGGCTTTTGTGCTCTCCTTACAAGACGCTTTAGGCCATTTTTTAAAGAAATGCCAAAAACAAAACAGCAAAGAAGGAGTCACCACTATCTCACTAACTTTTGAGCTGACTTTTAAAAATCTAATTATTAAAATAATACACTAGTGTTTTGAAAAATTCAAGCAGTACAGAAGAACATAAAGTGAAAATTCCCCTTCCCACCTGCCCTATTCTCCTTGCCCAGAGGAAACTAATCTTAACAGTTTACTCTGAATCCTTTCACAACTTTCTTTATCTGTATAGTCAGCTGGCTCCGGAAAGCTGAATAGCAGTCTCTTGGTAGACAAAAAAAGGGAGCTTTTTTTCTAGAAGTGGAGAAACAACATGCGCATGCATTGTCATGGGTATGATTGGCTTCCAGTCCACTACTCTTCTAAATTAAGTAGTTCCTTAAAAAACTAAAAATATAATTATCATATGATCCAGCAATCCCACTCCTGGGCGTATATCTGGAGAAAACTCTACTTCGAAAAGATACATGCACCCCAATGTTCATAGCAGCACTGTTCACAGTAGCCAAGACATAGAAACAACCGAAATGTCCATTGACAGATGAATGGTACACATATACAATAGAATATTACTCAACCATAAAAAAGAATGAAATAATGCTATTTGCAGCAACATGAATGGACCTAGGGATTATCATACTAAGTGAAGTCAGTCAGACAAAGACAAATATCATATGATACCACTTATATTTGGAATCTAAAGTATGGCACAAAGGAACTTATTTACAAAATAGAAATAGACGCACAGACTTAGAAAACAAACTTATCGTTATCAAAGGGGAAAGGGAGGGAGAGGGATAAATTAGGAGGCTGGAGTTAACATTTACACACCACAGTATATAAAATAGATGAACAACAAGGACCTACTCTATAGCACAGGGAACTATATTCAATATTTTGTAATGACCTATAATGGAAAAGAATCTGAAAAAGTGTATATATATATATATATATATATATATATATATATGTATATGCAGCTGAATCACTTTGCTGTACACCTGAAACTAACACATTGTATACTTCAATTAAAAAGTTAATTAAGTATAATTTGGCCTGAGATCACCTTGGTAATCAGGCAAAATATTCCACCGTACTCATTTAAGTGACTTTCAGAAATCCATGGGTCTCACTTTGCTATACAGCAGAAACTAACACAACATTGTAAAGCAACTATACTCCCATAAAAATTAAAAAAAAAAAAAAAAAGAAAGAAATCCATGGGTCAAAACAAACATCCCAGGAGTATGTTATCCAGAAAAAAATGGGGTTGAGATGTGAATTTGTGTCTTGGCTACTTACTGCTCTTCAACATTGGTCCCTGCCCTGTGTGCTATGCTCTGGGCAGGCTCAGTGGTCATCTCCACTGACCACAGGCTGGCTGTGCCTCCATCTATAGCATTCTCCCAGCAGGGTTCTCTTCCTACCATTTGCAAGCTTCAGCCTGAACCTAGGAAGGGCCTTGCCTTCATCCCCTCCCTATCTGGAAGATCCCACAACTGGCCTTTTTTTTTTTTTTTTTTTTGCGGTACGCGGGCCCCTCACCGCTGGGGCCTCTCCCGTTGCGGAGCACAGGCTCCGGACGCGCAGGCTCAGCGGCCATGGCTCACGGGCCCAGCCGCTCCGCGGCATGTGGGATCTTCCAGGACCGGGGCACGAACC
>NW_006782834.1:158409-160515 GCF_000442215.2 Lipotes vexillifer | reverse complement strand
ACCGGGGCACGAACCCGCGTCCCCCGCATCGGCAGGCGGACTCCCAACCACTGCGCCACCAGGGAAGCCCGCTGGCCTTTTTTGAGGCAAGATGTTGGTGTGCCAGTCTTTTGTTTTTTAAATTCCTTCATAGTTCCCTTTTTATGAAAGGGAAGGCAAAGAGGCAGTAAACAACATCACCCACTGAGAAAACTAGTATTGCAGCGGGCAGAGGGCCCAATGAAGGATGGGAAGCCCAGAAGAGTATGGTTATGGGGGCAGGTGGGGACCTGATTAGAAGTGTCTGTACGGGGGACTTCCCTGGTGGTCCGGTGGGTAAGAATCCACGCTCCCAATGCAGGGGCCCAGGGTTCAATCCCTGATCAGGGAACTAGATCCCACATGCTGCAACTAAGAGTTGGCATGCTGCAACTATGAGCCCTCATGGCACACTGAAAGATCCTGCGTGCTGCAGTGAGGACCCAAGTAAATAAATAAATAAAATAAATATTTAAAAAAACCACACAAAATAAATTAAAAAATGAAATAAAATTCCTTCATCCATTAAAAAAAAAGAAGTGTCTGTACGATATTCTAATTTGTATTTATATAGGCATTGTGGGGAGGGGATGATGGAAGGCTTTAAACAGAGCAGCGGCAGAAATCAGATTCCCCTTTGATAAAAACAGCTCTGGTGCGAGCAGGAACAGTGGGTTGGAGGGGAACGAGGCTGGAGGCAGTGATACCAGTTCGGGACCAGGACAATAGTCAAGAAAAAGATGTTGTGGACACAGCATCTTAATCTCCTCAGGTATCTGAGGGAGTGTCCATTCTACTGGCCTACGATTTGGATCACAGGCCATAAAAGACAAGAAAAGCCGGAGGCATGCATTTCTAGCCTTCCTAGAAGCTGGAGGTAGGACTTCGACAATAATTCACCCTGGTAGTGCTGGTTGAAGAGGCGACAACAGTGATCAGGGCAGCAGTGATAATGGCCAACGTCAAGGCATCCAGAGGCTGCTGGTGGCGGCAGCAGCGTCTTAGCTACAGGGGTTCAGTATAATGATGCTTGGCTGTGGTTCTGGCTGCCTGAACTCCCTATATTCCTGCGCCTTTTCCAAGCCTGAGATCTCTGAGCAATTTTCATTCGATTTTTAAAATAATCCTCTGAGGAAGTAAGGCAGATGTTATGATTCTCATTGAGGGGAGGAAACAAACTCTGAAAAGATAGGGGATTTGTTTAAGAGCAAAAGCTGGTAAGTGGCATACCGAGGCTTGGATCCAAGTCTTTACGACGGGGCTCAGTACTCTCTCCACTACCCCCTTGCTTATCAAACTCGGCAGCTCATAATCCATGGCATATGTGGCAAAGCAAAGGGAAGTGCTAGAAACTATAGCTTACTCATTGCACAGCTTTCTAGAGTTATGTAGAGGTCTTATTAAAAGTTAAGTTATTTAAGATAATCTATAATGGAGTACATTTAGCAAATTCAAATAAATTTTACTTTTGTAGGAAATGAGCATCTAGAGTCCCCAGAAGTACAAAAGCATTCATCTCTGTAGTGTATACTTTGGTAGGAATGTATGAGAACTTCTGAAATGAAACATCAACCAATTCTCAGGCTAGTGTTGCAATTAGCTAAATGTCTCCCTTTAACTTAGTAACCACCATATTTAACCCCGCATATCTGATCTATGTGTACATGTATAATATCCTCATTCATACATGTTCTTAAAGCCCAGAAGTCCAGAGCATCTTAATAAGTGTGTGATAAAATTTATTTGACTAAAGATTGGTAGAGATGCAAATGCTAACGAAGCTGCTAAAACTACATGAAACACTCTGGTAAATACCCTACTGAAAAAGAGAGAAAATGTCTTTTCCATATCTGCCTGTTATACGGAAATGAGTATTTGTCATCTGGAGATAATTATG
Source organism: Lipotes vexillifer (assembly GCF_000442215.2). NCBI lineage: Eukaryota > Metazoa > Chordata > Mammalia > Artiodactyla > Lipotidae > Lipotes > Lipotes vexillifer. Next base: position 158,600 of record NW_006782834.1, on the reverse strand, counting down.
TGTGATGATTTCATAGTGAGGAAACAAATTCATGTTTCAATGAAAGGGTAAGGCAGATATGAATCATAATCATTCTAAATTATAGTTATTAAAATTCTATAAATTCAAAACATTTCAATTCTATGACTCAGGCAACGAGTCTAGTCCGAGCAGCAGTGACCAAATTTTCAGAAATTCTAATATATATATAT
>NW_006782834.1:136818-158314 GCF_000442215.2 Lipotes vexillifer | reverse complement strand
AGAAATTCTAATATATATATATATATATATATATATATATATATATATATATATATATAGGTTACAGCTGACCACAAAATGTTTCTCTAGATTACTATTACCTGTGCCCATTTACCCATTCTACTATTCATTCAGGCACTGCTATGTCTTAAGGCAAGATAAATCCCACATAAATAAGGAATTATAATTTGCTGTGATATATAGTAATAGAAGTACATTACAAGGCACAGCATAACCATCGAAGAATAAACTGCCTATTGGCTTCACTGAAGGGTTGACTCACCCTCAGGGTTGGGTTCTAAAGGAAGCATATGAGAACAGCAGTGGACAGCATGCTCAGAGGTGAGAAAGGTGAGCAGACGATAGGATTTCAGACAAAGGGAGTTGCATGTGCAGGGGCGTTGAGATATAAAATAGTTTAATGAGTTCAAAGAATTGCAAGCATTTTGCTGTTTACGGAACCTAACATTGAAAAGCAATGTTGGAATAGAAGTTAGGCAAACAGGGGACAGCTCATATGAAGTACCTTAAATAATCATGCTCTATGGGATTTATTTAATGGACATGAGGAAGGGGGTCAGAGTTTCAGGTAAGAGCAGAGCAAGAGAGTATTTACCCTTGGGGAAAATGACTTTGGAGGCACTGTGGAGAAGAGCTTGGAGAGGAAAGAGACAAAGGCAGAGAGTCCAGGTGAAAAGTTATAAAGACCTGTGCAAATAGAGATGAAGAAATGAGAAAATATATGACAGATTTCTATATAACATCAACAGAAATTGATAATAGATCGGATGTGAAGAGAAAAGAGTGGTGAGGACTTAGACACATGAGTTATTATCAAGCCAAAAAACAAAATAGGAAATAGAGAAATAACAGATTTGGTGGATATAAAAAATAAGCTCAGTTTTGGCAAGAACGTGTTCAAGTTGTCTGTGAATTACGCAGGTAGACCTACGGGACAGGCAATGGTATACAAGGAAGAGGTCAGGGCTCGTGATACTAATTTAAGTCATTGATCACACAGGTAGTAATGACAACTATGGGAATGAGATTGCCCAATAGGAAAAAAATGTTCTAAAAAAATATGTGTATGCCTGAAGTGTCATTAATGGTTACCACATCTTTGTCAATAACAATTGTTGGAGTGTGTTTTTTCATTCATGCCTAGGAATGTGCACCATGATGTGGTAGGAAGAGTGCAGTACTGGTGAGCAGGAAACTTGGCTCCCAGTCGTGGCTCCCTCAGAAAGTCATTGCGTGATGTTGGGCAAGTCACTTAACCATTTCTTTCCTTGGTTTCTTTATCTGTGAGATGAGGCTGAATTCCATGAGCTCTAACACTGTGTAATTCTTTAACCAGCCCTCCAAATCTTGTGATTTGCCCTGAGGGGCTCTGATGCAGCTGCCAGTGAAACCTGAAATAACTAAATTATAGTTCATTGAGGGTGAAATGTGGCCTAGGAAGAGCCACAGACTTTATAATTTTCCCCTGAGTAATGAAAAGCTAACTTTGAAAAAATATTTTTGCTGTAATTTGGGGGCAGTTATTGTAGACTATTATGAAAATGTAGGGCTATTTATTGAAAGGGAATGATATTTGCCCACAAATATTTGGGTTTTGATTGAATGACCTTTTGAGTCCAAGTTTTTCGGAAAATAACTATATAAGATTGTCCCATTTAAAAGCTATCTACTTATAGTTTCATTGCATTAAAGATTGTGTGATAGGTCTGACAATATTTGTCCCTTCTGGCCAATTATGACTGCCTACACAAAATATAGGAATAGAAAACATTTATTGTAATTATACTGCATTAAAATTGTATGTTCTTATGATGGCAGGTGATCGGGCGAAAGAACTTACTGATAGATGGGCTCCTAGGTGCTGAGCTGGCACCCAGACTAAATACATGAAAATCTTTCCCTTTGTGTTCCCCAAAACGTAAGGTACAGTGGATTAAAGCACCAAAGAAACATAGATTGTAGTTCAACTAACAAATCAAACATCTGTGAGGATATTCACTAGCTGTGTTGTGCTGTGTGGGTGACAGAGTTTTTGTAAAATTATTTGTGATTTTGATTGAGCTGCAGTCTGGCAGTACCCTTATACTAAGCCTCTGAATTATAATTACTCTCTGAATATTAGAGGATTATCTTGTTGTATGGAGCCTTGTGCATGCTGTGACTTATAGAAATCATGACACCAAAAACCTCAGAACATAGAGCTTTGCATTATAAAAGGAAAGTTTATTTGGCTTAATCAGAATTGTGAAAATGTTTAAAAATCAAAGTAGAAGAGTATAGAGTTAATGAATGAGGGCTTTCCTGGTGGCGCGGTGGTTGAGAGTCCGCCTGCCGATGCAGGGGACACGGGCATGGCCGCTGGGCCTGAACGTCCGGAGGCTGTGCTCCGCAACGGGAGAGGCCATAGCAGTGAGAGGCCCGCGTACTGCAAAAAAAAAAAAAAAAAGAGTTAATGAATGAAAATTAATATATATAAATATATATATATATAAACCAGTTGAAAAATGGAAGAGAATACAAAACCAATCCCCAAAAGACATAATATCTAGGAATAAACCTAACATGAAATGTGCAAGACCTATATGAAGGAAACTTTGAAACACTACTGAATGGTTAATCAACTATCCTCCAATATAAAATAAAAATTAGGGGCTTCCCTGGTGGTGCAGTGGTTGAGAGTCCGTCTGCCGATGCAGGGGACACGGGTTCGTGTCTCGGTCCGGGAAGATCCCGCATGCCGCGGAGCAGCCGGGCCTGTGAGCCATGGCCGCTGGGCCTGAACGTCCGGAGGCTGTGCTCCGCAACGGGAGAGGCCATAGCAGTGAGAGGCCCGCGTACTGCAAAAAAAAAAAAATTAAAACAAAACACTACTGCATGATGTCAGAGAAGACTTTGGACAAATGAAAGACTTCTGTTTAGAAAGATCCATTATTAAGTAAAATAAACAAGAAGCAGAACAGTAGGTCAAGAATCTTCCTTTTCATATAAAAAAGGAAAAATAAGAACTTACATTTTAATTTACTTGTATATAAAGAAACTCTGAAAAGAGTCATAAAAATGTACCTATGGAGGATATGGAAAATTAGTGGATAAGAGACAAGAGTGGAAGAAGAGGATTTTTTTATATCCATTACAGAGCACTTGCTCATTCAGTTTTACAGCTATATAGCATTCCATTCTATGTTTGTACTATAATTTGTTTTACAGACTCCTGTTGATATTTAAGTTGTTTCCAGTCATTTCCTATTACAATCAATTCTTCAATTAATCATGTAAATGATTACTTTTTCAAAAAAATCAGATTTAAAACCATAAACAAAACTTTCAGCTAAAATATCCAGAAAGAAAAAGCAGACCCCTTCCAATGAAAGCTCTGACTTCAATATAAACAGGGAAGGTCAAAATGGCAGGTCTTAGAAGTGGCCAAGTCCAGGATGAATAGCTATAGGCGTCCTCACTCTCCTTTCCTTCTTCCCCTCCCACCACAGACCACACACCCAAACCACAGCAGCTCTCTTGCTTATGATGAAGCAGCGTCCCTGTGTCATCTGTGCATTGGAAAACCCGCTGTGCCCATGAGAAACAAGTGATTTCATCCATGCAAGGCGGCACAGGGCTCAAAAGTTGTTCTAGTTCATCAGCTGTCATTATTCTCACCGTGTCTCTTGCCATGGTGGCTACCTTACTAGACTGGTAGGTGTGGCAAGGTGATTTATTACAATATTAACTTGTGTTGGTTCTCTCTTTAGTTTTCCGTCCTGCATTTGAAGCAGGTAGCTCAGTTTTTGTTCCCTTGTCTCAGAGGTGTTTTGTGGCTGAACGGAAAGCAGGAGCTTCATGAGAAAAGGCAGCTCCTTTATTTGTAAACACATCAACTCACAGAAGAGAGTATAATAGATGTCCTGAATTGAGGAAAGAGGAAGAGAAGTGCCTTTGACAGTGGCAAGAGTGTCCATCCAGGGCAGGGATAGCAGTCTACAGGTTTGTAAAGTACTACCTGCTCCAGGCTCCCAGTCAGGGCCTCAGGAAGGAGGGCTTCATGGCTTTGGAGCCCCAGGCACCAGGGTCCCAGCCCGGGTCATTTCCTATGTTCAGGGGCCCAGGAGCAGTTTGTCACTGAATTTCAAGGAACCGTTGGACAATAAATATATCAGCAGCAACCCATGATGGACCGGACAATAGAGATGTTTCCCCTTTGAATCAGTTAGCAATACTTTAAGCTGCAAATAATGAAAAACTCACAATACAGTGGCTTAAACAAGGTGGGTGTTTCTTTTTTCTCTCACAACAGGAAGTTCTGGAAGAAAGTGGATCCTGGAATTGGTTCAGTGGTTCAGTGATGTTGGGACCACCAAATCTGCAATTCTCCTGGCCTATTCTTCATGGTTACAAGATGGCTGCTACAATTCCAGATATCACATCCATATCAACTCAGGAGAAAGAGAGGAAGAGGGAGCCCTAGGATGTTGCATCCATTTTATCAGGAAAGACAAATATATCCTATGCCCCAGCAGAAGTCCCCTTACCTCACATTGGTCAGTACTATCACTTGACCACTTGTCCACCCCTAGCATCAGGAAGGTGGCCCAAGCAGAAGGAGTCTGGAAACATCTGTTGGGTTAGCCAAAACCACACCCAAATTTCTGAGCATTACATAAGCATCCTTGAGTCCTGGGGAGATGAAACCCCAATAATGACAGAGATTCAATTTTCCACCACCCAGTGAATTAGGATGAATTTTAAAGAAACCAATTAAGAAAAAATAAACACATTTTTAAAACAATAACAATAAGAGGTAAAAGGTGATATTCTTTACACATCAGAGTTCATAGTTGTAAGTTTATTACCTTTTATGTAGGCACCTGTGATCTTCTCTTTTGACGAGTCATCCTTAAACAAAGTAAAAAACAAAAAACAAAAAACAAAAAAAAAACCCACCAGTAGTCATAGATGCTTCCTAGCAAGCAGTCACCAAACCTATTCACCATGGACCTGCAAACTCAGCCATGTACGTTTGAACACTGGCAATGAATATAAACCTTGTTTATGAGGCACATTTGACTAAAGTCAACATTACTTAAACTTAGTCATAGAGCCTCTAACCTTTGGGGTGCGGGTGGCTGGATATGAACTATTACCAAATCTCTTAATTGGATAACGCTTATATTTTAAATGTCAGATAGGAGTCTATCTTTATTAAATGTGGTCAGTTTCACTAAAACCTTAATCTTTTTTGGCAGATGCCCCATATTTCTAAATTTCTGTTCTGTTCTTGCTCTGTGTCCTTTTGGACTTGATTTTCACTTTTTTTTTTTTTTTTGTGGTACGCGGGCCTCTCACTGCCGTGGCCTCTCCCGCTGCGGAGCACAGGCCCCGGACGCACAGGCTCAGCGGCCATGGCTCACGGGCCCAGCCGCTCTGCGGCATGTGGGATCATTCCCAGACCGGGGCATGAACCCGTGTCCCCTGTATCGGCAAGTGGACTCCCAACCACTGCGCCACCAGGGAAGCCCTTTCACTTTGTTTTTAACTGACATTAGGCTAGTGAATTCTGTTGTCTCTTAACCCCGGTTCTGGATCCCTCTCTTCTTTCCCTTCTGCACTGTTTATGTTTTCTCTTCTAGTGCTATTCCAAGGAATATCTGTCTCCTCATGGGCTGTCTTCTCTCCCCAGAGATAGCATAATGGCACTGACTAAGGATAGCATAATGGCACTGGGACCAGGCAAACAAGCTGCTGCTTGTTACAGAGATAGATCATTAACTTCAGATCACTAAATGCAATTCTTCAGCTTAGCTCTTGCAAACTTAGTATAAGAAAGTCATTTCCCAATGGTAACCACTTGCCAGCTGGAACTTTTATGCATATGATCAGGCTAGATGAAATTGATGGGGACCTTTGAACTCTTCCCAAGGAATTGTCTCTATAATGTGATGGTTTTCTCCATATCACGATCATATTGTTAATATTAACAAGCAGTACTTATAGTGGGCTTGGAGTTTCTAAGATGAAAGATGTCACATAAATAGAATGAATCCATCTGGGGAGATAGAATGTGAGTACAAGGAATATTACATACATCACTGAAGGCCTGTGGACTTATTCTCAACGACGTGTAGCTAAGGACAGTGGTCAACATTTTTTTTTTTTTTTTCCTTTTTGCGGTACGTGGGCCTCTCACTGTTGTGGCCTCTCCCTTTGCAGAGCACAGGCTCCGGACACGCACGCTCTGCGGCCATGGCTCACGGGCCCAGCCACTCCGCGGCACGCGGGATCCTCCCAGACCGGGCCACGAACACGCGTCCCCTGCAACGGCAGGCGGACTCTCAACCACTGCACCACCAGGGAAGCCCAGTGGTCAACATTTTGAATGTGGTTTCTCCCATAAGACACAACTTTCCATTTAAAACTTTTAGTTATATCCAGTATTTTGTTGAACATGAACAAGTATATTAGTGGCATCATTTAAAATAAATCATTTTATTTGCTTCTCTGGCTTATGGTTAGTTTTGCAGTTAAATCTAACTATTTGGAGGCATTTTAAGATAACCCCTATTGAGGGCAATTCAGCAATAGCTTTAAAAATTATAAGTGTATTTGCACAGTTGTAAGTTGCCAAATCTACAAAACTATCCAATAGCCAAAGATTGAAAACACCCCGAAAGTTATCAATAAAAAAGACTAGTTAAATAAATTATGGTACATCCGTCTGAACACTGTGCAGCTGTAAAAGAAATGAGGAAGTTCTCTATGTGCAGATATGGAAAGAGTTCCAAACTATATTGTAAAATAAAGTGTAGAAATATATATATATATATTGCTGGTTCAGTTCCAGACCACCACAATAAAGCGAATATTGCAACAAAGTGAGTCATATGAATTTTTTGGTTCCCCAGTGCATATAAAAGTTATTTTTACACTATACTGTCATCTGTTAAGTGTGCAATAGCATTATATCTAAAAATACAATGTACATACTTTAATTAAAAATACTTTATTGCTAAAATAAAGCTAAAACAATTACAATAGTAACATCAAAGATCACTGAGCACAGATCACCATAACCAATATAATAATAATAGAAAAGTTTGAAATATCGTGATAATAACAAAAATGTAACACAGAGACACAAAGTGAGCAAATGCTCTTGGAAAAATGGCACCTATAGACTTGCTTGATGCAGGGTTGCTACAAACCTTCAATTTGTAAAATACACAGTATCTGAAAAGTGTAATAAAGCAAAGTGAAATAAAATGAACTATGCCTGTACATAGCATGCTATATAGTGCAGTAAAAGAGTGGAGGGGGGGATAAGAATTTTTATTTACAATTACTTGTATCTGCATAAAGTAATTCTTGAATTTTACATGTTTAAAAAATATATTAAAAAAAGAGATTGCCTATGGTAGTGTGAGGTTTGGGAATTGGATAGGTGAGAAATAAGAGTAGAAGTGAGATATTTTACAGTTTTATGTATTCTATATATAATACCATAGGAATGTATTATTCACTCAAAAAGTAAAATCAAGAAAAGAAAAAGAAAGTATTTGGATGCTCTGCTCCTGTCTCAGTGTATCTATATTCTTTTAGCCCTCCAGGTATATGTATCATTATAATGATTTCATGAAGCTTCCCCTGTAGTGGGAATCTTGCCATTCTCTCAACTCCCATGGCACTGTTAGGACAGATCACTCTCCACCATGTGTGATTATCATTTATAGATGTCATTTTCAAGGCTATTCTCCACTTACGTCCTGCCATGCTTACCCTCACCTCTACATGACCTTCACGTTGTACTTTTCTCGGTTTCTTGAACAGGCTATGCTCCCTCCCACAGAGGGAGGGACCTTGACTTGGACCTTGACCTCCCCTTGGACCTTGACCAACCTTGACTTGGTCAGGTTCCCTTGCTATTCTTTTCTATCCCTGTGCATTCCTTTTCAAAGTACCTGTCTCACTTGTTACTACTTGTCATATCGGTCCTCCCTACCCGAGTCTAGACCAAAAGCTCCATGCAGGACTGGGCTGTATTGTGTCGTTTGCTTCTGTGTCCCTAGTGCTTAATACAGTTCCTTAGCAAGGGTTAGCAAATATTTGTTGATTGGAAATGAATGTTATTCCTCCCTTAGCAGACAGTGATTTCCTTATGGGTAAGACATGTCATCTTTCTAAAGCCCACATAATATAAAGGACAGCAGGGTGTAGTGGATAAGAGATGGGGGTTCAAATAAGAGCACTGTTATGCACTAACTCTGGGCTCTTAACCTTTTAGCCTCTCTGGGCTTCAGAGTTCTCACCTATATTAAGTTTTTCATTCATTCTGTCTTTCAATAATCTTTACTGATTATCAACCATGTGCCAGGCACAGTTCTAGTAACTGTGATACAATGGTATGCAACACAGAAAATTGCTGGCTGTCTGCAGCACACATTCTGATTAGGATAGGCAAGGACAGTGTGGAGAGAGGCACAAAAAACCCATAAAGCAAATAAAGCCAAATTCCAAGTAGTGGTAAAAGCTACCATCGAGCAGCTGACGGTGGCTACTTCAGAGCAGCCAGGGAAGGCCTCTCTGAGCACATAATACTGGAACTGAGTTTTCAAGCAGATTAAATGAGATAGTGTCTGTCAATACCTTAAAATAATGTCTGGCATATAATAAACTTCAATAAATGATAAGTCTTAGTATTATTAACAACTTGTCAAAAGAATGAATTGAAAATATGTGAAAATATAAACAGATTGTCTTTAGCATATAAAATACTATAATCACAACATTTATATGTGGATTTATATGTACTTATACAGGGGGTGTGTGTGTTTGTCAGCAAGATCTTTTATGCCTGAAAGAATCTCCTTCTTTGATTCTGAATAGTTAATGCTTCCCCCAACCCCCAGAGCAGTACAGTTTATACCCTGGGAGTGATTTAATTACTCACAGCACCTGACTAACAAGGTACTCGGGGAGAAATCCCAGAAACACAAGTAACATTTGTTTTCATAAATGGATTCAATGTTCTCTAAGGTGCCATGAATCTATGAGGTTTTCTTTCTTACAGATGTTCGTTACATCTGAGGTGATGAAAAAAAAAAGGTTACAGGTAAAGGTCTGAGAGAGAGAGAGACTATGCATGTGTCAATACAATCCCACTCCAAACTCTAAAAAAACAGATCACTGACCATTCACATCTTCCTGAGGTGGAAGTAAAATCACTGGAGTGTACTGGCTGGTGTGTATCATGGGGTGGCGTTGAGAACCTCCTCTGTGTCAGGCGCTGCTCATTTAATCCCCCCAAAACATAGGAAGTTAGTAGCTATCTTAGGCTGGTTCTCAGAAGCTGACCCTTAGATGTGGGAAGTGGAAGGGGCTGGGGGAGTCAGGGTGTGATTTCTAGGTAAAGTCTACTTGGGCTGGAGGTCCCAGGGAATTCAGGGGTATGAAATATGTGCCCACTGGAGTTAGGGAGTGGGTGTGTACATGCTCAGAAACAAAAAGTAAGACCCAGGGAATCTGGGTGGAGCTTTGACAGTGTCCTCTAAGGTATTCGTATTCCTAATTTACCTAAGAGGAAATTTGGACATTTATGCACTCAGAGAGGTAAATAATTTGCTCAAGGTCACCTACCGATTAAGTGGCGGAGCTTGGATACAAATTCAGACAGACTTGACCCCGTGATTCATGCTTATTCTCCACTACCAAATGTGCTTCCCCTTCTGACCATCCATCAGCCATATATACAGAAACATATTCTGTATTTATATAAACAGATATCCTTACCCAGCTTCCTGAGGCAGAAGTTTATTAGAAATTACCATGAAACGTTATATTTAGGAATCTCTAGGAGACCACCGTCCAACAGAAATAGAATGCAAGCCACATATACAGTTTAAGATTTGCTAGTGTCCACAATAAAAAAGAAACACGTGAAATGACATTAATAGTATACTTTACTTAGCCCAGTATATTAAAAATATCATTATTTTAATATGTAATCAATGTAAAAAATAGATATTTTACATTCTTTTCTCATACAAATTCTTTTTGTATATTTTACACTAAGCTCATCTCAGTTCAGTTGTGAAATGTCATTCAGAAATACTTGGTGTGAATTTAGATTTTATAAAATTTACAGTTGAAAAAAGTAGATTCTCGTAGCCAAGTTTAAAGTATTTAAACGTTTTCCACAACAGAATTGAGTATCACTTTTGAATTGAAATCAATTAAAATTCAAAGCTAAAAATATTCAGTTCCTCAATCACACTAGCTACATTTCAAAGGCTAGTAGTTTCATGTGGCTAGAGGTTATCATATTGAACCGGATGGAAAATTTGTCCTATGAGAAGGTACAAGGTCATGAGTCTGTACACCATCAGGAACGGAAACAAATATTGTGTCTGTCGTGCTGCACATAGTAGATACAGTGGTAAACAAAACCCCCATGTCCAGGAAGAGTGAACTACAAGGACTTTGCAACTGGAGTTGCTCAAAAGGAGTGAGAATTAGCCCTGTTAATAGTTTGGGATCAGAGCAACTCAGGAAGAAGATGGTGATCTTTGCTAAACCACCTACATGCAACACTTTATTTTCATCTCCAGAGACCTGATTACCCAGTGTCAGTGCATTTTGTAATCTGGTAATCTTCTTTGTGGACAGAGAAGCTCTGCAACAAACCCAAGAGCCCTGACAGGCGGACATTTTGACCCCATAACCTCACCTGTACATGCCAGATGGTGCTGGAAGCACAGCCAGGTGCAAACACATGAAAGCACTAGAAAGACTCAAATCTTTAAATATATGTGAAGATTTATGCTCAAAGGAAATTTCCAAAGGCATGTGCAAAAATGTTCATGGTAGCACTATACTTAATCTCCAAAAACTGGAAATTATTCAAACGTACAACAGTAGAATGATTTAATAGATAGTAGAATTTTCTGGAGTATTCATGCAGTGAGATACCACGTAGCAATGAGAATGAAAAACTTATAGTTATATCCAGTAACACTGATGAATCTTACAAACATACTGAGTTTGTTTGAGCCAGATAGAAAAAAAGAACAAAATGTAACATTCCGTTTATACCAAGTTTAAAATTAGGCAAAAGTAATCTATGGTTTTAGAAGTAAGGATAATTATTAAATTTGCTGGAGTGGGGAGGAGGGAGGTTCTGATTAAAAAGTGGCATGAAGGGGGCTACTGGGATACCGGCAAAATTCTGTTTCTTAATTGTAAGCTGGTTATGCAGGTATGTTTGTTTAATGAAAAGACATGGTTGGTACACTTTTCTGTGTATATGTATGTTATAATTGAAATATATATATATAATCAATAAATAAATTGTTGAAGACCAACAGAGTTTCGTTACCCATTCTGGAGCTCTAGAGACAAGTTGGGCATGTGTAAGAAAGTCAAAGTTATCATTCCACTCTGTGTTCTACCTTCTTAAAATCACAAATATCTTTCTTGGAGGTAAAGGAAAACCAAGCTGATCATAGGGCCAGGGGAATACAGGAGGATAGAAGGTAACAAAAAAAAGAGAAACTTAGTCCTCGTTGAGGTTCCTCTGCCTGGCATGTCCTTCCCTCACTTCTGCTTAATGAAAACCTAACCTCTTTCAAGTTCCATTTGTGACACTTCCTCCATGAAGGCAACCTTGATTGCCACAAACAAAAAATGATCTCTCTTTCTTCTAAGTTTGTAGGGCACTTGTCAGTACTATTCATCATATATTACCAAGCATCATAGCAATTTCTAGAAGGCAATGCAGTGTAGTGCTTATGAGCTCGTGGGGTGAAGTCAACTAGGCTTCAAGGTCTTCCTCTACCACTTGCTGTGTGAGCTAGAGCAAACTGCCCAATCATCATGCATTTGTTTACTCAGTTGTAAAATGAAGATGATAAAACTAGAGCCTCCCCAATAGGTTGTTGTGAAGATGAAATGAGATAACGGATGTATAGCTTGCTGAAAGTCAGTAAGATCTCAGAAAATGTTTATTATTATTATTGAGCATTATCTAATCTAGCGGATAATAGGTTCCTGAAGAATATGGAATACGACTTAGAATATGGAATATGATTTTACAAAGAATAAATTTATTACACATGAAACCAAGCAGGACCCTGTGCGATCTTCCTGTGGACAGACCTCCACATGTCCCCTGCCTGCCTCTTGTTTGTAGCTTTAGCTTCCTAGTCCTTCCTGAAGTTCCAAAGAGCAAATTGAGTCAGAGAAGTGGGAAAATTCAGAAACGAAGGAAAAGAGCCAAGCAAGATGAAATAATAATAGTTTAGCCATAAAACAAACTCAAGGACCTTTAGTTCCTCCTTACGTGTGATAGATAATATCCTGAGACATACCCTTGATTTGTTTTGCAGATACTAAAACCCTCACCAGGAAGACTGAGTTAACTGCATGCTGACCCCAGACTGGTTGGAACCAGAAGGTTGATGACTGAGATTCCTGAAACATCATCCTGTTAACCTCACCACCAGCCAATCAGAAGGATGTGCATGAGCTGATATGTACCCTATGACCCTCTCCCTCACCTTGCCTTAGAAAACCCTCTCCTGAAAGCCATCAGGGACTTAGAACATTTTGAGCATGAGCTGCCCGTTCTCCCTGCTTAGCCCCACGTTGGGCGCCTTGCAATAAATGTTATACTTCCCTTCACCACAGTCGGTGTCAGTAGATTGGCATTACTGAGTATTGAGTGAGCAGACCCAACCTTGGTTCAGTAACTCACACAGCCCATGTGGGCTTGCCTTACATGCAGTCATGTTCTTTTCTATGTTTCCCATTAGCATAATAAGCTCCATAAGAACAGGAACTTATTAATGGTAATATCTTTCGCATTGTATAACTCTGGAATTTAGGCTTTATAGATGCTTAGTAATGGGTTGAATCACCATGCCCTTTCTCATGTGTCAATACTCAAAGCAATCAAAGGAGAATTTCCATAAATTCATACCACAAATCTTCCTATCTCAAGGGTGACCAGCTCACTCCCACTTGCCCTTGGCTGTGCCAGTTTGGGCCCTGAAAGGCCCATAATTGAGGAAACCCCTCAATCCCAGACAAACCAGGAAGGTAGATCCCCCTACCTGAATTTGTGCCCATACATTCGGACTGGCAGTTGTTTTTATGGATGAACAATATCATGATCCTACCTAAAGCCAAACCCTCGTTCTGGTCGGCATTTCCTCTGCCTGCTCAAGGACTGGGCTCTTGAAATTCTCCTCTCGCCTTCCTGCATCAGCAATCTTTTCCTCTCCACAGAGCCATTCCCATCAGCATACCAACATGCTGTAATTTTTCCTATTAAAAAAAGTGTTAAAAAATTTAAAAACAGTTCCAACAACAACAAAAACCTCAAAACTACATCTCCATCAAGCTACTGCCCATTTCTTGGCTCCCGTTTATAACAAAACTTGAATGAATTGTTTAGACACAGTCACCAATTCCAATTCCTCCTTTCCCCAAGGTCTCTGTCCCCAACTCTCCACAGATAGATATGTCTTATCACAGTTTGCCAGCAATCTGAAACCTTCCTAGACCATTGATTTATGAGAAATAAACTTCTAGTACTGAGCCATTCAATTTTGTCCTATTTTTTATTTTACTTTTTTAAAAGAATTGAAATCGAGTTGATAGTGTCATTTTTTGAAACAGAGGAGTTTGTCCTAACTTAAGTAATAATAGAGATTAGAACTTCCACGTGTTTATCTTTGGTTTAATATATCTCCTCTGCCCTTCTCACTTGTATATCCAGCTGTCTACTCTGCAACCAACTGAATGCGTAGTAAGCATCTCATACTTCATGAGTCAAAACTAGACTTGTAATTTTCCATCCCTAAGCACTCTCCCCCTCTTAGAAAATAACCCTCCATTCTTCTTGCTCAGGCTCCAAACCATGAAGGCATCCCTGACACTTCTTCTCTCCTATTCCGCCTCCAGTCCACCAGGAAAGGCCATCATCATCTCTTGCCAGATGACTGCAATAGCTTCCTAACCTGTCTCACTGCTTCCTCCCTGGCCCTGACCCCTCTCAACACAGGAAGCAGAATAATCCTCTAAAAATATAGGGTCAGCGTTAGTCACTCTTCTGCTCAAAGCTTCCCCAAGAGACTTCTCGGCTCATTCAGAATAAAATCCAGGGTCCTCAGCTGGACCTGCAAAGCCAAACGATCTTGTTCTGTTCCCTGTCTGACCTCATCTCCCACTGCTGTGTTCTCCATTCCTCCGGCCCACTCACTGGCCGCCTTGCTTTTCGCAAACACCACAGCCATTCCAGCCTCCCGGCCGGCCATGAACTTGCTGCTTCTCCTGCCCAGAAGGCTAGTCCCCCAAATAATGACACGATTCACTCCCACACTTTCTCAGTCTCCCCTCAAATTTTATTTTATTTTTTCATCATTTTTACTTTTGAGGCCGCAACGTGTGCATGTGAGATCTTAATTCCCCGACCAGGGGTCGAACCCGGGCCGCCTGCATCGGAAGCACAGAGTCTTAACCACTGGACTGCCGGGGAAGTCCCTCTCCTCAAATTTTAAACTCTTTCCTTTGCCTTTTAAATCATTCACTTACCGATTTAAGAAATATTTTCCGTGCGATAGACACTGTGCTGGGAACATGAAGTTGAACACGACATGACCTCTGCCGTTAAGAAACTGCTAAATCAGACTAGAGACTGGGCTTTCCAGGAAGGTTTCCTAGAGGAGGTGGTCCCTAAGATGAATCTTGCAGGAAAAATAGGAGTTGGTGGAGGAAAAGGTGATCAGGCAAGTAAGTGCCTTTCAGGGAGAGAGTGTAGCAATTGTTAGCGTGTGTGGGTCTGACATATGCCGTATTCAGAGGCTACAGGATCAGCCAGCCTTACCTGTCCCAGAGCCTGGTCATGTGCTATTATGTGAGCATTAGAGATAGCTCAGTTAACTGCAGAGGACGGGAAAGAGAGAAGACCAATACGACCAGCTACTAGGGTGGCCAAGAGCAACGACCAGACACGGGGACTGCAGAGGACTGCCAATGACAAGAGGGGATGTTCAGACGAGCAGTTAGAATGAGCAGAGAGAGGGAGGGATGGCCCAGCATATGGGCAGAATCGAAGAATAGGGATGCCTGCGGCAAGCAACGTTGCTAGATAGCAATAGTGGTGAGAGTCCTTTAAGCTGATGGCTCTCAATGAACCAGTCTCCTGGTATTCATGCCCTCGTCAGCCTCTCCCCTTGAATCTGGACTTGACCTGTGACTCACTGTTAAAGTCTCCACAGGTCTCAACCAGGGGAGATTTTGTTCCCCAGGGGACATCTAACAATGTTTGGAGACAATTTTGTTTGTCACCAGTTAGGGGAATTGGAGGTGCTACTAGCATCTAGTGGGTAGAGGCCAGGGAAGTGTTAAAGCACCAACAATGCACAGTACAGTCCCCACGACAAAGAATTCTCTGGCCCCAAACGTCAACGGTGCCAAGGTTGAAAAACCAATAGAACGCAAGCTAAGTCTTAAGACTTTATGCCTTAAGGACCTAAAGGCTTCCACTTTTGCACCTTTGGAAGCAGGGTAGCCAGCCTTCTTACATGGGCGGCTCAGAAACTCCATGGAGAGACCACGTGAGAGGCCACATGGAGAGGAAGCAGTCCTAAGGCTGAATGGAGAGCTGACAGCAAGAACCAAGGTCCCAGATATATGACCCCAGGCAAGCTCTTCCAGCCAGCCTCCAACCGTCTGAGGAATGTATGCCGAGATGCCAGGCATGTGAGCCAAGAGACTACCGTGGATGTTCCAGCACCAGCAGACATCACAGGGAACAGAGACGAGTTGTCCCCTCCAAGCCCTGCCCAAACTACAGAATCATGAGCAAATAAATAAAATGTCGATTTAAGTCACTAGGTTTGGGGAGAGTTTGTTACACAGCAACAGACGGATGAAACAGCCAACATAATAGGTACTGTGCTAAGCGCATTCTGACTACAACCCTATGAAATGAGACTTGTTATTATCAATACCACTTTAACTAGGAGGACACCTAAGCACACAGGCATATGTAAGTTAAGTACCCACCCAAGGTTAACACAACCAGGAGGTAAAAGAGTTGGGCTTTGAACCCAGGCAGCCTGACTCCACAGGCTATATCTTAACTGTCATGTCACACAGCGGGTCTGGTCAGTCATTCATTCACTTATTCAACAAATACTCATAAAGAACCGACCCTGTGCCATGCACTACTCTGTGCACATAAAATACAACACAGACCAAAAGAGAAAAATTCTGGTCTCACGGAACTTACTTCTAGTAAAGTCTGAGCAGCCACAGAAGTATGCTTTCAGGTAGTAAGACATTGATTTCTTTCTCGGCTGTCAGGCATCTATTCTAGCACCCCCCATTTCCACTGGAGGACTACCCTTCTTTCTGAATACAGTCTGTTAGGACTGTTACTCAAGGTGGCCAGCTCTTCCCTCACCAAGCCAGGCCAAATGTTCCTGTCCTGGCATTTGAATCTTCAGAAAAGTAGCAAAAAGATTGAAACTAGTTGGAACTCATTCATTCCAGGCGTGGCTCTGAGACAGAACTACTGAGAAGCTCTTGGTCCTAGACCACCAAATCTGCCCTGCATCCTACCCATTTATGAGCCTTGGTCTATAAACATCTTGCTGTTCCGTGAGCCATCTGATAACTTCCTAATAAATTCCTATGTTGAGTTAGGCGGAGGCTGGTCCTGATGCTTGTGGTTACAGGACTCTAATTACAAGCCTGGAGTCCAAGAGAAGGTCTCTGGGCCCAGCGGGGAGACTGGTAGGAATAAATAGTAATGATGGTCCCCAATAATCTCCATTAACTTCATCTCTGGTTTCTAGATATGGGCAACTGAGGCTTCCTCAATTTTATGTGAAGTGTTAAAGCAAAAACAGTTTCAAGCTTCCTTCTTCAAATCAGATTGCTGTACTAAAACCTTTCTGCATAGAAATTCTGAAACCATTGGAAATAGTTTTTAAAGCAAAGATTCACAGGATACTGGTTCACAGAACTGTAATAAAGACAAAAGACTATTTATAAGTACAACTGGCAGGATTAAGCCTGAGCTCAGAACCAGACCAGCAGCACATGCCCAAGAAAAAGGAGAGTCCAAGCCCTTATCCCAGACTCCCTAAATCAAATCTCTGGCGTGGGCACTAGGAATTGTCATTTTTGTATCAATGATTCTGTCAACGATTCTGAGGCTCGCTAAGATTTGATAACCACATTGCTCTGTGCTGGGCTAGAGCCCCTGAGATTAGTGCTTGTCAAACTTTCACATGCAGACATGTGGTCTTGCTAAAATGCAGATTCTGATTCAGGAGGCTTGGGGTGGAGCCTGAGATTCTGCATTTCTAACAGGTGGGCAGATGATGCCCTTGCTGCTCAGATGGGTCATAGTCTAGGTGGGGCAAAGCCTGAAGCTGGGAGGCAGAAGGCACAGGCTCAGGAAAGAAGCTGAGAAGTAGACATCCTGACAGCTTATTCCTTAGCAAAGTGACATAAGGAAATCACAGAGCCTGCAAAACCGACAGCTAGGTTCTTAACCCCCGCAGCGCTGCCAGTCTGGCTTAACCTGAGCAGCCCCTAAAGCAGCTAGGAGATTCAATCCGTTAATTCAATCCCTAAACAGCTACTCGGCCTGACTCTTTCTCTCTGATTCCTTGTTCAGCATTACAAGGTGAAACAAAAACCAAGATGTGATTCCAAAGTTCAATCTGATGTAATTGGGTGCTTTGTTGTTAGAGTGCGAACTACTCCGTTTGCAGGCCACTGCATCTGTGTAAATAATAGTTTCATGTTTACTGTTCTAGTAAATACTATGATAATAAAAGTGCCTACGAAGCTGACATAGACAGTTTCCAAATGATGGATGAGACAGAATCAAATTATTCTGAAGAGCTTGTGAATATTTAATTACTAGACATGGCCCTTCCCTTTGTGTTCATTGATACACTCAATAGTAATCATGGCCCAGGTATTATGCTGAGCATTGACATTTGTTATAAGGATTATGTGGTCCCAAAGGCCTGGCCAAAAACTCAGAAATTCAGCCTCTGTATCTTGTTTGATGAAACTCACAGGATCCACTCCATTGCTGGATTTATTTATTAAATGGAAGACTATGTGCAAATCCCTGTTCCATGTCCTCTGGAGGAAACCCAGAAATGAAGGTAGAGTTCCGAATGGTAGGGAATGAACAACAGGTGGTCTGGGCTTTGTTCAAAATGTGAGTCACACTAAAAATGAGTGTGGGGTTTTTTCTTTTAAGAGTCATTTCCACTCCAGATTTCAAAGTATGGTGCTCCACAACATGGGTATTTAATAGCCACCACAGCAGCTGTCTATTCAGGCAAAGCTCTATTGAACTGATATATTTTTAAGTGTGAGTAGCATTTGCAGGGCTGAGCAGAGGATCTGAGAAAGGGACTTCTCTTAAAGTCTTTTATCCCCTCTGGACAGAAGGTCATCAAATCAAAAGTTTGAAAACTTCTGGTTTATACTAGAATTATTTCTCAAAGAGCAATTTCAAGACAGATGAATAATATTAAAATCATTTAAAAGTAGGTATTAGCACCCACATGCAAATTCTTTATGACAGGGCTATGCTGTTGAAGGAAACTCCTGGAAATGATTAGGGAGAGAATGTGAGACCATAGGAAGAAGTCCAGAGTGAGGGCAAGCAGAGAAAGCAGGACCATCATGGAAAGGGCTGAAGGGAAGGATGTGTTGACACAAGCTCTAGGTAAGAAGTGTGATGTGGAATGAGAGGTACAGAAATGGATCACCAGCACCTTGAAAGACTGGAGAAGAAAGTAAAGGCATCACAAGGAATGTCACCTTATTGGAGAGGCCTTCCGTGACCAATGTGCCTAAAATAAATACTCTCATCCTTATGCATCATTTTCCAACCATTCACGCTGCTGGATCTTTTCCCCATGATACTTATTACTACATAACATTGTTTTATGTACTATGAATATATATTTGTTTGTCTTCTGTTTTCAGCTGCAGTGTAAGCCCCATGATGCCAGGAACCTGGTCTTTTTCACTGCTATATCCCTAAACCTAGAGCAGCGCCCGGCAATGGCATGTACTCAACAAAATATGTGTTAAATGAACTAAATGAATGAAAGCAATAAAGGGATTTGAGGAGGGGAAAAGGCAGAATGCTAGTACAAGTTTTAGAATAGAGATGCAATGAATAAGGATGGCAGGGGGAGAGAAAGTAAAAGTAGAACAGTTTATTGAAAATTTTAAGATAATAAGATATAGGAGGTCCTAAACTCACCCAAAATCCAGTCTAAGCAGTCTAGAAGCATTGTAAAATAGTTGTGAGCTTTAGAATCGAAGCATCAAATAATTCTCAAGGAGAAAAACTGAGCCCTTGATTCTGGGTAAAATGGCTCATGGACAGCAAAGACCCTCCAACTGCTCCCATCCCAGCAACTTGACTTGCCCCAGGGGTTCAACAAACCCTCCTGGAAAGTCACACTAGAAGGATCATCAGATGTCACTTGGGTGCTGTTCAAGAAAAGAGGAAAGCACAGTTAGTAAGGGGGAGAAACTTTAAAAATCTAGTAACTAGTCAGAAAAGAGAACTCGACTAGCCATCCCCCTGTTCCCCGCAGACAGTATCTCATTGTTGGGATTATGTTTACCTGAGAAAACACAAAGCCTCAGCTGTGAGTTTGTGGTTGTGCATGCCTAGTACTTATTTTACCAAATGTCTTTGTGCCCGGCAGGAGTGATGCTGAAGGGGCTGGTTCAGGCAAAGGACAAAGGAGCATCTTGTAACTCCACCAAGAAGAGAATGCATTCCAATGCACCTTCTCCATCAGAGCCTTGCATTAATTTGTCCTTGCCTTGTGTGTACTGATTCCCAGGTCTTAATCACCCTCAGACCAACAGGGTATACACACAGCAGAATATTTATTCCGTGAAAACAAAATTCAAACACAGGTTGATCTGATAGTGGGGTTTACCTCTGAAGAGGGAAGGGGAAAAGTGAGGGACACTTTATTATTTTATGAAGTCTAAAAAAGTGGTGACATTTGTTGCTTCTTTCCTTGCTTTATTTGTTCCGCTTGATATTTTTGAAACTGTAATTTTATTAAGTAAAAAAGGGATACATTATGAGTACTTATTTTACTTTCTTTTTTTCCATTTGACATTCCTAATATACGTATATTTTTAAGCAAATTAGGTTGTAGGAGAAGATTGTATTAAGAAAAGTTGATGGCCATTCAATTTTAAATGGTTTTAAAACATAACTACTACCACCTCACACCAGTCAGAAAGGCCATCATCAAAAAGTCTACAAATAGGGCTTCCCTGGTGGCGCAGTGGTTGAGAGTCTGCCTGCTAATGCAGGGGACACGGGTTCAAGCCCTGGTCTGGGAGGATCCCACATGCCGCGGAGCAACTAGGCCCGTGAGTCACAAGTACTGAGCCTGCGCGTCTGGAGCCTGTGCTCCACAACGGGAGAGGCAGCGATAGTGAGAGGCCCGCGCACCGCGATGAAGAGTGGCCCCCGCTTGCCACAACTAGAGAAAGCCCTCGCACAGAAACGAAGACCCAACACAGCAAAAATAAATTAATTAATTAATAAACTCCTACCGCCGACATCTTCTAAAAAAAAAAAAAGTCTACAAATAGGGAATTCCCTGATGGTCCCATGGTTAGGACTCAGTGCTTTCACTGCTGGGGCCCAGGCTCAGCCAAAAAAAAAAAAATAAGTCAATAATAATAAATGCTGAAGAGGGTGTGGAGAAAAGGGAACCCTCCTACACTGTTGGTGGGAAAGTAAATTGGTGCAGCCACTATGGGGGACAGTATGGAGGTTCCCTAAAAAACTAAAAAGAGAGCTACCATATAATCCTGCAATCCCACTCCTGGGCATATATCCAGACAAAACTCTAATTTGAAAAGATACATGCACCCCAATGTTCTTAGCAGCACTATTCACAGTAGCCAAGACATGGAAGCAACCTAAAAGTCCACGGACAGATGAATGGATAAAGATGTAGTATATATAATGTATACAATGGAATACTACTCAGCAGTAAACAAAGAATATAATAATGTCATTTGCAATGACATGGATGGACCTAGAGATTATCACACTAAGTGAAGTAAGTCAGACAGACAAAGACAAATATCATGATAACACTTATATGTGGAATCTAAAAAAAATGATACAAATGAACTTATTTACAAAGCACAAACAGATTCACAGACATAGAAAACAAAATTATGGTTACCAAAGGGGAGGGGAGGGACAAATTAGGAGTTTGAGATGAACACACACGCACTGCTCTATGTAAAATAGATAATACCAAGGACCTACTGTATAGCACAGGGAACTATATGCAATATCTTGAAATAACCTATAATAGAAGAGAATGTAAAGAAAGAACATATATATATATATATATATATATATATATATATATATATATATAAT
>NW_006782834.1:133689-136774 GCF_000442215.2 Lipotes vexillifer | reverse complement strand
ATATATATATATATATATATATAAATAATTGAATCACTTTGCTGTATACCTGAAACTAACATGACATTGTAAATCAACTATATTTCAATAAAATTAAAAAAAAAAATACCAAGAACATTGAAGGTGTTTGTTTCAGAAAGCAAAGCTGATGTCATGCCTCCTAGTCCCTTTCTAATTTAAGGACCTCAGGAACACAGAGTTTAGTTGATTTTACTCTTTTTTTTCCATTGCACACTATTTCCACAAGTCCTTGCTAGGCTCCTCTCTAATGAAAAAAATTTTAATGTTTTTCTGCTTTATCCCCCATTTTCAATCACACTTCTCTTCCTCCTAATATACCTACCCTAGAATATTTAATTGTATACACAAGGAACTATATTCAGTATCTTATATACTTATTTTGGGCTTCTTGCACTCAACATTATGTCTGAGAAAGTCATCCATGTTGTTGTGTGTATTAGTAATTCATTCTTTTTTATTGCTGTATGGTATTCTATTATATGAATATTCTACAATTATCTGTCTATTCTCCTGTTGATGGACTTCTGGGTTGTTTCCAGTTTTTAGTTATTATGAATAAAACTGCTATGAATATTCTTTTTTGTGTTTTTTAAAAAACAAATGCCCTTATTTCTCTTGGGTGTATACTTAAGAGTGCGATTGCTGGCTTATAGAACAGTTGTATATTTAGAGTTCATAGATATCACCAGTTTTCTAAAATGGTTATGCCAGCTTACACTCCCACTAGCAATGCATGAGAGTTCCAGTTGCTCCATATCCTTGCCAACTCTTTGTCATTCTATGGATAGTAGGTGTATAGCGGCATCTCATTGTGGTTTTAATTTGCATTTCCCTGTTAACTAAGAATGTCAAGTGGCTTTTAATATCCTTGTTAGCCATTTGGATATCCTCATATGTAAAGTGCCTTTTAAAATCTTTGCTTATGTTTTTTAATTAGGTGGTTTGTCTTTTTCTCATTGAATTTTAGGAGCTTTTAACACATTCTTGTTAGGAATCCTTTGTCACATACATGTAATTGGGAATAAATTCTCACAGCCTGGCTTCTCTTTTCATGCTGTTAATGGTGTCTTTTAACACCAAGTCCTTTTCAGGAATTAGGTAATAAATATATTTTATATGACACATATAAAGGAGAGAGCTTATCTTATTAGGTTATCAACATGTACAGGGTAATAAAATTTATGTCAATAACATCAAATAAAATCTATTTTAAATGACCATTTTATTCATTCAAACATACACTTCAATATTCATTCCAAGTTAATTATGTACAAGGCACTGTGTCTTGGGAACACACATGCCTGAGAGTCTTCTTGCCCTCAAGGAACTCCATGAGGTTGGCACATGATAAACTGCAATAGTGGAATGAGAGAAATGATAATAGATATGTGTACATTTCCATGAGATCAGGCTAGAGTGAATGAATGTACTATAAGGGAGCCCAGTGGGAAGAATATTAAATCAGTTTCACCAAGGGACATTTACCCAGACCCTTTAATGACGTGGAAGGAGAAAAACTTTCTGGAAGGGGTATGGAAGGCATGGAGGAGGGGTCAAATGCAAATACTCTGCTCTCGTTAAAGCACTGATTTCTAATAGGTGGTTTTCAGACCACCTGAACCAGGTTGACCTGGAGTACTTGTGAAAATTGCAGATTACTTACTGCCTTTTACCCTAGAACTTCTTAATTCAAACCTTTGGATGTAGGACTTGATAATCTGCATTTTAAACACACTCCTTGAGTGGTTGTGGTCTTTTTTACACCCTTATTTTTGAGAACCACTGAACTAGAATGTAGGGGAACCAATATGACACAAGACATGGTGCCTAGAACCAAGTTATGAAGAGCCTTTCCTTGAAGTTCATGCTGAAGAGTTTAGATTAAATCCAAGTGGACAATATAAGGACATTAAAGGAGTTTTTAAAGAGAAGAAATTTAAAAAATCAAGATGAATGATGTTGATAAATTGAGTTCTTTCTACTCCAAGGAGATGTAGAAAATCATCATCAAGGAAATCTGTGTGACCTATCTGGTAGTATTTGAACCATGCCTTGACTAAAAGTCAAAGGAGAAAGGAACATTTGTATTTCTTTTTCTAGATCAGGGATCGGCAAATTTATTCTATAAAAGGCCAGACAGTAAACATTTTATGCTTTGCAAGCCACACATTCTCTGTTATACCTACTCAACTCTGCTCTTAGCAGGAAAGCAGCCAAGCAGCCATAGAAAATATATACATGAATGGGCATGACTTGAGTCCCCACAAAACATTATTTACAAAATCAGGCAAACAAGATTTGGCCCATGGGAATTAGCAGTTTGCCTTCTTTAGTTCTAAATAACTTCACTCAATCTAGTTAAAGGCTTAACATCAAGAAGTTTGACTCGTGGCTATCTTCTTCCCCAAAATCATGTGCAATATCTGTCGTTTTAAATAAATATAAATCTGAAACAAATCATGATGAAAAAAATTAGCAAAAGCTAGATTGTCATATATTTCACAAGAAAGTGCCCTAAATGCTGAAAATGTAATGAGAAATAAGGGGGAGAAGCAGAAAGACTGTTTTAGTCTAGATTAAAAAAAAAATTGAGACCTTACAACCAAATATAATGCTTGAGGCTTGATAAGATTCTGGATCAAAAAAGGAAAAAAAAATCTATAAAGAATAAATATATATATATGACACCTGGGGAAGTTTGAATATGATCTACATATTAGATGATATTAAATCAATGTTACATTTCTTAGATCAGATAATGATATTGCAGATACGTAGAGAATGTCTTTGTTCGTAGAGATCCAGGCTTATATTTAGGGGTTAGCGTGTTGTGAAAATGGTTCAACAAAAACAGAGAGAGAGGGCGTCCCTGGTGGTGCAGTGGTTGAGAGTCCGCCTGCTGATGCTAGAGGACACGGGTTCGTGCCCCGGTCCGGGAAGATCTCACATGCCGCGGAGCGGCTGGGCCCGTGAGTCATGGCCACTGAGCCTGTGCGTCTGGAGCCTGTGCTCCGCAACGGGAGAGGCCACAACAGTGAGAGGCCCGCGTACCGCTAAAAAAAAA
>NW_006782834.1:122787-133660 GCF_000442215.2 Lipotes vexillifer | reverse complement strand
AAAAAAAAAAAAAAAAAAAAAAAAACAGAGAGAGAATATGGCAAAATCTTACCAATTGTTAAAGCTAGGTAAAGGGTATATAAATTTCACTGTACTATTATTTCAACTTTTCTGTGGCTTTGGCTTTTTCAAAAAATAAAATTGGGGGAAATAAATATTGCAGAGTTCAATATACAGTACGCTAGTTTCTCCTTTGGAAATGCGAAAGAGGACTGGGCTGCTTCAAAAAAAGTTAATTCCGTATTAGAATTCTATCATAAAGTAATGGAAGTCCTCGTAGACACACTCATTTTCAGGCCTGGAGGTGTCATTTAGAACTTTTGGCTCTGCCTCACCACAGGCCCACGGCACCCCCATCCGCCTTTGTTTTCTCTTTTTCTTCCCCCAAGTTGCCTGAAGGAGGGATGTGAAAAAAAATCCACATTCCACAAGTATATGACATGTCATAAAGCTGTGGACTGTGGCCATGCTCAGAGCTCTGCCCCACATCCTTTCTGGCGAGGGTGTCCCATATTGTGGCCCCGACATTGTCGCTGTTGACATGTTGAGTCCCTTCTGTGTGGAGTGTGGGAAGTCGATCAGAAGTGGGTGACAGAGGCAGAGCTGCCAAGGGGACAGAATCATCTGTTTACACAGTTCTCTTCTGTCTCCGGTTTTGAGTCCTCGGCTCTTTTATCGCCCTCTGCTTTCTGGCACAGCCCCGACTCCTCTGGGGGTCATTTCCGGAGTGGAACCCTTGCTCTGTCACTGCGCCTTTCTGTTTCTGTTTCCTTCCCCTTCCCCTGGGCAGTTACAGATCCTTGTGCTTGAAAATTGCTCGAAGGGGGACGGGGTGGTAGGCAGTTGCAAATGACTAAATTTAAATCGTACCAAACATAGCTCTGATTTAGGCTGCAGTATAAATTTATCCTGAAAAAAATATATATATGTATAATATGAAAGGAAAGAAAAGTAAGAGTGCTGTTTAAAAAGAACAGAGCTAACAATAACAACCACAAAAGCATCGTACATGTGGAAAAGCATGAGATTTGCCGTTAGGTAGACCTGGACCTGAATCTCTGCAATGCCACTGACTGGCAGGATGATCTTGGACAAATTACTTAACTTCTCTGAACCCCAATTTCCTTATCTCTAAAATGGAACAAGTAACACCTACTTCTTATTAGGATAAAATGTTGCAACATATTCTTTCTTCTTGGCTAAGAAGCTTCTAGATATCTGAACACTGATCTAGTATAACTGCTGGTTCCGCCTAAAGTGATCCTTTATATTCCACAAGGATGATTGAGTACACAGCCAACCTGGGAGACAGGGGGCAGTTGGATACCTGCCCCCAGGGCAAAGTGGAAAGCCCTTCTTTGAAGTCTTTACAATTCAAACGCATCCAGATATTATCAATGTTTCTCAAACCTTTAATGTGAACACAATCACCTGGGGCTCAGGTTAAAATGCAGATTTTTATTCCAAAATCTGGAGTGGGGCCTGAGTTCTGAATTTTTATCAAGCTCCCGGAATGCAGCTGCTGCGCTTCCCGAAACCACACGATGATGAGAAGACCCCAGGGTCTGTACTGAATAGGAGATCTCCCAGACTGGGAACTCCTAGGACTTCTTAGCTTCCTTTAATCCATCTTCATTCTCATTTTCATTCTGGGGCAGCGACTCATTTTAATGCCCATATTTTTAGTTTTCTTTCTATTAAATGTGATGTTCTTTCCACCATGTTTTAACAAAGTAAAACTCCTTTTCCAAAATAACTAAAACAGAGTGTGAGCTGCCAGTTGAAGCCTCACTAAGGAATTAAATAAACCATGAGCCATCTCCACAAGCATGAAGGAATGAGTTTTGCTGTGGAAAGTTGGGAATGAGAAAGGAAACTTAGCAAACAACTGCTCGGTGTGCAACCTTGACCCCCGGGGCCCCAAGGGTGGGCAGGAGACCTACAGTCTCCTGCAACTGTGAAAGTGAATAAAAGGGGAAAGCAAAGCTTTAGAGAGGCGAACCCGTGAACCTGTGCTTTTAGGCTTCTTTCTTCACTTCCCTCTCCAGCCTACAAGTCAGTGCACGCATAGCCCTCCCTCCTGTGGGAGCGATTGGGAGCCCAGGACTTGCCCAGCAGGTTCTGGCCCATTCAAGGCCTCCCTTGGTGAGTCCTGGTGGCTCGCAGGGCCCAGGGATTTTTAAACAGCTTGACTTAGCGTATGTTTAATGTCAGTGAATTGTTAATGGGGAAGAGTTGGCTAAATTTCTCATCTACAATCACCGAAAGAAGTTTTGAGGTTTTAAAAAAAAATCAACCAAAGCAACAAACACTTATGGAGAGTCCATTAAAAGCTAAGAATTAGGTCAAGGACTGTGGAAAATCAAATTTAATGAGACACTCCACTGTCTTAAGGAGTTTTCATATTATTAAAGGAGATAGACAAACATTTTAAAAGCCACGAGACATGAATAAATGCTGTAACAGTGAAACGAGTAAGAAGGTACAGCTAATCAGAGATGGGAATGATGGAGTCCAGTAAAGTGTAGTCTGTTTTTGCCCAGTGAGTGCCACAGGGCTTGTTACGTAAATGCACAAATATTCAGCATAAATGAACAGATGAGTGTGAATAAGTGAATGCAGAACAAGACCTTAATCTCTTAGAAAACTAAACCGGTTTTTTCCTGTTTTTTTTCTTTTTTTGAACTATCATCTGCTAGCCTCACATGGCATGCAGCCCTCACACTGCGTTCCATCCTCTCCCCTGACAGCAGTTAGCCTTAGTGTACAAATCACCCCTCACTCTGCCTTTAATGGGCTTTGGGGGTGGGGTGCTACTTGTATATTTGTAGCTATATCTGTCAGTCATTTCCCCCGGCTATTAGCAGATATCCTGAGAGCAGTCCTATAACCCTCGAAACAACTGTTGCCAATTTTCTCATTGAAGAAAACAGGACAAGGAGGAAGAAACAGGAGACAGCTTGGGGAAGGTGCACTGATAGTAAAGGACTGAGCTTTTCTGGAATGAGAGTTACCCAGCAACCTGCAGGTGGCCAGTCATGCCTCAGAGCCATGTGGGGCTGAATGAGACCAAAGGCCTGTGCCCTGTTCAAGTGGGACGGTGCCCTGTTGATTGTGTTTTATTGTGACACTATGTGTGATTAATAACCGTCTTTGAGGAAAATTTGCAGAAGACTTTCAAATGGGCAAATTTTAAAAAAAGATTTAGATTTCCAGGTGTCCTTTTAATGCAATACTAGGTGTTGTCGCGTAAGCCCACCTTTCAGGGTTTATCTAATTCTATAGGGTCTATGCCTTTCATTGTCTTTGAGCTATTTTACAACTCTGTAAGTTGTAGACAACTGACAGCAATGCCAATAATTCCTGTTCATAGAAATGCAACTTTACCAAGGTGAATGTGCTGTTAGTTCCACCATATGGAAGAGGCCAGTTTTGCCTCTATTGGCAAATTTATTTCAGTGCTCCTATTTGCCTGTATATGTAACTGTTCTCTGAAGTCTCCTTTGAACTGGTTTTTACATCTTACTGGTTTCCTCATTAATTGAGTTAAGTAAAATATTTGACACATATCTATTTTATATTTGTATGAAAGTCATGATAACAAGGCATCAGATATTCATACCTCAATGGCAATGGAGAAAATAGATCAAATGCAAGTTTGTAATTATGAAAGATAGTATACAAAATGAGTATTAAAACTTTATCCACTGGAGCTGATAACTTTAAATACAGCATGTTCAAGCGTGGTAGTTCTAAGAGAACAATTACATCTTCTTTTTCTCAGTGGTTATCAATGGGAACTCTTTGCAATATCATTGGTGTAGGGGAGGAAAAACTTTTCCTCTACCTTCTTATTGTAAGAGCCTGTGGCCTGCAAACTAAATTGACAAAAGCTAGATTAACAGGAGAAAAGGTTTATTCTGCATGTACACATGGGTTTCACGGAATGAAAAAGTGAAAACCAAAAGAAATGGTTAGGTGAGCAGAAACAGACTCGAAGATGTAAGAAAACAAACTTATGGTGACCAAAGAGGAAAGGTGGTGGGGGGGAGGGATAAATTAGGATTTTGAGATTAACATGTACACATGACTATATATAAAATAGATAATCAACAAGGACCTACGGTATAGCACAGGGAACTCTACTCAATATTCTGTAATAACCTATAAGAGAAAAGAATCTGAAAAAAAATAGACATGTATATGTATAACTGAATCACTTTGCTGTGCATCTGAAAGTAACACAACACTGTAAATCAATTATACGCCAATATAAAATAAAAATTAAAAAAAAAGAAAAAGAAGAAATGGTTAGGCCTGGAAAGTTATATACCGTATTAACAAAGGGTGTTAAGTTGTGAAGGACCGGTCAACACAAAGTAAAGGGGTTTGGGCTTCTAGGCATGGTAAATTATGGGAAGGTAAATATATGGGGGAAAAAACGAATGGAAGTTAAGGGTTATTTTAGTAAACTTTGTTTATGCAGACTCATCTCAGTTCAGACGTTTTATCTCCTGTGATAAGGGTTGTTTTCCTCCTCCTGGTGCTGGAGAGGGGAGAGGGCCCACCATCACAAAGGGAATTTAATGCCTTGCTTTAAGTCCCAAGGGGGAGGTTGGAGAGTTCCTGCTGTGTCTATTTCTTAATTGTCATCAACTCAAAATTATCCTTATGCTAAAGTGGCATATTTTGGCCGTGGCATATTCTGATCTCCCTTCATTGACACAAATTTAATTGCTTTATTTATGCCTGCTCCCTGATGTTGCTACAATATGTACATTATTTCTCCTGATATAATCACTGAAGATCCCCTTTAAAGCTTTCAGAGCCAGGTTTGCATTTCTGCATAGCTGATCTGCCTTACTTTATTTTCTCATCACATCTAGTTTCCAAGACTTCTTACCATTAGGGATCCATGAAAGAGAATCTAGATTGGATTGGAACTGTTGCTTTAGCCAAAATAATTAAAGTTATAACCAGTTCAATCTCCAGAGGATTTTGAGAATGATGTAACAACCAACGCTATTTCATTTTCGAAGTATATATAGCAGTTCTAACATGTATGTGCTTCACTACTCTTCTATACTGCACTTCACGTACTAATATGGAGTGACATATGATATATTAAATGAAAAAAAGCGAAGTGCAGAACAAGGTATACAATATGCTACCTTGTGTGTGAAAAACGGAGAAAGATCAGAATCTATATTAGAATTTGGTTGTATAGAAAAGATGGGAACAAAATTGGGTATTTTGGAGGCAAAGATAGAAGGGAGATTTTTAGACTATATACCGGTTTATGCTTTCTGCTTTTTGAACCTTGTGAGTGTATTATTTACTTTTTTTTTAATTAACCATTTTTCAAAAATGTTTTAAGTATAATGTAGCTCATTAGGCATTTCTTAAGTTCCAGTTTCAACAACATGTTAAAAAAAATAAATAAATAGTGAAATAAAATGTGAACTGTAAGATTATGAGTGCCTGTGGTCTATGTGCCAGAATGATCCATCAGAACAGACTGTGTGCTCCAAACAGATGACCCCTGGCACACTGAGAACACAGTCACTACTGATCAATAACGATATTATGCATAGCCTTTAATTTGCAAGCAAAAGAGGTTTAAAGAATGAGAGATTTGACATATACACACCACTATATATAAAATAGATAACTAATAAGGACCTACTGTATAGCACAGGGAACTCTACTCAATGCTCTATAATGGCCTATATGGGAAAAGAATCTAAAAAAGAGCGGATATATGTGTATGTATAACTGATTCACTTTGCTGTGCGGCAGAAACTAACACAACATTGTAAATCAACTCTACTCCAGGTAAAAATTTTTAAAAATTAAAAAGAAAAAAACGAATGAAGGAATTTGTGTTAGGAAAAAAAAAGAAAAATTGCAAACATAAGACTAACACCTGACATTCTTCTTCCCTGCTCCCCGGTTCTAAATCTCCAAAAGAAAGACCTCAGTTTCCAGGGTCCTCAAGCATTTGAGTTACAATCGGAGCTACAATTAAACTATGTTTTAAGATGTTTGGGAGCTTATCAAGTCTTTGGTCTGTATTGGAAGTGCATGGGTCAAATTATTTACACGGGGATACATAAAGTCTTACAAAAAAGGATACCGCCCACTTTGTAATATTACTGAAATCTTCGCTTCACACAGGGCTGGTTAGCACCCGTAAAGGAAAGGCCCTAAGCATGGGGCTTCTACTTACTCTAGGGTCCCTCTCCCACATTAATCCAAATAAAAGCAACGCAAATAGAAAATAAATATCAGAAAGGCTGGCAAATGTTTTATTTTCCCCAAAATGACCACTCTAATGCATGTTAAAAATATAAAATGCCTCAAAACCTTTTCTTTTCTATATTTTGAGGGGGGCGTGCCCTGTTTTGTGAATGCCTTCAAGCATGGGCCTCGTTTGCCTGCTGGGTAATCCAACAATAGATTTGCTCTACATCGTTACAGTCAAAACAGTGTTTTATAGATGTTAAAAGCAGATACATTTGAATCTTAGCTCCACTATTTACTAATTACACAACCTTGGGCAAGTCAGTTGGCTTTTTTGAATCTCAAGTTCCTCATCTTTTGAAACGTTCAAAATAATACCCACCTCTCAGGTATCTGTGAGAAGTAAGAATAGTTAACACCTATGCTTGCTGCAAGCCCTGCTCTGAGCACTTTAAGTATAACAAGTCATTTAATCATCAAGATGACTTTAGGAGCTATGTACTCATGTCAAACCTCAGAGGCCTGAGGGACATTGAATAATTCCCCAAAGTCACACACCTGGCAAGTGGCTGAGCCAGGATTTATACCAAGGCAAGTCTAGATCCAGAATTTATGCTCTTAACCACCACAGAATACTGATAGTGCTTCTGTGATGTGCTGACAGACTAAAGTAATAGTGGATTATATGAGAGAGAATTTCTTTTCTTTCTCAAGCAACAGTCTGTGTATCAGCATTCAAGTCAAGCACCCAGGCTCCTTCTATATTTGTGTTCATCTGCCTCGACGGAATTGCCTTCATCCATCTGGTCCAGGATGACTCATCATTATACACACATTCCACTCAGTCAGAGGGCTGAAGGGGACAGGCAGGTATGCGTCTTCCCTGCAACAGCATCCCTCTGAAGTTGCACATCTCACCTTAGCAAACTTCCTGTTGCCTAGTATATGGTCATACAGATACATCCAACTGCAAAAGAGACTACAAACATAGCTTTTATTCTGAAACAGAGAGGGAGAGGGAAGGTGGTAGAGAGGGAGAGGAGGTAAATGAAGCAAAATGTTTAAAACTTAGAGAATCTGGATAAAGGGTATATGGGTGTTATGTATACTGTTCTTGCAATTTTTCTTTTTAAAAACTGAACTGAAAAGTTCAGTTTTAAAGTTTTTAAAAAGTCTATTTATGACAGGGAAAAAAGGCAATATCTACTACTTAGTCAGAACTTAAATTCCAGGCCCTATGCTAAGTACTTGTAGCAAAAATTGCAGTTTTTCCAATCTATTCTTCTTTTCTTCAGAAAGTAATATAACCTTGATCTGGACAGGCGTGTGTGTGTGTGTGTGTGTGTGTGTGTGTGTGTGTGTGTGTGTGTGCCTTTCTTTTAGGAGTCCTCCAATAGAGAACAAGGGGGGGTGGGGGGGATCAGGGTATGGGCAAATCCTGCCACCTGTTTTTTAAATGAAGTTTATTGGAGTACAGCCACTTGTTTCTATATACATTTTTATGGCTGCTTTTGTGCTACAATGACAGTTAAGTAATCTGGTCCACAAGGCAGAAAATATTTGCTGTCGGGCCCTTTACAGAAACAGTTTGCTGACTCTTGCTCTAAACCAGTTGGCCTCAAACTTTAATGAGGATTAGAAACACACACATGCATATACATACACACAGGTATCTTTTCTGAGCCATTTATATCATACTCATTTACCCCTTAATATTTGAGTGTATTTCCCAAGAACATTTCTTGCATAACCACAGTACAGTAATCAAATGCAGGAAATTTAAAACAAATACAATACTTTTTCCAACTAACAGTCTGCAGTCTGATTTTGTCAATTGTCCCCATAGTGTCCTTTACAGCAAGTGTCCCCAACACCCTGGCCGCGGACCGGTAGCGGTCTACCGCCTGTGAGGAACCGGGCCGCACAGCAGGAGGTGAGCGGCGGGCAAGGGAGCGAAGCTTCCCATCACTTTCCATCGTTTCCCATTGCTTCCCATGGCTCGCATCAACAACCCCGTCCGTGGAAAAATTGTCTTCCATGAAACCGGTCCCTGGTGCCAAAAAGGTTGGGGACCTCTGCTTTACAGCAATTTCCCCACCTCCCACTGCCGGATCTGATTCAGAAACACATACTGCAGTTTACAGTCTTTTTGGTGAGTTGTTTTTCATGTCTTTCCCCTATTTTCAATAGGCGTAAATTTTTTTCAAAATTCAAAAATTCTTTATTAGAGATATTAGCCCTTCATTTCTGATAGCCACTGCAAAATTTTTCTTATAATTTGCCATTTGATTTTTGACTGTGCTTATGGTATATTTCTGCCCATGGAACCATGCAAAAGTGTTTCTGTTTTTTAAATGTAATGAAACATCTTTTTGCACCTGTATTTTGAGTCATAGTTAGAAGCCTTTTCCTACACTGAAGTTGAAGGTGGAATTCACCTATGTTTTCTTCCAGTACCTGTATAATTTCATTTTTTACATTTTGATCTCTGATTCATTTGGGGTTTGTTTTCAGGTGAAGTGTGAGGAATGAATCTAATTTCATCTTTTTCCAAATGGCTACCCAGTTGTTTCAACAGCACTTATTAAAAGTCCATCTTTGCCCCGGGGATTTGAGATCCCATAGTTATCATATATGAGCTTTCCACATGTAGTTGGGTCTATTTCTGGACTTTTCATTCTATTTCATTGGTCTGTTTGATTGTGCATGTGCCGGTATCACACGGTTTTAATTATAGAGGCCTTGCAGTGTAATGCAATAGCAGGCATGCAAGTCCCTCCTTGTAGCTCTTTACTTTGCCATGTTTTCCTAAATATTCCAGAATGTTTATTTTTCCATATGAACTTTATTTCAAATCAGCTTGTCTAGCTCCAGAAAAAAAGTGTTGGTGTTTTTGTTGGGATAACATTAAAATTCCGGATTAGGTACAAAACTGGTATTTTGAGACTAGAATAAGGGACCTTTTCCATTTATTTCAACCTTCTTTTGTGTCTTTCAAGAGTGTTTTATGGCTTGCTTTGTATGGGTATTCAACATTTTTTGTAAAGTCTATTCTAAATATTTTATCTTTTTTGGGTGTCTCTGTAAATAGGCATTAAGAAATTTGAGGTTTAGGAGATTTAAATGTAACATGTTAATTTTATATCCTGTTACCTTACTGAATTACTTTATTGTTATCTAAGTTTTACAATTAATTATCTAGGGCAGCACTGTCCAATTGAAATATAACGTAGTCATACATATAATTTAAAATTTTCTAGTAGCTAAAGTAAAAATTGTTAAAAGTAACAGGTGAAATAAATGTTAAAAATATGTTGTATTTAACTCAAGATATCAACATTTTTCAACATGTAATCAAGAGTAAAAATAAAATAGTTTTAAAATTTTTATATAGGGTCTTCAAAATCCAGTGTGTATTTTATTTATTTACAGAATATTTCAATCTAGAGCTTAAACTTTTATCAGAAATATTTTGTGAATTTAGATTTCATAAATTTTACAGTTGGAAGAGTATATTCACAAATCCAAATTATTCCAAACATACTTAAAAGTTTTCTTGTGACTGGAGCAAGTACCAAAAAGATCATTTTCTTTTAATATTTGTGTCCACATTGACAAAACTTGCTCTTCTTCTTTAGAAAAACTGACATGACTTTGTAGCCAAAGCATCTATCTGTTAAATAACTTCACTAATTCTTGTGTCAATTCTGTATTACTAACATCAAATTTTAAAAGGTATTTCAGGGCTTCCCTGGTGGCGCAGTGGTTGAGAGTCCGCCTGCCGTTGCAGGGGACACGGGTTCGTGCCCCGGTCTGGGAGGATCCCACATGCCACCGAGGGGCTGGGCCCGTGAGCCGTGGCCACTGGGCCTGCGCGTCCGGAGCCTGTGCTCCGCGGCAGGAGAGGCCACAGCAGTGAGAGGCCCGCGTACCGAAGGGAAAAAAAAAAAAAAAAA
This sequence comes from Lipotes vexillifer, assembly GCF_000442215.2. Taxonomy (NCBI): domain Eukaryota; kingdom Metazoa; phylum Chordata; class Mammalia; order Artiodactyla; family Lipotidae; genus Lipotes; species Lipotes vexillifer. The sequence goes on along the minus strand of NW_006782834.1, from coordinate 123,461 downwards.
AAGGTATTTCATAAATTGAGATTCAGCCTTGAAGTGAGGAATTAAAACCTCCCAGGGGTAACTCTCAGCAAATGGGGATAAGAATCTGGATAAATACTCCAGCACACCATTGTTCAGGTGGGCAATTCTGAGAGCCATTCTGTAGGCTTCGCAGGAGATTACGTGGACCTATCCTCAGGGGTGACCTTGATAATGCACCCTTCCGTCAGCTTTCCCTCCTTCTCCAGCTCATCCCCTCCTGTGTTCACTCTGGCTCCCTGGGAATAGCTCCTCCAAAAACAGCCTGTACCTAAGTCTTTATCTCAGGCTCTTTTTTTCAAAGGAAATTCAATAAAAGACAGAGATCTACCAAGTTTGGAGCATGGCCATGTGTAAATGGTGGAATGCTTGTGGAAAAACGAATTAGAAATATCTGGTAAGTCCTTAAAATATTAATCTGGATTTTGATTGAAAGGTGAGACCTAGAAATATAGATTTAAATGTATTCGTTATTAAATTAAGTAAGGAGAAAGGCAATGTTAAAAACTGTAGTCTGTACTGTGGCTATGTAAGAGAATATTCTTATCTTTAGGCATATACAACTTATTCTTAAAAGTTCAGAAAAATATGTATATGCATATATACGTCTCTCCTTATATACATATATGTATACATATATGAAAAGAGAGAGAAAG
>NW_006782834.1:121396-122771 GCF_000442215.2 Lipotes vexillifer | reverse complement strand
CTTGGTAAAGAGTATATGTGTGTTCCTTGTACTATTCATGGAGCTTTTCTGTAATAAAATTATTTCCAAATAAAAAGTTAGAAATACTACTATAGAGTTTCTTTTCAAAAACAGCAAACTTCAGTCATATAGCTTCAGGGTCAGCAGCAGCCTTTTATCTTTTTACCACCTACCTATAAAAAAATTTCCTGAAATGCTGACAAGCTAATATTGTCAAAGCCTCCACATTTGGGTTCACAAAGAAAAACAAGGAAACATTCACTCGGAAATGATTATAAACAGTCACACTTTCCCCCACTTGAAAACAAAAGGTAACGTTGGCTATTGCCTTTAAAAACTTGGCTGGCCCTTTCCTTACTGTGATGACCTGGTTTGCAGAGGCACTGAGAAAATTCATTAAAAAATGGTAAAACAGCTGAGATGTTGGATTCAAAGGTCATGTGCGGATGTAATTTCTTCCCTGGATTTCTTGGAAACTTTGCTCAGGAAATCTGTTGCTGAGTTAGTAAATAAAGACAATACAGATATAATGGGGAGAAGGAACCAACAGTACACTGGCCAGCAACTTGAACAAATGCCTGTGAGGCAGCTCTAACATGTCAAGGCTAAAGAACTTTTACAACTGATAGTACACAATTCCTTCACTTGCCAGAGTTTACTATTTGGCGGAGCTCACAACTGTCATCTGTTCTAACTGCTCATCGGCAGTTTTCCGCAGTCTCTAATGGTACCTGTCAGGTCATCATCCGGTCTATGCCTAAATATGTCCATTATGCCTGAAACCGCACTATTATTCTGTCTCCTTGTATAAACAATGATGTTCATGGCATTATTTTTAGTAGTAATTAACAAATTAAGAAGACCTTAATGTCAGCCAGTAGAAAAATTCATAATTCATTGAAATTCTGAGTATTATTAAAAAGGATCAGTTGGATTTATAGATACTTATTTGGAAGACAAAAGTTTACAATATATCACTAAGCAAAAAAAAAAAAGAGATTGTAAAATAGTTTACATAACATCATTCTGATTTTTTTACAAAAAGCTATAAACTTGATCTCCATCTGCCCCAAAAAAGTCTGGAAAAATAAATTCCAAACAATTCCAAACCATTAACAATGGTTTCCTGTAGGGAGGATGGTGGAAACAACTTACTCCTACTTCTTGTGTTTCATTGTGGTGAGAGTTTCCCTTACACCTCTGATCTCTTGATCCTCGTTCCTATTCCGCTCCTTGGAGGTGTGTGGGCAATATGATGGGATACGCTTATTCTCTCTGACTCTTATTTCCAGGTAAGGAGTAGGCATTAGAGAAATACCACTGCTGGGTGAAGGAGTAGATTGGCAGGTTTGAAGAAGAGCGCTGTCTCTTTCCC
>NW_006782834.1:105042-121386 GCF_000442215.2 Lipotes vexillifer | reverse complement strand
TCTTTCCCTCTGGAATCCGACTCCAGCAGAAACCACCCTTCTGCTCTTTCATTCCATGCTGTAAGATATGAGGATGGACCCCCTTAGGTGAGGAGGCCGTGGTTGTAACGGGTTCCCAATAATTCACCGACTGGGGCAGATAAGTGCTATCCTGGGGTTTGGAAGCAGCAAGCCGACTGCTGCCTCCTATCTAGACTGTAGATTATACAGTAGATCTAGCAGTAGCAAAGCTGATGTTTTGCCATCTGCCTGATTCCTTATTTCTCATTGGTTCTAAACTTGGATGAGTAATAAGTATCATTCACTGGAAGCCCTCAAATGTGAAAACACTATTTTCTTTTTCTTTTTTATGCTTATATATTGTCTGAGTTTTTTGTAATGATGAGCATGTATCAATACTACATAGAGAGATATTGATACCTCTAGATGTAGAGGTATAAGGTCATAAAATCTATATCCTCAGTTTTTACCTAACATCAGTATTCTTCTTTCCTCTCTGATTTGTATTGTCCTTCATACTTCAGTTGCTTAAAGCAACCACATTGCCTTCCAAGCTTAGGAGGGGTGTTTTTCCTTGATCTTCTCTCTACTCCCTTGGTCACTGGACACTAATTCGCTTGTTCCATACATACTTTCCCCTATGATAGAAACCATCTAATTTGGCTTCTCTCAAGAAGATCATTGCCTTTATTCCATTAAGTCATTCCTATTCAGACTAGGGAAAAAGCTTTTCCTATTTTTCTAGACCCCCCCCCCAATAATTTTGCTCTGGTGACAGACTAAGAATGGTCTCCCAAGTATTTATGGAATGTCTCCTTCATTTTCCATATCAAGGACTTCAAATATATAAAACACTATGTCCTCTCAAATCTTTATTTTTCCAGGCAAAATATTTCCACTTTCTTCAGCTATACATCACATGACATGGTTTTGATTCCCTCTAATGTATTGGCCACTCCCCTCTAAATGGCCCCCAGTTTGTTGATAAGCCTCCTGAAAGGTGTTAATGAATGATACCCACAGAGGAATATAGTTCTCTGGGTGTGATCTGAGCAGTGCTGAACAGAAAAGGGTCACAACCAACTTGTTACAAGGATGGTACACCCTTAGCACAGTGGGAAGACTGGTGGTATACTTATTGTATGTGCGATATTGGTGATCATGTCAGAGGATCCACTCATATTGGGCTTACTGTAATATGAAACACATAAATCACGTTCAGCCATGCTGTTGGTAAAACAGATTCATTCCTCTCAACATACAAACATCTCACATCACTTCCACACTAAATTATAAACGCCCCCATGTTTTCTACAGTGATCATCTCTTCACAGCAAAATATCCTTCCTCCTTTACTGTCTATCACGGCTCAGTCCAGGTGATTCTGATCTGAGTACTTTGAAGTTACTCTTATAAATAATGCTAATAAGAAAAATCCAGTAGTCTCTTTTCAGGCCCAGTCCTGCCCTCTAGAATGTTGACATTGTTGGCCATTCCCTCATTCTTGGGTTCTAGATTCTACTGCCTTCCAACTCCCATAGCACTTTCAAGGTTCCCTTTCCATTTCAAACAGTTTCTCTTCAGGCTGTCCCACCCATATCTCTGTTATTATCCCACTTAAAACACGTCAATGCCTCCTTATAGCAGTTGTTCACGAGCCATTTATATATTGGAACCATCTGGGGAGCTTTTAAACATAGCTAAGTCCAGGCCCCATCCCAGACAAATTGAATCAGAATTAATATAGAGACTCCTGGATTTAAAAACCACCAGAGATGGCCCCTACTTTTTTGTCCAGCATCACCTCTCATCCCTTACCTAATGATCTAACCATATTAAATAGATTTCTTCAACACGTGCTGTTTTCTCTTTCTAGGTTGTACACTGTCAGTTTAAGTGTCACCTCCTCTGTGAAGCCTTCCCTAGGTCTACATCAACTACACACTATTTTTTCCTTACTATTTAATTCCTTTGACTTGATAGTGAGACAGGGTTTAGGTTGAGTCAAGTTGGTAAAGCTGTAGGTATGCCCAAATCAAGGAGCCAAGAGTAGGAAGGGGTAGAAGGTAGAGTATGAAGAAGGGGTGGTACTCATATCCCTTTCAAAACCTTCACACGCATGTACATAGACACACACACACACACACACACACACACAGACATACACACACACAGTGAATGAAAGTGGGGTCCTCTTCAAAGACCTTAGATTGCAAAGAAGTGAAAAGAAAGCATTTGGGGAAGAGATAAAGGATGTAGGAGGATTGTTTTATAATTAAAGGATCAAAAGAAAGTAGAATGTAGTCGGCTGGGGATGATAGTGAGAGAGAAGCGATTGTTTTTTGGCAAAGGGCCTCGGGTGACTGGAATGAGAAGTTTGGGGCAGACATGAGGGAGCTTGTGGGATTTACATAGCTGGTGGGGTGAGGGGTGTGTGGTCAGCAGCTGTGGGCAGCTGTCTGCAGCTTCTCAGAACCAGTTTTTGATTCTGAACTAGGATTGATGTAAAGGTCATTGGTCCGTTGTTTGTGGTCAAACTTCTTTCTAGTTTTGAATACTTGTTGTTCTTCTGATTGTTTCAAAAGTTGCTGTCCTGTGATTTCTCTCTTAAACTATCTTAGTATCTTGAAATAGAGAATAATATTGATTGCCTACCCAACACCATTTCCCATTTACTCTTTAAATGACTTCTTTCCCATACAGCTATGTGCTTTAAAGAAACATGATTCCATTCCCACCTCCTTATTATGATTAGTCTAAAGTTTAGAGCAATCTGTGCATGGCATTTCCCAGGCAACTGTAATTGGTTTGGGGAGTGTACCTAACCCCAAATCTAATTGGTTAGGGGATAGGGTTTCTCTTCTTCTGGACACATAGAAGAACTTTTGTAGCCCAGTGACCACTGACAGCCATCTTCCAACAAAGAGAAAAACAAAGGGATAAACCCACTCCTGAAGACAGCAAAGCAGAGGGATGCAAAGAATCTAAAGCTTTGATGATATCACTGAGCCACTGAATCAGCCAAACTTGGATCCTGCCCTACCTCTGGACTCTTTGTTATATGAGAAAATAAATGTTATCAGTTAAGCCATCTCTGGTGATGATTTCTGTTATTGTAGCCAAAAGCATCTTAACCTTCATCTGGATATAATTTAAAAAGATTAAATGCCTTAAACTCACATAAATTAAATGATTATCTCCTCAAAATTTCTTCAACCTTCTTGAATCTTGGCCTTAGTTCTCTCTTTCCAATATTGGTTCTAGAACTCTGCATTCAAATATCACTAAGATGCACATACTGCTGCTACCACTCAGCTCATAGACCTTCCAGGAGAGCGAGGGAGGACTGATATGAGAGCTCCTTCCCCTTCCCAAGGCTTGGAAAGGAGTCAGATTGATTTTAACTTATCCAGTACAGGAAGCAAGTTGTTAAAGCTTTTTAAAATTATTATTATAAAATAACATATGCATCTGAGATAGCTCTAGAATGGAATTCCCAAATGATAGGACTGTATGATTTGAAAGAGGAAGAAAAAGTTAATGTGTCATCTGGTGTGTGAATATTTTATTGTCATTGAGAAAAGTTATAAGTCCATTCATCACACTTGGTTTGCTACTCTATATCCTTTTCTTGTTCTTCAGAGGAAAACAGAATAGTTTTTGTAGCTACAAGAGGCACATCTCTCAGTTCCTGAAAGTTTTGTAGAACAGCAGCAGGAAAGAATTATTTCCAATGATCTCACAATTGACACAAAGTTGTAATTTCATTTCTCTTCAAGAAGGCGGTCTTTCAGATATTGAAATTAGAAGGCTCTTTTAAAAATGATAATACAGAAGAGACAAATTGACACTTTGATGATGATTTTTTGTCTTTCCTGTCACTATTGGCAACACAAGTCACTATTAAGGTGGCTTCCAAAAACACTTAAAGAACAACTGTAAAAATTACAAATGAATCAAATGAATTAAAACTTAGGAAAGAGAAAGTTCAAGCGATCCTTCTAATTAGGGAATATAGACCCAAAGTAGAGTATTTCACAGTCCAATTTAGTATTCAAACAATCAAGGAAACATATATTTTGAATTATTTGCATGTCTGCCTTAAAAGTTTAAAATATCTTAAAAGTTTAAAATATCTTAAGTGAAAATGATAAAAATACATTCAGAAACTATGGCTTGTGGAATCATTACTTCTCCCTCTTCATAGCAAGAAGACTCTACAATAGGATTAGGCTTGTCCCCATCTTCCCATAATCACTCTCTATCCAATTAACATTTTATTTTCTTTAGAGCACTTATCATTCTCCGAAATGTTCTTCTCTATTTGTTGTCTAATTCCACTAGAATGTAAACTCCACAAAAGCAGAAACCTCATCTAGTGTATTGCTCCTGTGTTCTCAGCAAGGCACTTAGAACATCTAATGCCTTTTAGGGGCCTGGTAAATATCTGTTGCATACATAAATGATGGATAAATAAATCTTGGCGAAAATATGTTTTAATTTACAAGGGAAAAGAAAAGACTCTGTACAGTATATCCTAACTAATTCAATTAATTAGGAAAATTTTCCCCGAGAAGTATTAATAATGTGACATTGCTAACAGATAGGCATGGGCATTTAGAAGCTAGTTATAAAAAACGAATGCTAAATATGTACAGATCCTTTTTAATACAAAAAATATTTACGGCATGATTTGGATTATTTTAAACGTGTCTAAACTTAAATTTAAATCTTCCCAAGTTGAAAGGTGTTTTACTAAGAAGGACAAATGCCATCTCGAGAATATTTATGATCAGAGCTTTCTGACCCAGCCTGAGACCCGGGGCAGCAATCACCAAAAGTAATTCTTCTAACTGCCCTCACTAACTAACTACTCTTTCACATGTAGCCAAAATCTCCAAAGATGGTGAAAACTTGCCAAACACAGACTATATTCATTTGTTCAGATTGCTATAACACAGCACCATAAACTGGCTAGCTTATAAACAACAAACATTTATTTTTCACGATTCTGGGAGGATCGGTGAGACCCCACTTACTACATGGCTGCCCTTCTGCTTTAAACTCACAGCGTGGAAGGGGCGAGAGATCTCTCTGTGGCCTCCCAGATGGGATAAAGGTACCGAACCCATTTATGAGGGCTCTGATCTCATGACATAAGCACCTCCCAAAGACCCCCATCTCCTAATACCCTCACCTTGGTGGCGAGGATTTCAACATATGTATTTTGGGGAGACACAAACATTCAGACCATAGCACAGACAGACAAAAATGGCAGAGCCAAGAGTTGAAATTTCAGGTGTCTAACTTCAAAGCCTGTGCTTTTTTCAATATATAATATTTTCCAGTAGATCAGAGTTTGATGACATGTCAGACATGAAAATGAGATAGAGAGAAGGAACAGCTTAGAATCGTTTGGCATTTACAAAACACATGCTTTTCATGATCTTAAAATTTTCGTGGTTAATCAAAAAGTGAAGGTCACATTAATAAGGTACTAGATGCGGTCAGACAAAAGTCAGTATCAAGTAATACATACAAACAGCATGTATGACGTTCCATCCAGGGAAGACCATTTCCATCATCATCACCATCAAACAATTATTGAAGAACCTACTGGATGACAAAGCAGGTGTTATACTAAGGAATTAACCCAAGAATTTGAAACAGTAAATTTGATACTCCAAAGATCTTATTTCTTGAGTTAACCACAATTAACTGGAAAGCTCAAATGTGTTGACAGTATGTTAGCGTGAAACAATTAAGATATGGATCTTTGTCAAGGAAATTTCCTTCTCCTCACTTCCATGCATTGGAAGCCAAATGCATGATTAGTACGGATTTGTTCAAAGTGTATAAAGTGGCAAAAATGCTGAACTAGTAACTGTATATATTGAAATTAAATGACAAATACTTGCTCTTTCACCTTGAATATTTACAGTAATATTTTGTTTCCTCTATGAGAGTCTTACTGCATGTAATATAAATGAAAATAAAAATGTCTTGAAATACAAGAGAATCTGATAAGGTCATTTGTAACATTTCTGAAAAGCTTTGAAATGCGGTCTTTAGAAAAATGCAAGTTTTAAAAAATGTCATCTATCAACATTTATTTCCAATTTATTCCAGCATAGATCAATACCTGATATAACTAAAGCATTGTTTTTCTCAATGCAAATGAAAAAAAAAAAAAAAAAGAGCTTCAGTTAAAACAAGCCACATAGACCCAAATTTGAGATTCTCATAATTTTTGTCAAGTTCTACTAGAAAGTCTAAAAGTTTTGTTTGGACTCCTAGCTGGACTGGGAGTATAGAGAACTTTGCATTTATGCACAATATTCCTAGTTACATTTTTGCCCAAAGCTAAGGTTATCGCTTTCGTAATGAGTATTAATACTTCCTGTAAAGCAATCTGCTTTACCACCTGTTGTTGAAAATATTCCATTTTCTTTCACAGTTGCTAGAAGATTCCTCTGCTTACATTTTGATTTCACACAGCTTCTGTGAGCCTTTCATTAGAAAGAAATCAATTCTGTAGCTAGATTAATAGAAATTGTTTGTTTATATTCTAAACAATCTGATCAGGAGTGGTTGAAAGGAGAGCTAAGTGATTCAAAAGAGGGAAATAGAATATGAAGTTTCCAAGCTACCACTGGCCGAAAGCCAAATATATTCCAGGGCTGCTCAGTGACCAGCAAGACACAAATTGATCTTGGTTGAGTCATAGAGGGCAGGCAGGTGCTTTTGACCCCAAACAGTTGTATTTCTTGGCCTCCTCTGTTCTGGCAGTGTCATCTGTAAGGCCAGGTAGCAGAAGAGCCTGTAGGACTAAACGCTTTGCTGTAACTGACTTGATTCATCTGGTGAGGGAAGCCGGCCCTTTGCTGGATTTCAGCAAACAATTGCTGTGGCACCATCTTTTATAAGCATAACACTCAAGAGAAAATACATATTAAATTTCGAAAGGCTGTTCTTGGGTCTTTAATCTCCATACTTTTCTTTGAAAATCATGCTTTCCATGAATATAATGGAGCATCATGAGAAGTTAAATAATATAAATATTGAATTATACATTCTTATTAGGAAATGAGATGATGTGGCTAAATTTTTAGTTTTGGAGAAATATTTTCTATTTTAACTGAAAAATAAAAAGTGTACATTTAGGAAAGAGGTATAGAATAGACCCCATCTCAAAATTCATACCAATTTTTAGGAGACACAGAGAAATTAAAACCCATGGCTAAGCCTACATAATTACAAATGCCCATTTAATTACATGAATTCAGCCAACAAAGTAAATTCCATAAAAATCAATAAAAGTCTCTTTAGTTTTCTTTTCAGTCACATAGATGAGATAAACAGTTGACTAGTTGAGGGTATTTTTAAATGGCCTTTTAAATAAATATCTGTTGTTCTTTTATTTAATCACAAAAGTAATACATGCTTATTATGGAAATTTTATAAAATATGAAAAGATCCAAAGTACAAAATAAAATTACCCATAAAGCTATTGTTCAAGTATAATCATCATTATGTTTTTATTGTACGTCTTTTGGGTTTTTCTATGCATAAATTATATGTATGTTTACAAAAAATTGGGTTAAAATTGTATGCATCATTTTGTGACTTGTTTTCCCCCTCAATATTATACACAGTTTTCCTTTATTCTACTACATTTAATCTCTTATGACTGATATGTAAATTGTTGTCAGTGTTTTGTTAATATAAATATAGCTGCAATAAATGTCTTTGCAAATAAATTTGTGTATCTACTTTCCATTATCTCATTAGGGAAATATTAGCACTGGAATTCTAAGATAAACACTTAGCCTTTTAGAAACATTGAAATAAATTATACTCTTACAAATGTGATACTAAGGCTAGTTTGCCGATGCCCTAGCTAACACTGGGTGTTATCAACCACCTGTCTTCATATGTAGACAGAGCATAATCTAACAAGTGCAGGAGATGGACAAGTACATATATTTCCTTGTAAATGGTCCAGAGATTTCCCCTGAGTTTCCTTTATGCTCAATTATAATATGAGCCAGAACCAAGTCTTCAAAAGCAGGACAAAGGGACTAAATTGACAAGAATTTGGGCCACCATGTCCATAACTTTCCTGTTGACTCATTTGTTCCTGCACACTCATGTGCCTTAGCTCTGAGGCTGCCTTTGTTTCAAGTTACTCAGTAAGTTACAAAAGTCAAATCAGCAACAAAAGAAGTGAGTTGGAACACAGTACAGTGGTTGGCGCATTTATCCCTGCAAGTTCAATATTTTATTGAAGTATATTTGTCTATTTATCCATGAGACTAAAAAGCTGTGATTTGTTCCATCTTTTGTTACCCACACAAAATCAGTATATTGAAAACAAACAGAACCAAATTAGTTTCCTAAGAAAATTCCAAAGGAATTACACTATCACAGGCATCAACAGTGTTTTCTGTAAAGGACCAGATAGTCAATATTTTAGGCCTTGCCAGCCATATGGTCTCTGGCACAATTATTCAACTCTGCCCTTGTAGTATGAAAACAGTAATAGACAATATGTAAGCAGATGAGCGTGGCTGTGTTCCAATAAAACTTTATTTATAAAAATAGGCAGCTGGTTGGATTGGACCCTGAGGCTGTACCCTCAGGCAGACCCTCAGTCTGCCAACCCCTGCTCCATCTTACTATTTGATTGTAAAAAGAAAATACACCAAGGAATGTTTGTATAATTATCTTCCTGAAATGAAATCATTGTTTATATGAAGTGAAATCATTCTTTGCATTAAGATATAATTTTTATTAAACATCTGTTAAGTGTGAGGGATCACATGAGCCCCTGACATTCTAAGAAAGGCCCATAGAAGGGACAAGTCAAAGAAAAGGGCTGAAGGTGAAAGGGTCTCCACAGGGTGCCCTTTGCCTCACCCAAATAAAATTTAATACTGAAACTCTTCTAAAGTATCTTAGAGCTTATAAATCTTCATAGTTAGGAACAATGATAGACCCCAAATCAAAAACAGAGCTCTGCTCGGTGAAAAGGAACAGATCTACCATCACCAGTGAAGAGCGGCCGTTATCATCTTGATCACTGAGTATTAGCATTGGCAGGTTTGTTGCACATTATCGATTATTTTGGTGCTTATTTGGAGATAATTTTCAAACATTAGCTATCATGGCTAGTAAGAGCAAATAGCAAAGGAGTGACGGAATGGCTTGAAAGTGCTTGCGAGAGGCCTAAGATGACAAAAGAAATGTTCAAATGTAAAGTCAGAACTAATACACAGTTCTTTTATAAAACCACTTAATATAGCTGTCAGATTGTATACACTTTTATAGTGTCACTTTGGCTCTATGAATAAAAGGACTTATGTATCAATGAGCTAACATGCTCAAAAGTTCAGAAGAGACTTTGTATTCTATTCCTTCATGACACAAACCTTTCTGCCAAAGAATTTTGGCTTCTGTTGCAGATTAATTATGGCCACAAATCCTTTGACACTTTCACTGAGAGCTGGGCTCTATACTCTCTCAGATTCTCTGACTAAAAGAATACAATGAAAGCCCCCTTTCTCAGTTTTCAGGTCCAGGTCTTAGGAGCCTACCATTTTCATTTTCTGTCTCTTGTAACACTACACTTGGAGCCGTGAATGGCTGAGTAAGAAGTCCAGTTACCCTGCTGGAGAGTAGGAAATCCAACTATCCTGGGACACAGAGAGGCCCCAAGACCACATGAAGAGGAATAGGGGCCCAGCTGAGTCCAGCCCTGCAGCCATCCCATCAAGGCATCAGCCATGTAGGCAAAGCCATCTTGGACGCTCAGGACCAATTCAGTTGCCAGAATGTTAGTAGAAGAATCACCCAGCTAAACCCTTTCCAAATTCCTGACTCACAAAATTGTGAGATATGATAAACGTTGTGTTGTTTTAATCCACTAAGTTTTGGTGTACTTTGTAATGCAGCAATAGGTAACTTGAGTAGCATACACGAATGACAAACAGCAAGAGACACTTATATGCATCCTAGCAATTACTTACTTTGAGTTTCTCTCGTTTATTTTCCCGTTACTTTCAATAAAATACACATCCCCAGTTTTGCTTCTCTGGGTGTCGTCATCTGAAAGTCCTGTTTCACTTCCTAAACAATGACCTTCATGAAGAAATATCTAAGATCACTGTTGACACATAATTACCAATAAAAAAATTACTTTTTAAAAATTTAAAATCTGGGGAGATTGGTTCAAGATGGTGGAGTAGAAGGACGTGCTCTCACTCTCTCTTGCAAGAACACCGGAATCACAGCTACTGCTGAACAATCATCGACAGGAAGACACTGGAACTCACCAAAAAAGATACCCCACATCCAAAGACAAAGGAGAAGCCACAATGAGACGGTAGGAGGGGCGCAATGAAAATAAAATCAAATCCCATAACTGTTGGGTGGGAGGCCCACAAACTGGAGAACACTTATACCACAGAAGTCCACCCACTGGAGTGAAGGTTCTGAGCCCCACATCAGGCTTCCCAACCTGGGGGTCTGGCAATGGGAGGAGGAATTCCTAGAGAATCAGATTTTGAAGGCTAGCGGGATTTGATTGCAGGACTTTGACAGGACTGGGGGAAACAGAGACTCCACTCTTGGAGGGCACACACAAAGTAGTGTGCGCATCAGGACCCAGGGGAAGGAGCAGTGACCCCATAGAGACTGAACCAGACCTACCTGCTAGTGTTGGGGGGTCTCCTGCAGAGGTGGGGGCTGTCTCACCATGAGGACAAGGACACTGGGAGCAGAAGCTCTGGGAAGTAGTCCTTGGCAGGAGCCCTCCCAGAGTCCACCATTAGCCCACCAAAGAGCCCGGGTAGTCTCTAGTTTTGGGTCATCTCAGGCCAAACAACCAACAGGGAGGGGACACAGCCCCACCCATCAGCTGGCAAGCGGATTAAAGTTTTACTGAGCTCTGCCCACCAGAGCAAAACCAAGCTCTACCCACCACCAGTCCCTCCCATCAGGAAACTGGCACAAGCCTCTTAAATAACCTCATCCACCAGAAGGCAGACAGCAGAAGCAAGAAGAACTACAATCCTGCAGCCTGTGGAACAAAAACCACATTCACAGAAACATAGACAAGATGAAGAGGCAGAGGGCTATGTACCAGGTGAAGGAACAAGATAAAACCCCAGAAAAACAATTAAATGAAGTGGAGATAGGCAACCCTCCAGAAAAAGAATTCAGAATAATGATAGTGAAGATGATCCAGGACCTCAGAAAAAGAATGGAGGCAAAGGTCGAGAAGATGCAAGAAATGTTTCACAAAGATCTAGAAGAATTAAAGAACAAACAAACAGAGATGAGCAATACAATAACTGAAATGGAAAATACACTAGAAGGAATCAATAGCAAAATAACTGAGGCAGTACAACGGATAAGTGACCTGGAAGACAGAATGGTGGAATTCACTGCTGCAGAACAGAATAAAGACAAAAGAATGAAAAGAAATGAAGACAGTCGAAGAGACCTCTGGGACAACATTAAACAAAACAATATTTGCATTATAGGGGTCCCAGAAGGAGAAGAGAGAAAGAAAGGACCTGAGAAAATATTTGAAGAGATTATAGTCGAAAACTTCCCTAATATGGGAAAGGAAATAGCCACTCAAGTCCAGGAAGTGCAGAGTCCCATACAGGATAAACCCAAGGAGTAACATGCCGAGACACATAGTAATCAAATTGGTAAAAATTAAAGACGAAGAGAATTATTGAAAGCAGCAAGGGAAAAATGACAAATAACATACAAGGGAACTCTCATAAGGTTAACAGCTGATTTCTCAGCAGAAACTCTACAAGCCAGAATGGAGTGGCATGATATACTTAACGTGATGTAAGGGAAAAACCTACAACTAAGATTACTCTACCCAGCAAGGATCTCATTCAGATTCGATGGAGAAATCAAAAGCTTTACAGACAAGCAAAAGCTAAGAGAATTCAGCACCACAAAACCAGCTCTGTAACAAATGCTAAAGGAACTTCTCTAAGTGGGAAACACAAGAGAAGAAAAGGACTTACAAAAACAAACCTAAAACAATTAAGAAAATGGTAATAGGAACATACATATAGATAATTACCTTAAACGTGAATGGATTAAATGCTCCGACCAAAAGACACAGGCTTGCTGAATGGATACAAAAACAAGACCTATATATATGCGACCCACTTCAGACCTAGGGACACACACAGACTGAAAGTGAAAAAGATATTCCATGCAAATGGAAATCAAAAGAAAGCTGGAGTAGCAATACTCATATCAGATAAAATAGACTTTAAAATAAAGAATGTTACAAGAGACAAGGAAGGACACTACATAATGATCAAGGGATCAATCCAAGAAGAAGATATAACAATTATAAATATATATTCACCCAACACAGGAGCACCTCAATATACAAGGCAACTGCTCACAGCTATAAAAGAGGAAATCGACAGTAACACAGTAATAGTGGGGGACTTTAACACCTCACTTACACCAATGGACAGATCATCCAAAATGAAAATAAATAAGGAAACAGAAGCTTTAAATGACACAATAGACCAAACAGATTTAATTGATATTTATAGGACATTCCATCCAAAAACAGCAGATTACACTTCTCAAGTGCACACAGAACGTTCTCTAGGATAGATCACATCTTGGATCACAAATCAAGCCTCAGTAAATTTAAGAAAATTGAAATCATATCAACCATCTTTTCTGACCACAATGCTATGAGATAAGAAATCAATTACAGGGAAAAGAACGTAAAAAAAACAAACACATGGAGGCTAAACAATATGTTACTAAATAACGAAGAGATCCCTGAAGAAATCAAAGAGGAAATCATAAAATACCTAGAGACAAATTACAGTGAAAACACGACAATGCAAAACCTGTGGGATGCAGCAAAAGCAGTTCTAAGAGGGAAGTTTATAGCTATACAAGCCTACCTCAAGAAACAAGAAAAATCTCAAATAAACAATCTAACCTTACACCTAAAGGAACTGGAGAAAGGAGAACAAACAAAACCCAAAGTTAGCAGAAGGAAAGAAATCATAAAGATCAGAGCAGAAATAAATGAAATAGAAACGAAGAAAATTAGAGCAAAGATCAATAAAACTAAAGGCTGGTTCTTTGAGAAGATAAACAAAATTGATAAATCATTAGCAAGACTCATCAAGAAAAAGAGGGAGAGGACTCAAAATCAATAAAATTAGAAATGAAAAAGGAGAAGTTACAACAGACACTGCAGAAACACAAAGCATCCTAAGGGACTACTACGAGCAACTCTATGCCAATAAAATGGACAACCTGGAAGAAATGGACAAATTCTTAGAAAGGTATAACCTCCCAAGACTGAACCAGGAGGAAATAGAAAATATGAACAGACCAATCACATGTAATGAAATTGAAACTGTGATTAAAAATCTTCAAAGAAACAAAAGTCCAGAACCAGATGGCTTCATAGGTGAATTCTATCAAACATTTAGAGAAGAGCTAACACTCATTCTTCTCAAACTCTTCCAAAAAATTGCAGAGGAAGGAACACTCCCAAACTCATTCTATGAGGCCACCATCACCCTGATACCAAAACCAGACAAAGATACCACAAAGAAAGAAAATTAAAGGCCAATATCTCTGATGAATATAGATGCAAAAATGCTCAACAAAATACTAGCAAACAGAAGCCAACAACACATTAAAAGGATCATATGCCACGGTCAAGTGGGATTTATCCCAGGAATGCAAGAATTCTTCAATATACGCAAATCAATCAATGTGATACACCATATTAACAAACTGAAGAATAAAAACCATATGATCATCTCAATAGATGCAGAAAAAGCTTTTGACAAAATTCAACACCATTTATGATAAAATCTCTCCAGAAAGTGGGCATAGAGGGAACTGACCTCAACATAATAAAGGCCATTTACGACAAACCAACAGCAAACATCATTCTCAATGGTGAAAAACTGAAAGCATCTCCGCTAAGATCAGGAAATAGACAAGGATGTCCACTCTCACCACTATTATTCAACATAGTTTTGGAAGTCCTAGCCACGGCAATCAGAGAAGAAAAAGAAATAAAAGGAATGCAAATTAGAAGTGAAGAAGTAACACTGTCACTGTTTGCAGATGACATGTTACTACACATAGAGAATCCTAAAGATGCCACCAGAAAACTACTAGAGCTAATCAATGAATTTGGTAAGGTTGCAGGATACAAAATTGATGCCCAGAAATCTCTTGCATTCCTATACACTAATGATGAAAAATCTGACAGAGAAATTAAGGAAATACTCCCATTTACCACTGCAACAAAAAGAATAAAATACCTAGGAGTAAACCTACGTAGGGAAACAAAAGACCTGTATGCAGAAAACTATAAGACACTGATGAAAGAAATTAAAGATGATACCAACAGATAGATATACCATGTTCTTGGATTGGAAAAATCAATATTGTGAAAATGACTCTACTACCCAAAGCAATCTACAAGTTCAACGCAATCCCTATCAAATTACCAATGGCATTTTTTACAGAACTAGAACAAAAAATCTTAAAATTTCTGTGGAGACACAAAAGACCCGGAGTAGCCAAAGCAGTCTTGAGGGAAAAAAATGGAGCTGGAGGAATCAGGCTCCCTGACTTCAGACTATACTACAAAGCTACAGTAATCAAGACAATATGGTACTGGCAGAAAAACAGAAATATAGATCAATGGAACAAGGTAGAAAGCCCAGAGATAAACCCACGCATCTATGGTCAACTAATCTATGACAAAGGAGGCAAGGATATACAGTGGAGAAAAGACAGTCTCTTCAATAAGTGGTGCTGGGAAAACTGGACAGCTACATGTAAAAGAATGAAATTAGAACACTCCCTACCACCATACACAAAAATAAACTCAAAATGGATTAAAGACCTAAGTGTAAGACCAGACACTATAAAACTCTTAGAGGAAAACATAGGAAGAACATGCTTTGACATAAATCACAGCAAGATCTTTTGTGATCCACCTCCTAGAGTAATGGAAATAAAAACAAAAATAAACAAGTGGGACCTAGTGAAACTTAAAAGCTTTTACACAGCAAAGGAAACCATAAACAAGACGAAAAGAGAACCCTCAGAATGGGAGAAAATATTTGCAAACGAATCAAAGGACAAAGGATTAATCTCCAAAATATATAAACAGCTCATGCAGCGCAATATTATAAAAACAAATTACCCAATCCAAAAATGGGCAGAAGACCTAAATAGACATTTCTCCAAAGGAGACATACAGAAGGCCAAGAAGCACATGAAAAGCTGCTCAACATCACTAATTATTAGAGAAATGCAAATCAAAGCTACAATGAGGTATCACCTCACACCAGTTAGAATGGGCATCATCAGAAAATCTACAAGCAACAAATGCTGGAGAGGATGTGGAGAAAAGGGAACCCTCTTGCACTGTTGGTGGGAATGTAAATTGATACATCCACTATGGAGAACAGTATGGAGGTTCCTTAAAAAACGAAAAATAAAACTACCATATGACCCAGCAATCCCACTACTGGGCATATATCCAGAGAGAACCATAATTCAAAAAGACACATGCACCTTAGTGTTCATTGCAGCACTATTTACAATAGCCAGGTCATGGAAGCAACCTAAATGCCTGACTGATGAATGGGTAAAGAAGATGTGGTACATATATACAATGGAATATTACTCAGCCATAAAGAGGAACGAAATTGGGTCCTTTGTAGAGATGTGGATGGATCTAAAGACTGTCATACAGAGTGAAGTAAATTAGAAAGAGAAAAACAAATATTGTATATTAATGCACATATGTGGAACCTAGAAAAATGGTACAGATGAACTGGTTTGCAGGGTAGAAATTGAGACACAGATGTAGAGAACAAAGGTATGGACACCAAGGGGGGAAAGCAGCGGTGGGATGGGTGTGGTAGTGGGATGAATTGGGAGATTGGGATTGACATGTATACACTGATGTGTGTAAAATGAATGACTAATAAGAACCTGCTGTATAAAAAAATAAATTAGATTAAATTAAAAAAAATTTAAATCTGCCACAGAACCAGTGTGATTTGGCCAACAGATCTTAAAAATAAGCAATGGACCAAACAGTTTAATATAGTAATTAATTTTATAGCCAAACCCAACTTAATTACCATAGCCAATGATTTCCAATCCTAGTTTTAAAACATGCCGGGCATCATTAATAGATTCAAACAATCACAAAATTCTCTTTCATATCTCAAAAAAAATCATTTTCTTTCATTCTCTTTAGAATAAAAATATAAAACGTCAAACAGC
>NW_006782834.1:42844-105032 GCF_000442215.2 Lipotes vexillifer | reverse complement strand
AGCAGGAATCTGAGTAAGGAGTAAATGGTATGATTCATGCATAAATAAACTTCTTCAGAATGTAGAATATGTGCCATAAGAATATGTAAATACTTGTTTATGTACGTTTTTTGTATTCCCATTTGGTATTGCCATCTACACAATTCTACAGCAACATTCTATTCTCTTAGGTAAAGAGCCAGGAAGTTTGTTGCATCTCTGTAACCAACTGGCTTATGGTCTCCCAAGATGTACCGGTTAACTCATGGGGAAAAAAAATTTTTTTATCATGAAGAGAAAGGATAGTTTATGAATGACAATTATTTTCTATAGAAATTACTTTCTAACATAGACTGATGTGGTACGGTATTTCTCAAAGAGGTATATAGGATTTGAACACCTCATGATATTAACATGTGTTAGTTGAACTAAAAAGTGCCTTTGCAAATAAGTTCAGGAAAATTTAGGAAGGAAATTGTTAAACACGTTTCCTTTCCAGAATTTTCTGAGAAACTTTAACATACTAAGCTCTATGAACCTCTAAGGTATCCCATGGTGTGCTGAATCAAACATAAATGACTGTGGCATCCTTTTTTGGAAAAGCATTTTGGGGAATGAGTGTGGACTGAAACACACTTTGGGAAATACTGGCAGAGTGGAAAGATCTGGAACTTGGAGCCCAAAGGCCTCAGATATAATCTTGATCTTCTATTTACTGGCTGAGCAAGTCATTTACCCACTATTAGTGTCAATCTCATCTTATGTAAAAGGATGATTATGCATGCACTTACTGGTACTCCACAGAGTTCTTATGGGAAATAAATGAGAAATTTTAAGTAAAACTTACTAATTCAATGCCTGCCATACAGCAGGCCCTTGTGATCAAATGCTGGAGGATGATTGTCTTTGTATGATAACACCTTTAGTTTTTTTAAGGTACTGGTGAGAATTCTGGTGCTGATTTCTTATCAAGTTCTACACATTTACCCTACTTGGCTGAGCCTAGATCCAGTTCTCCAAAAATGAACCTCTGCAGCCTCACAACTTCTCACGGCAATGATCACAGAACATGATATATTGTCTGCTGAACTGAAGGTCAACTTGGTTTTGTTGTCCAACCCATCTGACAGATAGACAACTAAGCTCAGAGATTTTACAATTAATTTCTCAAGAAAATAAAAAATGGAAGTGAAACCTATCTTACAGCAGAGGGCTAGTATCAGAAATTCAGAACATGGTTCATCTCTTTGACCCTTTGTTTCCTCACTTATAAATAAAAACAATAATTGCCCCATAGGATTATTTTGGGAAATTTGATGTTATGTATGGTAAGTACATTGTGTGGTATAGGATATAATATACAGTTAATAAACTGGCATCAAAAAGATTTTTCATAGAATTATATAATATTGAAATTAAAAGATCTCTTAAAGACCACCTCATCCAATTCCTTCCTTTCTAGAATTAAAAAAAAAAAAGCTCAGAGGGATGAAGGAATTTGGCCAAGGTCATACTGTTCTTAATGACAATGCCAGGCAGGAAGTAATAGCTTTCTCCAAATATTCAAAGAAGGAGAATAGATTTGTCCTGTATGACCCCAGGGGATAAAATTGGTGTGAAAGCCAGTGCAACATAAGGAAGACATGTCTAAAAATCTCTGTTCCCCTGTTGAAATGGGTTGCCTCGGGCTGCGCTTCCCCCCTATTATGTACTGAAGCTAGCTCTAGGAAGATGAATCAGGCCAGATGTACAGTGATCACTCTCTGGGGTGTATGCATTGAAGATTAATCATATGCATTGTGGCTTGGCCACAGTCGTGACTTGGCACATGGTTGACACATTACCTAAGATGGGCCCAGTCCTATGACAGAGTCAGCTCTGGAACTTCTATTTTACAAGAATATGGGAGCCACAGTCTCATTGGAAGAAAGGACTCAAAGCTGTAATTTCTCAGCACTTTGCATAAGATTGAGACTATACCAAGTATTCATATCAAAGAGTAGGGTTTCAAGGAGATTAGAGGGAGACTAAATTCCTTTAACCCAGTTGGCATTGCCACTGGGTATATATAGAAGTCTGGTTCGACTCTGCTGGATGATTAACCACAATTTTAGAATCTGTAATTTTCTGTTATCTGTACCAACAGCCTTTTTATGTGGATAATTGAAAATTGGCTGCAATTATGAAATCTGACCACTCAAGACAAACTCACTGAGCATCACTCTTGAGAAATAATGTGGATTGAGATATTCCACCCACTAGACAACCCAAGTAATGTTTGCTCATGATGAAAGAATGTGCTGTCAATCACAGTACCCCAAACCAAAAACAACAACAAAGAAAGTCCTCTCTTAGAAACAATCTGAGTGAAACAGGACTGATAGTAGCAACAAAAGAGAAGTGAGAGGTGATTTGAGGAAGTAAGATAAAGTTCAAGTAAAGGCTGGGATATTTCAGTGGAACCTATTAAAAGGGGAACTCCAAGATATGCCCTGCATTTGCTCAGATCTGGACCTGAGTTTGCATATTTTGTGATTTCAGAGTATGTTCTGAATAAAACAGCAAATATACTTAGTATGAGTGGTTAATGAGGCCAGCAATAAAGTGGGCACATCCTGTTACAGTGCACATAATAGTACAAAGCTAACATTTACCAAGCGCTTACCATGGGCAGGCACTGTGCTAAAACGTTTCACATGAGTTAACTTGTTAGTCCTCCTAACAGACTTGTGATGTCAGTACTATTCTTAACCTATTTTCAGGAAGCTGAAATTTAGAGAGATTAACTACTTTCCACAGCTGATAAGTGTCTAAACTCAGGTTTGAATCAATGTCTTCTGACCCCAGACCCATACTCTTCACTATTGTACTATAGTGCACTGTAGGCTATACTGTCATTTACCCCTGTGACATCTGAAATGAAATCCAGTCTTGTTGCATTAGAGCTGCTGCTTTTGTTCCTGAAGAAGCTCATCATTTACCACCTCGAGTGGCCAGCCTTTGGGGAATGATGTGCCTCATTCATGTCAATCCTTGGAAAAAACCTACCCCAAATAAGTTCTTTTCCCATCAAGGTCATCAGAGATCAAAGATCTACTAAGGATGATAAGCTTGATCAGGAGAAGTGACACAAATTGAAATATAATCAGGAAAACTTTCTGACCATTATTTCACTTACACTGATAGTTAAGGAGTGGCCCACGGATGTTGCTGAGGAAACCACTCAAAGGCCCAGCCTACCTGTGGCAGTTCTAACTTTCCTCAACATAAAGAAGGTTGGGTACAAAACCAGCCATATACATGTATAAAGCAGGTGGACTTTCAGGATGCTGAAAAGGGCGCCTGCACCTACATTGTTTTCCTCCAGAATTGCCAACTGGTCTGAAATTCTCACCACTACTATCACTAATTTGGATAAAGCCCCCTGTCTTAGAACATAAATATGTTCTTGAAAAGGTGAATACATTTATACATCAGCATTCACTATAGACCAACCAGTGAGCTGTAGTGTTAGAAAAGAGAACTGGGCTTCAAGGGAATGAGACCACGGTAGGTAAATTTTGATGAATAAGGCAATTGGAAGTTCACCACAGTGGTTTCCAAACACAGGTCTGCAGATAGAAGTTGGTCCACGGTGAAGTTTTCATTAATTTATGGTGAAACATGAGCAACAAGGACAATGTAGTAACTTTTTAAATTAAAATTGTAAATTCTGAGATGATGTTCTTTTTGGATGGTACTATGTCGTTTCTTTTATAAAGTGATAGTGATAGTAGATGAAGGTTGTGCTTTTTTCCTTAATGTCTTTACTTAGCAAAATAAAAAGCTAGCAACTTTTCGTTCATCTTTAATGTGTACATGCACATGTGCTAAATACTTCACATTCGATATTTTATTTATCTTCACAATGACTATATGAAGAATATACTGTGATACTCCTTATTTTATGGATGAGGAATCTCAGGCCTGGAGGATAAATAACTTACCCAAGGTAATATAGCTACTGAGTGGCAGAACTGTGATTTATCCTCCTTACTCTTCCAATTTAGGGTAGGGATATTGAGACCTTTATGGGAGGTATGGGTGCTAAAAACAGAGAGAGAAATGTCAGAGGAACCGAAGTACAGAAGATAAATTTCACCTACTTAATTTTACCATAGGCTCCCTAGAACTTTGCTTCCAAAAATATTTCCCCTTATACTCAACATTTATAAACTAACATCATAAAATCCTAGAAGGCTAAGCAAAAAGAGTCTTTATCTTCTTATTTTTAATAAATGAGGAAACTTAGAGGTAGTGTCTGACTGAAGATTCTAAATACCTGCATTGCTCTAGCACTCAGAAGTGTTTATTTAAAGCAAAAGATATAACATAGCAGTTATTGCTACATGTAGAAAAAGAAAGTAGACAAAAGAAGATGCAGCCTGATCAAACCAGCAAGGTATCTGAATGTGATAAACTCTAGCTCAGCCAACTCAATCATCCATCCCAAATGAAGAGCAGTAAATAGGAAAAAAGATGCCAAAATACAGCTAATTTCAACTCAGTGCTTTGTACATAGTAAGCACTCAGCAAACAGTCAAGTACTAAAAAGACTGAATGAATCCCTGATTTTTACATTACTCTTCATAACATGGGCAACATGCATCTTTTCTTGTTCTAGAAATGAACATTGAAGACCTGTGAAGATGCTTAACCATGAAATAACTCTTACAAGGCTACGTTTTGATCAACTAAGTCTTGCCACTGACTAGATGTGAAATGAAAAGGTGCAAATATGTTAATATAGACATACATAATGCATGCAGTGATTAACTCTTAAGAATGAATATCAGGGCTTCCCTGGTGGTGCAGTGGTTGAGAGTCTGCCTGCCGATGCAGGGGACACGGATTCGTGCCTCGGTCTGGGAAGATCCCACATGCCGCGGAGCGGCTGGGCCCGTGAGCCATGGCCACTGAGCCTGCGCGCCCGGAGCCTGTGCTCCGCAACGGGAGAGGCCACAGCAGTGAGAGGCCCGCATACCGCAAAAAAAAAAAAAAAAAAAGAATGAGTATCATTCATTTGGCATTTTTCCAAACTCTCAACATTTGAAGACATTTTACATTACTGCGCCTCTTTGCCACCAGGGAGCCCAGCTAAGTCCAGAATTATGCTAACTTCAGGGAGGGAGGTGGAATGCTTAACAACCACAATAACCTTGGCAGGCAGCTCTCTTATGCATGCTCTGGAACACACTACCAAGAATTAGAATAAAGACTAAAGGATATGCTCAGCATTTCCAAGTACTTATGTACCCCTAATTGGCATCTCCTGTTGACTATAGGAAAAATGAGTGAGGAGTCATTTAAATTACTTTTTTGGAGGGTGAGGGTAACAGAAACAGAATAGTGTTTTGTGGACTCAGCCCTAAACTTCAGGAATCCCATTATAACTCATATCTCTAAGCCAAATTGCTAAAGAAGTCCATGTAATGCTTTTGAAAGGCAGGCATTGAGGTGGGGACCCCTCATCTACCCTGTAGATCAAGATACAACCTATTACAGTGGGAACTCAGGTACCACATTGAGGCACTTCCCACCATGGCTTGGGTTTGTATGAGAAACATGATCAAATGGAATTTGATTCCTGAAAATGTATAGAGACAGGTAATTTTCAAGATGCCTCTTCACTAGGGATGAAACTAGGATTTGGAATTGCAGGTGATGACCAGCATAGTTCACAGGCTCCTCTGAGTATGGGGCCAAGGGATTCCTCACCTAAACTCCTGTCCCACATTTCACTCATCCCCTCAAATGGATGAGGCATTTGGCATCGTATTCATTTTTATTGGATTTTTTTTCCTCCTGAAAACTTCTAAGCCAAGATCTAATTACATAATCTCATGATACACCTATCATATAGGGATATCAAGGCTCACACTGTCGGACTGTATGCTAATCAATAAAAACTAGATCTATTTTAAATAAATAAAAAAATAAAGACCTTGTCTTAATTCTCTCTTTTGCCTCCAGTGCACAGTACATGCTTATTCCATAGTGGACATTTCATAAACGTTTACTGAATTGAAAAGAATTCCTATGGTGAGGAATTTTTACCTTGGTCTTTGTTTGGCTGGACGTAATTATTTCTTGGTATTTTGTCATTTGAAATGTTTTGAACCAGTGAGTAGTAATACTGAGTAGCAACAGAATAACAACTGATTTATTTAACTTTTAAGCCAGGAAAATTTGCCCACTCAGGGAGCAAAATTCAGTCATACAATCTACCGAGTATTTGCTTACTTTAATGTCAAATTTCAACTTCTCTTGAAGTATTCATCAAGGGTGATCATCTGAAACTATTCTGAAACTATCGATTCTATAATTTTTGCCCTTTGATAACAATTGACAATTTGTCAATTAAATTTGTCAATTTAATAACAATTTGATATCAGTTGATAACTCAACTTCCCTGTTATCAATGTTATCAATGCCTATTCCCTAGAAACAGGTAGAAGGTTTGTGAGCTACCAGTTAGATATTACTATATACATGCAATTACTATTACTCTCAACAGCAATGATTCAACATGCAAAAGTGTTGTAATAAGTTGTATATTGCAAGCAATAAATGACTAACTTTTAAAAATGATATATTTTAAACATATTCAAATCCAAGACTATCCCAATAACATATATTCTCACTCATTCTCACTGACATTTGAGTTGCTTTTCATTAGTGAGAGAGAACAAGGTGGAATTATAGCCAGGTACCAGGAACTACACATAGCACATAAGGTCTCACTGGTCACTGGTTCATTTATGGGAGTGTGTGACACACGTGAATGCCATCAGTCACATGCATCACAGTGGAGAAAAAGGTTGCAAATTTTTGTTCTATAGCCAGTCTTTTTATGAACCCGTGTCCCCTGCATTGGCAGGCGGACTCTCAACCACTGCGGCACCAGGGAAGCCTGCTATAGCCATAGTCTTTTACTGAGAATTAAAATTACCTTTGGAAAATTTACATTTAAACATGTTACAGTGTGATTGTTCACCATTATAAATAAGACAAGAGCTTCCCTGATGAAACTATTTAATAATGCACCTAACTACCTACATTCCTTAGTCTCCTTTTCTGCCTTTATTTTCCTCCATAGGATTTATCTCCATCTGACATACTATATATTTCAATTATCTGTTTCTACCTTCCTTCTAGAATATAAACACTCCATGAGGACAGGGAGTTTTATCTTGTTTCCTACTGCTTCTCCCACCTCTAGAATAGTGCATGAAATATAATTGACACTCAGTAAATATTTGTTGCTTTCATTAAAAGAAAATTTGGGAGTTTCCCTGGTGGCACAGTGGTTAAGAATCCACCTGCCAAAACAGGGGACACGGATTCAATCCCTGGTCTTGGAAGATCCCACATGCCACGGAGCAACTAAGCCCATGAGCCACAATTACTGAAGCCCGTGCACCTAGAGCCTGTGCTCCGCAACAAGAGAAGCCACCGCAATGAGAAGCCCGTGCGCCGCAACGAAGACCCAATGCAGCCAAAAATAAATAAATAAATTTAAATGTTTTTTAAAGAAAAACAAAAAAGGAAATTCGGATGATGAATAAAGTAAAAACAGCCCTAACAGTCTAAAACACAATAGTTAGTCCAAAAGTAAAAGTAGAGCAGTGATGGAAGAGAAAACATCGAATATAGCGGTTCTTTTCTCTGCTTGACAAATTAGAGAAAGATACAACATTTTTCAAAGGCTTGAATAATATATAAATTCCAAGAGCTTGTGAAGAAAGGAATACTTCTCAAATCAACATCTTTTAAAGGAAAACTAACATTAATTGTCAGATTAGACAGTAATATTAGTAAACAATAGAATAGTAATTCTACTAAATGAAAGTAATAAAACATTCATCCGAACTATAGTGTTAAGAAGGATGAAACTAAGATGAATTAATTTTTATTTATCAGCTAGAAGGTAAAAGATTATAAAGTCCCATTTTATTTCACTAAAAAAACCCCTAAACTTGAATAATTCTAATGCTAAACATGAATTGGCTAATATGATTTATTTGTTTATTTTTAATTAAACTATTTTGTGTAAGTGTGAATTCACATGCAATGGTAAGAAATAACATTGAGAGATCCCATATGGTAACATCTTACAAAACTATAGTACAATATCACTTACTGACATTGATACAGTCAAAACATAAAACATTTTCATCACCACAAGGAATCCTCAGTAGCCATATCTACTTCCATTCTGCCCCCAACCCTCCCCAACTCCTGGGAATCACTAGTACATTCTACATTTCTATAATTTTGTCATTTCTACACTGTTCACACACACACACACACACACACACACACAATTTTTTTTTCTGGCCATGCTGTGCGGCTTGTAGGATCTCAGCTCCCCAACCAGAGCTTGAACCCAGACCACGGCAGTGAAAGCCCGGAATCCTAACCACTAGGCCACCAAGGAACTCCCAATAATGTTACATAAATGGAATAATTTGTTCTAAGTTCACAGTATGTAATTTTGGGTATGGGCTTTTATTTTCACTCAGCATAATTCTCTGAAGGTTCATATAGGTTGTTGAGTGTATCAGTAGTACCTTCCTATTTATTATTTTTTTAACATCTTTATTGGAGTATAATTGCTTCACAGTAGTCTTCCTTTTTATTAAATAATATTCCATGCCATGGATGTACCATAATTTGTTTAACCTTTCACATGTTAAAGGACATCTTTAACATCTAGTTGTTTCCAGTTTGGGATATTATGTATAAAGCTGCTACAGATATTCATGTACAGGTTTTCATATGAACTTAAGTCTTCAATTCTCTGGGATAATTGCTCAGGAGTGCAAATGCTGGGTTGTATAGTAGCTGCATGTTTAGTTTTTAAAGAAATTGCCACACTGTTTTTCAGAGTGGCTATACCATTTCACATTCCCACCAGCAATGTATGAGTAATTTACTTTCCCTGCATTCTTGCCAGCATTTGGTGTTGTCACTATTTTTTAATTGTAGTCATTCTGATAGGTATGTATGGATATCTCATTGTGATTTAAAATGTGCACTTCCCTGATGGCTCATAAAATTGTATATCTTTTCATGTGTATGCATTTTTACCACGAAATGTCTGTTTCTATTTTTTGCCCATTTTCCAATTAGACTGTTTTGTTTTTCACTATTGAATTTGTCAAGTTCTTTATGTATTCTAGATACTAGTTCTTTATCACATATGTGGTTTACAAATATTTTCTTCCAATCTGGAGCTTATCTTTTTACACTCTTAACAGGGCTTTCCACAAGCAAAAGTTTTTCATTTTGACAAAATCTGACTCATCAATTTTTCTTTGATTGATCACGCGTTTGGTGTCAAATCTAAGAACTCTTTGTGTAGCCCTACATCCCAAATATTTTCTCCTAGTTTTTTTCTAAAAGTTTTAGAGTTTTAAGTTTTACATTTGACTACAAGACCATTTTGAGTTAATTGTTGTATATTAACGTGAGACTTACCTCCCTGTATGTTCCTTTACTATCCCTTGTTTACAATATAAATGTCTTCAATATTTCCTATGTAAAACCACAACAGACAGTGTTATAACTTTTGGCTTCCACCATCAATCTTAATTTAGAACAAAGAGGAGAAAAAAAGCCTACTGTATTTACCTATATTTTTGTTTATCATGTTCTTCTGATGTTCTAAGTTTTCTTTTTTATCATTCCCTTTCTGTTTAGAGAACTTCCTTTAGCCATTCTGATAGAAATTGTTTGTTGATGACAAATTCTCTTAGTTTTCCTTCATCTGAGAATTTCTTGATTTCTCCTTAACTCCTGAAGGGTAATTTTTTGCTGGGTATAGGATTCTGGATGGACAGTTCTTTTCTTTCAGCACTTGAAAGGTCTTATGCTACTTTCTTCTGGCTTCTTATTGCTTCTGATGAGAAATTTGCTGTCATTTGAATTATTTTCCCCTGTAGGTAAAATGTCATTTTCTCTGGCTGCCTTCTAAATTTTTTTGTTATTAGAAGTTTAATTTTACTGTGCTGTGGTGTGGGTTTCTTTGGGTTTATTTAGTATGGGGTTTGCCAAGCTTCCGGAAGCTATAGGTTTCCAAATTTGGAAGTTTTCAGTAATTATTTCTTCAAGTCCTTTTTCAGTCTCACTTTCTCCTCTCCTAACGACACAAATGTTATCTTTTGTTTTGGTCCCACCAGTCCCTGAGACTCTGATCTTTTTTTTTTTTTAATTTAATTTTCCTGTGCTGTTCAGATTAGTAATTTCACTGTTCTACCTTCCAGATCACTAATTTTCTCCTCTGTACCTTACATTCTCCTGTTCAGCCCATCTACTGAGCTTTTTATTTTGGTTATTGTATTTTCCCAAAATTTTCTAAAATTACCAAGTGGTTCTTCTTTATATCTTCTATTTAAATTCTGAGGCTTTCTACATTTTTTTGTTTGTTTCAAGTGTGTTTTTTTCAATTGCTCATTGATTGCTTTTTATCATGGCTGCTTCAAAATCTCTGACAGATAATTTTAACATCTGTGTCATCTTAGTGTTGGCATCTTTTGTCTTTTTTTTTCATATGAGTTTGAGATGCACTTATTCAACTGAGGTTCATTCATTGTGGAACCTCTGAAGGAACAATATCAGTATCAGTTCTTCCCACTTCTTGGTGTGACAAATAATTTTTTAAAATGAAACCTGAATATTTTTGTATTCTGGAGCTTATTTAAATCTTCTGTGCTCAATAATAACCACATGTGTCATAGTGGCTATTATATTGGATACAGAACATCTTGAACATCTCAGAAGGTCTACTGGACAAGGGTGAACTAGACACTGAACAAAATGGCTCATGATACTACTAAAGGTTGATGTAAAATACAGGGGAAGGAAGAAAAATATGAGGAAGATGGGTGAATAAATGACCCTATGAATTACAGGGATAGAAAAGGTGTGGATTTACTCACAAGGCAAATCTGCAAAATGGACACCAACCTACTACCATACCATGGACTGAATTTTTAGTGATTCTAGCTGCATGGGTCTGTTCCTAAAAAAAAAAAAAAAAAGGGGGAATTCCCTTCTTCTATGCGTTGATGTAATTTGGAACAATAAAAGCTAATTGATGTGACAGCTGAGATTAGTGTGTATTTACCCTGACATTGCATGTTATGTTACATTGAGATATATCTGACTTTAGCAAATGTTGGACATATTCATTCAACATCATTTTATTTGATAGAGGAGATACATCTACATTATAGAATTCAGTTTTTTTAAACAATAAATGAAATGATATAGAGACAACTTTGGCAAGAGAGTACAATTTCAGGGCAGCAAAGCCCAAATAAAGATAAAATATATACAAATAAATGTAAAATGGCTAAAAATCATAAAGATTTCAGAACTAGAGCTTCTTGTTATTTAATTTATTCAACAACTATTTATAAAATGTATGTTATTACAGTTCAACCATCAATTTCTCAGATGAGAAATTGAGCTACAGAGAAGTTGGCTTCATTACTTAATGGGAAAGTAAGAAAAAGAAACCTAGGCCATTTCACACTACATCTAGTTTCTTTCCTATTTATATCATATCGCCATCAAATGTCTTTCATAGTGATACCAGCCACACTGGAGAGTTTTGAAAAAAATACCTTGCACTTTCTGCCTCCATGATTAACTTATAATTTTCCCTCATTAATTCATTCCACATATATTTACCAAGTGCCTACAATGAGCCAGGAAATTCTAGGCACCAAAGTTCATCAGTGAACCAAACAAAGATCTGTGTTTGAACACTTACATTCTAGTGGTGGTAAATAAATAATAAATTAGAAGATGAACATTATGAAAAAAAGAAAACGTAGTACAGGTTAAAGGGGGGTGAGATGGGAGGGGAGGTATGAGGCAGATTAAGTCACTCTTGCAGGATCTATTATAACCATCTGATGGATCTCAGCTCTTCTCCAATATCCATCTCAAGTGCCACCTCCTCTATGAAGCCCTCCTTAATACCTTAGTTAAAATTTATCTTTCCGCTCTGTTCCTTTAGCACTTCCTATCTCTATTCCAGCACTTAGCATTCTGCCTTGTGTAAGATATGAATGTATCTGTCTTTTCATTAGACTGTAATTCCTGAAAAAAGAGAATGTGCCTTATTAATCATATTATCCCTTAAAGAGTCACGCATGATGGTTGGCTTAATAAGCATTTGTTGAATAATGAAGTCTAAATTGAATGAACTGACAAAGACCTGGAATGTTTACAAAAGGTAATCCTGATATTAGAATTCAGAAATATAAATTCAGCATGCAGATTTTAGGTGCCAGTTCTCTATCCATTCTAATCTTGTTCTGTTCTGCCCATACCTATGTGGCTAGAGAGATAGTATTTAGTTTTGTTGGAGAGAGTCTTTATTTTCTGCTCTTGCTGATTTCTAGTAAAAAATACCACATATTCACAAATACCATTGGATTCACTTAACAAATCAAGCAAAATAGTGGCATCATGAGGAACTTAAATTTGTCTTCAGAGCTGTCATGCATTATCCACACAGCCTATTAAATTAATGTTATACACCAGAATTTAGGCAACTTAACCAACACTATGACCCTTATGTAATATCACACTTTTACCTGAGAAAGTAAGATTGAAATTGTCAATCTTTATTTTTCTTTTGCCATTGAATAAAAAACACAGAAATCATCAAGCTATATTCTTCTCTATTTCTTTCACGAAATGTACTGCTTTACATGCCCAAGAACCAGTAGGACTTGTTGGTTAAGAAATGTGTTTCTTATAGCATAGTAGCATATTATCTTGAAAGTGCTGTTATAAACAATATTTACTACATTCACGAGTACTGAATAAAGCATATCTATGAAACTGATTTTGATTATACATTCTGTAGGTATTCTAATTGGTAGGTATGAATAAAAGACTTCCCCTAAGCAATCATATAACTAAAAGTACACAAAGTTTTCGCATCTTAATTCTTTTAAAAAAAATCAGTTTTAGAATTTAAAGATTTAGTTAGTGCATAATTATAAAGTATTTATAAATTCTTAGTAATTCAGATATATTGAATTGGTTGAATTAGTGATTAGTGTTGCTTTTTTGAATAGAGATGTGACGACATGAAATATTAATGAAGGTTCTACTGGAATTGCTAATGATGGATTCTTCTTTTGAAGAAGAACTTAAAACAATTCTCTTTGAAATAAGGGAATGTGTTTGTATTTTTGATATTTTTATTAAACTGAAACATTGATGTTTCTCTTAAAGGTACTTATTTTTATCCAAGATGCACATACAGTATACATTTCAATTAAATTTTATCCCTGTTGTGCAGGGCATTTACTATAAAGGATAATCATTAGAGTTCTCATTATTAGAGAAACAGGGATTGATTATGCGTTATGATTATTATAGGAAAGTTGATGGGACATAAGTGAGAAAGGTAACAATGGTGAGTGGACGAGAAACTGTGCAGGCCAGAAGCAGAAGAAATGTAAAAAACGTACAGGATGAGCATGAACACAAGAAACCATGTCTATACCCGCTAAATTCAATATTTGTTTGGCTTAAAGTTTGGATCTTAAGTCTTATTTCTGTTTTCCCATGTGAGTAGTAAAAGGCTGCGTGCATGTGTATGTATATATAGGCCTGCAATAAGTGCCTATTTAATTAGTTTATTTACACAGGGACAGCCAAGTTGCTAAAGTAACTCTGTCTGTGAGGCTGTGTGTAAATGCTATCAAAACAAGTGATAAATTCAACAAAAATAAAAATTGCTATGTAAAATTATTTTAGATAATTTTAATTTTTTAAGGTTTTGATCATCTATTTGTTGTCATATCAATACTAAAAACTCAAAGTTGAAGTGGGCCAAATCTATAGTTGGTTAATCCTCTCTGGTACAAAATATGAGCATTATTATCTCTTATAAAAACTATTTTGCTTAAAATGTATTGTTAGACACATTTTCAAAGACCAAGTGTATTTATGTATTTGTGCAAAATTTGAATTTGGTATCTGTCAATACTGAATGAACATTTTAGTGCAAAGCTGCCTAAACACACACACACACATCAAATTTATGTTTAGAGTTTATAAAAATGTGCTTGTTTATAAAAAGGATATAACATGGGGACTCAACAAACGGTATTTCATTTAGATAAAAGTGGCAAGAATTTTAATAAAATGTTAATAATGTATAAATTTCTTTTAGCTTTCCTTTTTGTTTTCACTTCTGAATTAAAGTTCTTACTCAGGAGTGCTAATTCCTCTTGCATCTTGTATATGTTCTGACTTGCTACTGGTTTATCAGTAAGCATTAGCTGGGTGTTGTCATGGTAAATGGGAAAAATGTTTTTAATCTGTCCCTATAAGTAGGTGCAGTGCTGTCAGCAGATAAGAGAGAGAACAGACACAAGGTGCCTGTTGAAGTATGAAAAATTAAAAGTTTAAAAAAAGCATACTTATGTTTAAGAATGATTTCCTTGAATATTATATTTAGAGCAACATGTAAATTATGTAATTGAATAAGGTCAACAAACAGCAACTTACAAATATTATAATTTAAGAAGTGGGTACATAAGTATAATTTTCATGTTAGCTTGAAATATGCACTAAGGTGGTGTTTGATTGTCACCATGATGAAAATAAATGATAAAAATCGCTATTATATAATATCTGGTCACACTTCATTAAGATTTTTCTGAGGAAAGATCTATAATAGGAAGCTCTCTTTTACTTTTAAACAAAAGAACATTCAAATTTATCTTTGTTTACCTAGACTCTGATCAATTGTAACTCTCCCCTCATAGCATCTGTCTTTTATTCCTTTCTGTGAATCCAAAATGCCATTAAAAAGCACATTTCAAAATATCAGTTCAAAGTAGCATTTATTTTCCAGGTACTTTGTTTAATTCCATAAGTATTTAACACCTATAATGTGCCCAATATTGGGCTATGTATGCAATGGAATTACTTTAAAATGATAACTATACATTGTGTATTTTGTTTCACAGTTAAGACTTATATACACTCAGCAATTAAAGGACACAGTATGCTAGGCTTTGCATGCAGACAAAAGTGCTACAATGGTTCAGAGAAATGATGGATTACTATGAAGTGGGGAACTTGGGAAAAAACTTTCTGGAGGAGGTAAGTTGGGAAAGCTGTATATGTCTAAAATGGACGACAAGGAGGGAAAGACAGTGCTCAGAGTCAGGGAAATAGCAAGTGCAAAAAGACAAAGGTGAGATTTTAGCCAGTGGAAAAGAAATCAGCCTCTTAGGGCAGATTTGTTTGTTTCGAGTGGTAGGAACCAGGCTTTCATTATAGCCTCAGGCTTTGCTTTCAGATTTACTTAAGGTTTCAGAGTTTTTACCTCTCACATGCGTTTGTCTTACTGATGATATTACTTATGGCACTCTCTTGCTTAAGCTTTCCTGATTTTACCCTTTTAAGTTTTCCATTCCAGAAGCAGAATTTCCTTTCTTATAGTTCCATAGACTGAGCAGTTTCCCATTTGTTGTTTTTGTTTTGTTTTCAACTACCGGCATTTCTTCTCTTAAGACTGTCTGCAAAGATCCAGCAAGCCACCTAAGTTTAAGTTGGTCAATGTACCTGAGTTCCACAAATGTTTATTAAGCAATTATTAGGGACCAGGCATATACGGAGATGAAGAAGCCATGGTTCCTACCCTCCTGGTAAAGGATGTTTCTTGCCCCAAGTCTGCCTATATTGTCCTATACTACAATTTGCAGTTTAAAGTCTGCCAAAATAGAAAAACATAAAATAAATGATAAATGCTAAGAAGCCTAAAACTCACTCCAAAGAAGAATCAATAGGTTATACCTGTGAAGCACCTACGATGAAAGGGTAGCACAGTAGAGTAGTTTGGGTCCTAGCTCTGTCACATTTAGTACAACTTTGAACAAGATGATATAGAGAAAGGAAAGGGGACATTTCTTCATTGCCTACTACGTGCTGGTAGTGTGATTGGTATTGGTTGTGCATTATTTAATACTCATAGATCACATCACCTTCCAGCTCCCACTTCAAAAAACAACAGCAAAAAAATTCACCACCACCACAGAAAAACAAAATTAAAAAAAACATATTCTTGGGAGTTCCCCGGCAGTCTGCTGGTTAGGATTCAGCGCTTTCACTGCTGTGGCCTGGGTTCAATCCCTGATCTGGGAACCAAGATTCCCCGAAGCTGCACAGCATGGCCAAAGCCCTCCCCCCCCCCAAAAAAAACCCCCATATTCTTCCTATTTTAAAGACAAATGAAAGTCCGGTGTAGAAAAGCTAAGAAGCTTGGGATTTCAGACACACCTGAGATTTGAGCCTGGTCTCAATCCCCAACTCTACCACTTACTAGATTTTTGGCAAAGTTATTCACTTATTTATTCAATATTCACTATATGTCAAGCATGTTGCTTGGCACTGGGTTTTAAGAAAACGATGTGGCACGGTCCCTTTCCTTAAACCTCTTAAACTGCAGTCGAGGGAGACGGGCATGGAATGAAGCCCTTGTAATTAAGTGATAGGTGTAGTTCTGGAAGTTGTACAGAATGGCGTGGGGGGCAAATGAGTCCATTCTACCTGGCATTGGCAGATGGCAGAGGACAGGAAAGGTTTCCTAGCGGACGTGGCCCTGCAGTCCCACACAGGCACCCACTGATTCAGATGACTATGGGAAAGAACAAGACATTCTACCTTGCGTGAGCAGTGGGGCCTGAAACAGCTTGGTAAGGAATGAAAATGGTTCAGGGTGGCTGGAGTGAGAGAGCTGTAAGTCAGAAGTAGTAATACCTACTTCCCTTGTTAGAGGATTAAATATATACAGTGTTAAGCACAACGCCTGAGACGTACTAGATGCTCAAACAATGTTCCTGTTCCTCCTTCAGTTTCTCCAGTAATTATATTGCCTTCCAGCTTGAAATTCCATGACTTTATCACACTGTATGGGTTCTTATTGTATATTGGTTCATACACTATTTAGCACATCATACAGTTTCAATAAATAGTCTCTACCACAGTTGGCAGAAGTCTGGATAAAACAAGATGTGAATTTTGATAAGGGACCGAAGGAAAAGCTGACTTTAGCTTCAACACTTTCTTTCTCTCTGTCCCTCTACAGTAACTTGAATAGAGTTTTGCTTGAGTATGTGTGAATATTGTGTAAGTAGAGAGATTCAGCATCAGTTCAACACATGGGGACAGGATTCAATATCTTTCCATGGGAATTGCTCACCCGCTTCCAGACCCAGAAGAGCTGCTTTTCTGTTCCCAGAAGTTGTGAAGATCATAACGTCAACCACACTGTCAGGAGGAGATTTGAAGGCAACGTATCATCATTGCATAACCATAGAGCTCATCATTTCTGTCCAGAGCTTACAGTCAACTCTAACTCCACTTTCAATCTTTCTTCCCTGCCTCTATTATATGGTTGTGTACATGTCTCCCCTACCCCGCAAGAGTTAAAACTCTGAAATCTTGTCTTCAACTTTGCATCTCCTAGTTACCCGCCCCCATCCACAGTGCTTTACCCATTGCAGATATTCAGCAACTATTTGTTAAATTTTAAATATACCTGGCTAATCAGAAATTAATCTCACTTATCACAGTAGGGTTCCCTGAACCCTAGCAGCACATTCACATTTGGTGAGTGATGTGACCAGACAGCATAGGAAGGTACCTTATCACCTTAAACTGCAGCAATCATATTGTTTATTGTGTGTTTTCAAGGAAAGTCTCCATGGTGTAGTGGGTTAAGAGCGTGAGCTACGAAGTTATACTACCTGGTTTTGAAACCTGCTACAAGTCACAAGACAGACCTTGGGTATGTAACCTATCTCTCTGTGAATCAGTATTCTCACCTGCAAAGTGAGAGTAATGGTCTAAAATGTTATTTCATAGTGTGGTCACGATTTACTGAGTTAATAGCACTGGTACATTGCTATTTTTGAAGAGCGCTGGTACATTGCAAGTGCCCAATAAGAATTAGTTCTTATTTTACGCTCTGCTAAGTTTTATATGAATGTAACTGGGAGCAGGGAGTAGCTCAGCCATAGCAGGGAAATGCAAAGGCTAACAAGAAGAGGGAGGGCAGGAACATATCCAGGGATGTGACTGTAATCCCCTTCTAGGACAAATGCTTCTTGAGGCAGGAAGATATTCCTGTCATGAGGTGTGAGGCTAAGGTGCTGTATACCTGGTGGACTCTCCCCCCGCCACCTATTCAGCAGGGTCAGGGATCAAAGTACCTCTCTTGGTGGTGAAGTTGCCTACCTCTTGCAGTCTTTTAAATTTTTTTTTATATCAAAAGTAGTTTACTAGTTAAACATTGTTTATTATAATATAGCAATATAGAGCATGGGTTAAGAATGTGGAGGCAAAAAAAGATCTAATCATGGTTTTGACCTTTATTATCTGATTGATTTGGGGCAGGATCCTTAATTTCTCTATGCTTCTATTTCTTTTTTTTTTTAACATCTTTATTGGAGTATAATTGCTTTACAATGTTGTGTTAGTTTCTGTTGCATAACAAAGTGAATCAGCTATACATATACATATATCCCCATATCCCCTCCCTCTTGCATCTCCCTCCCACCCTCCCTATCCCACCCCTCTAGGTGGTCACAAAGCACCCAGCTGACCTCCCTGTGCTAAGCAGCTGCTTCCCACTAGCTATCTATTCTACATTTGGTAGTGTATGTGTCAATGCTACTCTCTCACTTTGTCCCAGCTTACCCTTCCCCCTCCCTGTGTCCTCAAGTCCATTTTCTACGTCTGCATCTTTATTCCTGTCCTGCCCCTAGGTTCATCAGAACATTTTTTTTTTTTAAGATATATATGTGTGTTATGTGTTAGCATACGGTATTTGTTTTTCTCTTTCTGACTTACTTCACTCAGTATGACAGTCTCTAGGTCCATCCACCTCACTACAAATAACTCAATTTCGTTTCTTTTTACGGCTGAGTAATATTCCATTGTATATATGTGCCACGTCTTCTTTCTCCATTCATCTGTTGATGGACACTTAGGTTGCTTCCATGTCCTGGCTATTGTAAATAGTGCTGCAATGAACATTGTGGTACATGACTATTTTGAATTATGGTTTTCTCAGGGTATATGCCCAGTAGTGGGATTGCTGGGTCATATGGTAGTTCTACTTTTAGTTTTTTAAGGAACCTCCATACTGTTCTCCATAGTGGTTGTATCAATTTACATTCCCACCAGCAGTGCAAGAGGGGTCCCTTCTCTCCATACCCTCTCCAGCAGTTATTGTTTGTAGATTTTTTATTTTTTTTAAAGAAGATGTTGGGGGTAGGAGTTTATTAATTAATTAATTAATTTTTGTTGTGTTGGGTCTTCGTTTCTGCGCAAGGGCTTTCTCTAGTTGTGGCAAGCGGAGGCCACTCTTCATCGCGGTGCGCGGGCCTCTCACTATCGCGGCCTCTCTTGTTGCGGAGCACAGGCTCCAGACGCACAGGCTCAGTACTTGTGGCTCACGGGCCTAGTTGCTCCGCGGCATGTGGGATCCTCCCACACCAGGGCTTCAACCCGTGTCCCCTGCATTAGCAGGCAGATTCTCAACCACTGCGCCACCAGGGAAGCCCCTTGCAGTCTTTTTTAAAAGCATGGTCAAGTTACAGGAAAAATTCTATCACAGAAAAGTATTTTAAGTCAAATGAGTCATTTCTCTTATTAAAAGTATTTTTGAGCATCTTGGTATTTTAAACTATACTATCAGATTGATTTTTCTTTGATGTATATACATTTTTTACAGGCATAGTAATGATGTTGAGTAGTTTTAACAGAGGATTTAAATATCGGTGATGTTTTTTTAAAAAAACATTTTTTAAATGGATATATATATATATATATATATATATATATATATATTCTTTTAATGGACTTCAGGACCTTTACTTTTTTGGAAAGCAAAGATATGGGCATTTAACTAGGTGTAATGTAATTCTGTTAGGCAGGGAGGATATTTTTTCCTTCTAGTAAAACATATTGAGGTTAATAATGATTGAAGACACATTATCAAAGGAAAACATTGACTCCTGAGGAAAAGTGATCAATCAGGCATTGGAAGAGATGATTTATAAAGGTAATTATGGCACTGGAATAAGCCTTTTGGGATAAGCATACTTTGATCCATGTCAGTCATTCTTACTTCACATATGTCTTTGAGAGCCACCTTAGTGCAAAAAAGATGAGGGTCAAAGTAACAAGAAGGTTTATAGCTTTCCAGTAGAAGACAAAAATATAACAATAATCCTCCCTCCTCCTCACCATTGTCAAATTCCTTCCTGTTTGAGGATCTCAGAATCATTTAGTTGGCTACAATGATCTGCTGACTTTATCAGTATATTGTAACATGAAACCTTGTAAACTGAAACAATCTGCTTTAAATAAAAGTCTTTATTATGTGGCTAGTTTCCAACTATTTGAATCCCAGTACAGCTGTAAACATTAGAAAGATTGACGTTTATATTGGATAAAAACCCCTGAAATGTAATTTTAACTTTTTATCTCTATTAGACTATTCTATATCTGTGTTCTTACTGTAAGTCACCTCAATGACAGTGTTTAAGATGATCAGAATGTACATTATCCATACCTTTTCTTCTAGCGATTTTAATTTCCAACAGGAAACCAAAGTGAAATGAGTGCAAAACTAAAAGACTAGAATTCTCAATATAGTTTTTCCACTGATTAGTATCTCATTTTCTGCCTACAAATCGGTTTATGGACACAATTTTGACTCACAAAGTTGCTAGGAGGGTACAATCTGACAGTTAATATCAACATCTTTTGATAGTGTTTGTAAATGCTTGGCATTCTTCTTATTAGTAATACAATGTTTCTGCATTCTTATTAGTGACATGTTTGTCATAGAATATTGTGGAGTTAACATTCTGAGAAGATCAAACAATATTCAAATTTTTATTATGTGCTTGATGAAAAATTAAAGAACACATTGCTTAGTGTTACCCATAATTTTTGAGAGAGGATCTATGCCTTAAATTAATTATCAACTTCCATATCAGAAGTCAGGTTATTTGGGTACACAGTTTTTTTTTTTTTTTTAAACCACAGCAATTGTGGTAAATTGGCTCCCAAACTGATCACAGGAGACTTCATTTACTCTTGTGTTGTCATCAGATGAATATGTATTAGGCCTCAACTTTGTATGTTAGGCTGATTGCAGTTTAGATTGTATGAAATGACTGAATTTCTCAGTTATTTGGCTTGAAAAAATATAATTCAAATATTGTAGGAATGAGACTCCACAGTGAATCCCCATAGTAAAGAGAATGGTCCGCTTATTTCTGAATGGAAATCCCCAATTGTCACACCACGTCAATGATCTGGCATATCTGACTTCCATTGAGCTGGACTTTTAAAGGTCAGGTCTCTGGACGAAGAATTTTAGCTTAGCGGGTTACGCAGCAAAGATGCCCAAATCCAGAGCACAGTTTTAATGTTGTCAGAAATAGCTTCTCTTGAAATAGCAGAGGGGAAGAAAAAAACGGAAGATTTGAAGCCCAAAGTCTTTTGCCTAAGCACATTTTCTAACGTTTCTGCCCATATCTCATTAAAAAGCTGGATAAAGAAACAGAGGTGGGGATAGAACCACATCATCTACTTTCATAGAAGGTTCAGACTGGAGTCCCGCAGGCACAATTTATTTGGCCTACATTTAAAAAATCTGGAAAGTGCCATATTAGAAAAAAATCCAGATTTTTGGCTTCTTTTAGGAAACGGAACCTTTGGCCACAGTGGGCCTGTATTCATCCCCCGGGGGGGGGGGGGGGCAAAGCAGGCTGGATTTGAGAATCGGCTGCTTTCTTTACACACACTCAATGATTTCCCATACCCTGCCACCCCGAAAGTCTTAACACCACGTTCACTTTGCCTGTCTCACCCCGCAGGCGTTGAGATTCCTGCAGTTTATGAAATGGATGCAAACGGGTCTTTTTTTTTTTTTTTTTTTTAAATGGGCAAATCTCTTTGTTAAAGGAGGAAGGGGGAACCAATGGCTGGTTTTGCTTCCAAAGTCCTAAATCTGCCGTTTTTCAACCATCTGACCCTAACCTACTTTTTCCGGATGGCCCAAAGTATGAAACTAAGTATCAAAGGATGGCCCTTGTAGTCACAGTTCTATCACAAGCCAGCCATGTGACCTTGGGCGAGTCCGTTAAGCTCTCTTGGCCAAAGGTGATGAAAAGTCTCTAAACGGACTTAATACCTGCTCTGAATACTTCACAGGGCTATTGCACAGCACACACGAGATTCTGAAAGTACTCCTAAATCATTTATAAACCGCAAAGCGCTCCCTAGCACCAGCGTCTGTTAGAGTGCGACACCACGGCTTTAAAAGTTGGGCTCCCGGAATCCGCTCCAGTTCCGCGCTGCTCCCACCTCCCACGCTCGGGGTGGGCGGGCGGAAGAAGATTCTCAGGGGAGAAGCTCTGGAGAACCAGCTTAGAAATGCAGCGAGAAGTCCGTTAGCGGGGGTAAAGTTGGCATTTTTAAGCCCCCAGAGTAACACACCAACTCCTGGCCGAGATGACAGACACCGCGCACAGCCAGCGCGAAAACCGGTCCCCGGGCCACCTCCCTGCTCGAAGCCGGGACCCCAGGAGCCAGGCCTGAACCCTCCCGGCCAGGACCCCAGACCCAGGATTCCGGACCTCGTTCTCGTCCCCAACCCCCCCCCCATCGCCTCCCCCATCCCCCCTCCACGTGACAAGAGCCGGAACCGTCACTTCCGGCGGCGCAGGCCACGCGCCTGCGCGGGGCGCCTGGCCTCAGTGAGCGGTCGGCAGGGGCGCCGCGCCGCCAACGGCCTCGAGTGGCGGGCGGCGCGGGTTCGGCTGGGGCGGCAGCGGTGCCGCGGGATGCTGTCCAGAGAGTGTGCGGCCTGAGCGGACCAGCCCACTCCGCGG
This sequence comes from Lipotes vexillifer, assembly GCF_000442215.2. Taxonomy (NCBI): domain Eukaryota; kingdom Metazoa; phylum Chordata; class Mammalia; order Artiodactyla; family Lipotidae; genus Lipotes; species Lipotes vexillifer. The sequence goes on along the minus strand of NW_006782834.1, from coordinate 82,053 downwards.
AGGGGCCGGTCGCCCCGCCCCCTTCGCCATCTCTCTCCATTGCGCCCTCCTCCGGGGCTCGCGGTCAGTCCTGGTGCGGCTGCTAAGGCGCCCGGGAACTGGCGGAGGCGGCTGCGTCGCCCTCGCACTCGGGCCCGCCCCCTCGCGCCCCGCCCTGTCCCCGCCCTCCTCACCGCCCTCTGCGGGAGCCCGGCAGCTGCAGCGGAGCCGCGGAGCGGGCGGTGTGCGCGCCCCGCGCCCTCCAGCGCGCCGGCGGGACCATGAAGAAGTTCTCTCGAATGCCCAAGTCGGAGGGCGGCGGCGGCGGCGGTGGAGCGGCGGGTGGCGGGGCCGGCGGGGCCGGGGCCGGCTCTGGTAGCTCGTCCGTAGGGGTCCGGGTGTTCGCGGTCGGCCGTTACCAGGTCACCCTGGAGGAGTCACTGGCCGAAGGTACGGGCGCCCGGGGAGGCTCGGGCCGGCAGGTGAGGGAGGGCTGGGGTGTGGCGGTAGCTTCTCCAGGTCCTCGCCCGCTTGTCTCCTCGCCTTCCCGGCTCACTCTAACCCCTTCTGCCTCCTCTGCCGGGCCAGCGGGGGCTTTTAGAGTAGCTCGGGCTCTCGCTCTTAAGTCGGCTTTTCTCGCCGCCGGCAGCTCTGACCCGTGCACAGTTCTTTCAGTACGAGTTTGTCATTTTCAGTGCTTCTTGACGCAAAGAAATAAATAGGAAACGTCTTGGCGAGTTCTGCGGTGTCGTGATTGGACCAGTGACTCATTAGAGGGTCAGATCGAGCAGGATTGGGGCTCTTCCCCGCTGTGGCTCAGAGGGGTGTCAAGCGTTGGCCTCACCACTCGCGACGCAGGGCACAGGACTCTGCAGCCCCGGGTGTTCAGCCTGGGTTTGCTCCTGCTCAGTCATCAGTTGAAAAACAATTTATTTCTGTGCGTGCGCGTGATGGAGGTGATACTTTGCCCCAAATTCAGTTAGTAGGTTGCTTTGGGGGAGCAGGTAAACTTGAAGTCCACGTATCTTTGTTTTTTAGAATCTTCTCTATCATGCAGGGTGCTAGTCACACCCTTTCGGTGTGTATTCTTTGATAAGACTTTAAAAGACGATATGAAAGCAGGTTAACTTTCACTTGAGAAGTTTTGTGTTCGATCCTTCATTATCTTTATCAGACTATGTCAACAGTTGAGAGTCTGCTTACAAAAAAGTTTGCTCCATTAAAAAAAAAATCCTACACTTTTAGTTTTGTATTTCTTGTATAATTGGCTTGTAAGAAATACTCTTGTTTCATTGCATGCTTCACTGACTTTTGAATTTTTAACTGCAGAATGATATTACAAAAATACTTAAAAATTTCTCAGGAAATAATTTGTTGATAATTTGCCCTTCTAAGTTTCAAGATTAAGAGAGAAGAAATCAAAGACAGTAGTTTTGGTTCTCTGAGGGTCAGTTGTTAATGTGGTTTGGAGACAGTAGACTGAGATTCCACTTGTGTTTTTTTTTTTCCACTTGTGTTTTTTGAAATGCCATAAACAATAGCAAATTAGTACAAAAGAAAAACCTGAAGATTTTTGTCTATACAATATTCTAAAGAGAAAGAAATCTTGAATTATTCAGGATGGATGTCATTGTTTTGCAAGCCGTTGCCCCTAATAATGAGCCTAGCTGAACCTTAGGTGGGAGGAGGATCTTTAGCTTGTCAAATAATGAATGTATGTATGGTAATTGGTGTTGATAGACAGATTTACCATGCTGTAAAAGTTCCTAGATCTTTATCATACGTTAGCTTCAAGTGTTTGAGTCGTAGATTAAGCTATAGGTTTTAAGAAGACATGGCTGTTAACTCACATGCTGTACTTCTGTTTTTGAATTGTTGTAATAACTGAAGGGTGGCTTGAATAATATTACTCACTTCATTTCACTAAATCCCAGATGGATCTTTTACTTAGTAAGAAATCATTGACATTTCATCAAGTTAGACTTTGGTAGCTTCTACCGCTGCTCCATGCATGTCCTGTCATTACCCTGAGCAAACCATTTTCAATAAAAAAGAAGTAATTTTGGAAAATGCAAATACAAATGAATTTCAAAAGGGGAGTGTTCAAGCACACACACACAAAAATTAAAAAAATGTTTCAGTCACTAATGTCACTGTTAGAGTGTTCCACTTTTGCCATAAATTTGTCATTTCTCTTGGAAAAATCTGTAATCAAGTGCTAGGAGGAAGCAAGCGTTGAACAAACTCTTTTGGAAGATGGTGCTTCCCCAACCCAACACCCCAGCTCCTGGAACTAGGCTTTTGGCCTTCCCCAGAGGGAAGGCTGAGGCCTAGGCTTTGTTCCTTGTGTATTTCTTCTACTTTCAGCACGCACACAACCGAAATTATCTATATTCGGTTTACTTTTTGATCCTGACAACATATTGTTATTTCATATGCTTAATATCATCTCTTCTTTCCAAATAAGTAATGCTACAATTTAGATAAGATGTTTAAGCACAAACGTGGTTTACATTCAAGAATGATCATTCAATAATTTACAGATACATTTGCCCAATTGTAAGATTAGGGCAAGTGCTTGTGAAAAGGCGTTACTGTAGAGTTTAGAGTACCTGAATTGGGGAGAGGTGTACCATTGAGTGGGAAAAGGGTAGAAGCAAAGACAGATCAAAAAACAAACTTAGTTGATTTTACATTTTTGCTTTGTGTCAGTGTTGTTTAAATAGAGGCAAGACCCTGTAGATGCTGTGACCTGAGGTGTTTTGCCGTGCTACTGCAAATACAGGCAGCTTGCTCAGAATGACCTCTGCAGTGTCTTTGAGTCTTCAATAAACCTGGTGTGAGTGCTGCCGCCCCCCTCTTCAAATACATACTTGATTCTCATTATTCACAGTAGTCACGTTCTATAAAATCGCTGTGACCAGTGATTTAGCAAATACTGAATCATTGTTCCTAGGGGAAATAGTGTCAGGGTACCGCAAGCCTGTGTTTACAGCATTTTTGTCAACCAGTCACTGTATAACCTTGTTTTATGTGTGTTTCTGTTTAAAGACACCTTGTTTAATATATATTGTTGACTTGTTAACATTGAACTAATGGTCAACAGTACTGTAACTCATGCCTAAATGAAGCTTAGTGAATACACAGATTTTCTCTGTAAGGGACATCATAGCCTTCTTGCACTAAGAAACGCTAGATGGACAACACTTTGGCTCTATGCTTGGGGGCTATTTTAAACAACAAAATCACCAATAAAAAACACAAAAATGAGAAAAACATGACACTACATAGACCTTGAAAAGGGCCCTTGTTTATAGCAGTGAGAGCTGAAACAAGGCAGAGCAATACCTTGTTGATTCCAGCTGGCTTACTCAAAATTTTCACCACTATGCGCATGTCTGCAAATAACTATGAAAGTGCCATTGTATTGATTTTGGGATATTTTATTGATTTTGGGGATACAAATAAATTTTAGCAAGTAAGCAACTTTACAAATATGAACTCTCCAAATAATGAGGATCATTTGTATATGTATGTATGTATAGGTATGTGTATGTATGTATATATTTACATGCACATACATGTTTTATATATTATATATATTTAAAAAACCCACATTCTCAGGGGTATACTTATGTTGTATGTTATAACTAAACTATTGGTGTAGTTTCCTTTCTGAAATATTATACACTTTGTATCATAATCTCTTCCTAGTTAAGTATATAGATGTTTGAAAATGCTGACAACTTGCACCTTTTTAGTTCTTGCTCAAAGTTGAGAGGATATTACAGTGGGCCATTTTTATGGTTTTCCTCGAAAACAATTTAGTTTCAGGAGTGGAATTTCAGCATCGGGCTGTAGAAATGAGGTAGAGCTATATGTGAATTTTAGCTTGAAACAGTGTCAAATTGTCAAGCACATATAATTCAATGTAACCGTCCAAGTGTTTACTAAAACGTAGGACTGCTTTTGGATCATATACCTCTGTATACCTTCAGTGCTAGTCAGAAGAATTTAATATTGATTGATAATGGGAAGAGTGGGTTGTCAAGTAGGAGACTTTTTCCCCTAAGTGTCTTTGGTGAAAAGTGGACTTATGGGGAGCGTAGAGAGCAGGACACCATCCAAAATTTGTTAACATAGTCTAATCACGAGGTTATGGGACTGGATAGGAGTGGTATTTTGAATATGATTGGATGCATAGGACTTTCTGACATGGGCATGGGGGTTGTTGGCATTGTCAGTAATTGGAGGCCAGGAATTTACTACAGAGTTCTGTAAAAGTAGCTCAGTAGCTCTCAGAGGTAATTGCTTAGAGTAGGGTGAATTTAGGCTAGGTGTCAATTCTTATTGTTAATTTTACAGGAAGGTAGTAAAGTACGTCTGGTCTTGCAGGATAAATCAGTAAGAATCTTTAAGCATGGTATCTCATTTGCAGGAATTATCTGTGGCTACCCAGTAACATGTAAGTAAAAGTTCTTGAGAGATAACAAAGCAGAGGGGAGGATTTAGTAAAGATATCAGCAACTGTTACTATTCCCTAACTATTAAATGCCTTTTTTTTTTAAATGCCAGGCTCTGTACTAGGTGCTATTTATACAGCAGAGAACAAAACAGGTATTTCTCTGGCATTATGGAACTTACAGTCTAGTGTAGAAGATAAATGTTAAACAGAATTAATCAGGTTAATGTAGTTAACAATTTTGATAATTGTCGTGAGAAGAAAGCATAGGGTTTTATGAGAGAATAACTGATTCAATTTGTATTGGAGGACAAAGGAAGGCTTGTTTTTTTTTTGACATTTTAGCAGAAATCTGAAGTATGAGGAGAGTTAAGTAAAGGCAGAGGTATGAAGGTGGCGTGGTATGGAGTATGTCATGAAGAGAGAAATTCCTACGTGGGGAAGAGTTTCAGGAAGTGAATTATGTCCAGAGCTATGGACTATCATGAATGAATCACATGGAAGAAGGACCCAAGGTGGTTTTGGAGAGGACCAGGGTCCAGGTCTTTGTATGCCATGTTGGGGATTTTAGATTTTGTCTGAAAATGCAATGGGAAGCTACTGAAGGATTTAAATTAGGGCCGTGACATGCTCTGATTTGTATTTTCGTAAGATCATGGTGTTTGCTCTATAGAGACTGTTTAAGAGGTATACAAATTAGATGATTAGTTAAGATGATGGCAGTGGGGATGGAGCCTAATGTTACTAATGCTTGAATGGGAAGACCTGGTTGTGGATTGGATGGAGGTGGGTGTTGTAGGAAGTGTGAAGAATGACTTGCTGATGTACTTCTTGGATGAAGGAGGTGCTATTTATTGAGATGGGGAAGAGTAGAGAAGGAACAGGTTTGGGGGTGTTGGGAGGATATCCAGTAATTCCAGACATGTTTAGTTGAGATATCTGAGAGGGGAAGTACATGTCAAGTGAGAAGTTGAATATATTGTCCAGTACTCAGCAAAGGTGTTTGGACTTAGAGACACATACTTCTGATTGGTGAGCATTTGGCTGTTATTTTAAGCCCGGGAGAGGATTGCTGTAGGGAGAGGGTGTAGAATGAGAAGGGGAAGGCTCTCATGAAGGACACCTGTGGAACATTGGTCTCAGACATTAGAGTTTACCAGAATCATTAATATTTGGAGGGCTTGCTAGGGCTTGGCAAAACACAGATTGCAGAGCCTGACCTCCAAAGTTTGATTTTGTATTTCTGGGCGGAGCCCGTAATTTGCATTTCTACCAACTTGCTCATCAATGCAAATACTGCTGCTCCAGGAACAGTGCCTTGAGAACCGGTGATTTAGAGTAGGCAAAGACTGAAAAGACTAAAAAGGAGCTGCCAGAGAGGCAAAGGAATACCAGGAGAATCCGATGCCTTGAAACTCAGGAGTGAAGGGGAGGGAGGGAACAACTGTGTTGCTGAGAAGTCATCTTACTTGGTCACATTTTTTTGGCCAGGCATTCATGATTGTCCATGCTCAGTCATTCACCTACCTTCTGAATCTTAGCTGTGCTTATTTCCTAGTAATGCTTTTTGCTCCAGCCACAGTGTGCTCCTCTCCTCCTTGCTCTGTGATTGAACCTTCTGTTTGCCTTTCACTCTGCTTGTGACTGTCTAATCCTAGCTTCCTAACAGCTGGCCGTGATCACTCCCTTCTTCCTGTGGACATTTGTAGCTGTTTGCTTTTTTTCCCCTTATCACATTTAATCTTTTGTCTTGAGATACAGTTATGTAAGCACTTGGAAACACTAGGGCAGTTAATTATTTTTCCTGTCTCAAGGCCCCTAGCAGATAGATAGTAAAATTCTTGAGGCTGAAAGGACCCTGTATTAATTGCTTTTTGTGTCATAAAAATTGCCTCACTGTATGATGGACATTCAAATATTTTTCAAAGGAAATGATTTTTGACTTTTTTTTTTTTTTAACCAGAATTCTTTAATAGAATTTAAGACCTAATTTGCAAATTAAGCACCAGTGGCGGGCTCTTTAGTTCTTGTCCCCTCAAAGATCTTCTACTGACGTCTGGGGACCCTGAATTTTCTACTTTGGTGAAGACAAAGTTTCAAGACAAAGTTTGTTTAAGGCAAAGTGTTGTTTAAATTAGCTTTCTTGAAATAACAAAGAAAGAATAATGTGGCTGCCCCCTTAAGTCATCTTTCTCTATTGACATTGTATTTTTCTTTATTTAGCAAAGGTGGTGAGTTAAAAGAAAAGTATTTTTATGTGCAATTGTGAAATTGTTTTATATTCTACAGTTGATTTTGACAGCCTTTTTTGGATGGAGAGCTTTTTGAGGACAGGGTCTTATTTATTTATGTCTGTATCCTTATTTCCTGTCCTGGAATTTTTTGTTGTTGTTGAATTAAACTATCAGGAAACATTGTTTCCTTTTCTGTAATGCGTAGTTAATACCTATTATGAAGATCAATAGGTAATGTGTGATATTGACAAGATAATTTGTGACAGTACCGAACAGTGCATGCTGAATCTCTCAAGCAATAGGGGTTAGTTTTAGGTTCAGATTTAGTTACAAGCTTTCAGTGAAATCTGATTCTGGCATTGTAGTAACTTGCTTTTAGATTAGGTATTACATTTATCCTGAATTAAGTTTCACATTTATGTTTGTAAAAAATCTGAATCATTTTGATTAGATAATTATTATATGGCATTCAGTCACATGTAATTTTTATGTTTCAATCAGCTGTATAGAATTTTGACCTTGATAGCAGCATATGCTTTCACAATAATATGAAAGTAATTTGCAGCCAAGGATATTACGTAGAATCTTACTAACAGATGCTTCTCTTTTGGGTTGTTTATGTTATCATTGTAGGGATAGCGCCTAAGATGTAAATTTGATTGTCTGCTGATAATGTTTTCTCTAGAGGTGCCAGTGTTTTTTTTTTTTTTTTTTTTTTTTGCTGTACGCGGGCCTCTCACTGTTGTGGCCTCTCCCGTTGCAGAGCACAGGCTGCGGATGCGCAGGCTCAGCAGCCATGGCTCATGGGCCCAACCGCTCCGCGGCATGTGGGATCTTCCCAGACTGGGGCACGAACCCGTGTCCCCTGCATCGACAGGCGGACTCTCAACCACTGTGCCACCAGGGAAGCCCGAGGTGGCAGTTTTGTTCAAGGACAAGGTACTGACACAAACAATTCCCAATTTTCAACACTTCAAAAGTATGTAGTGGAAACTATACATTTATCTCCAATAAAGGGGCTAAATTGCACTGGTATGTCAAATTTCTTTGCTTTTAGCTATAGTCAACTTTGTGTGGTTAGTGCTGAGCAAATTGGAAAGGTTGTCTTTGGTTATTTTAAAAATAATGGAAATAAATTAATACTTGTTAGTATCTTTCCATTATGGAGTCTGCAGGAGGGATAAATAGAAAATTGATGTTGTTAGTACTAAGGAACATACTAGAAGGTAGAATTGATGTCTGTTCTTACATTGATTCCTGATCTTCTTTAGTGTTCTTTACTAATCTTGTGTATTATCTGGGGTTCTCTTTCATCCCTTCTCTATCTTTTTTTTTTTTTCTTTTTGGTCAAAGCTTAAAGTAGAACATACACATTTATTAGAACACGTTTGGTAGCTATCAAAATGATTAAAACCTTGATCTGGAATTCTGACATTAAGAGTCTGAATGGCAATTTCAGTGCTGCATAAGGTTTCATCAGCAAAGGCTTGAGACTGCTCATTCCCTGATTTTTTATCCTGCATCCATCTGGTGAACTGTTTATGTACCCACAAGCCACTATTTTTAGGGGACTCAGTTGGGACACTGAGTGGTTAATGACTGAGCCGTTTTAAATAGTTGGACACTTAGTTAATTTGGAGATTCTCTGTCTGTGTGTATCATCTTTACAAATGAGCTCAGTCAGCACATTTATGCTAGGTTTCAAAACTCTGTAGGAAAGTGGTTGTCGGACCTTTCCACAGAGGGATTTTGTTTTTGGAATTTTGGGTTTGTCTTAGAATTCCAGTAACATTAAGGGCATAGTTTGGGACGTAACCTTTGGAGAGGCACTTTGCGATGGATATTATTTTAAAATGTGAAAAAGTTGTCGCTACTAGTTTTCCTATTTTAACATTATATTAAATTTTGAAATGATGCCTTCTTGGAGGAAACTATTAAACAAAAAAGGCAACACTTGGAGTCGGGCCAGCTGCTAATCCCAGTTAATGCCACTAACTCACACTGTGACTGTTTTTAAACTTTTTTGCATTTACTTTATTTTTTAATTAAAATTTTTTTTTATTATTTATTTTTTTATGTTTTTTGGCTGCATTGGGTCTTCGTTGCTGTGCGTGGACTTTTTCTAGTTGCTGCGAGTGGGGGCTACTCTTTGTTGTGGTGGCTTCTGGCTTCTCTTGTTGCTGAGCTCTAGGTGTGTGGGCTTCAGTAGTTGAGGGTGCGTGGGCTCAGTAGTTGTGGTGCACAGGCTTAGTTGCTCTGCTGCATGTGGGATCTTTTTTTTTTTTTTTGTAGTATTGTGAACATTTACATATAATTAAAGTTCTTCAAAATCAGAATTTTTCAGAATCATCAGTATACCATAGTCTACCATTCCAATACAATTTTTTGTTGAACTTATTTCCAGTTTTTGACATTATAAATAGAAAATAAAGAACATCCCTGTGCAAAAAGCATTGTCCACACATTGTGACATTTTGACCTCGGTTTCCTCAAGGAAGTGGGTAAAGATGAACCTGTAACATCTTTTCCTCAAGGAAGTGGGTAAAGATGAACCTGTAACATCTTTTTCCATTTTAGCATTCTCTGATTCTGTCTATATAACTGAATTTTACTTCTCCTGCTGATAAGAGAGGAGCATGAGAAAGGAGGGATAATGATGAACAGTTTTAGGATTGAGACTATAATGAAAGGATTGTGTTTGATTGTCATGCATTTGAGTTTTTGGGCAAACTTCAATATAGGGTAGCAATTTATTTTCTATTCCACGGTATAAAATTATTTCTTGATCATTGGGAAAGTCTTTTCTAAGAAGTTGCCTTATGTGGTAGCCTTAAGGTAGGGGATGGGTGCTCAAATAAAATTGTGTGGCATTTCAGAGTACTATTTAATTTCAAAGGATGTACGGCCATAGTTGCTGCTTTTGTCATTTTAGTAACTTGTATTCTCCAAGTGACTCATTTATAATATATGTATTTTAGAGGGTATCTGGAAATAAACTTTCTTGTTTTTCAAGTTTTTATTTGTAAAGAATATATGAGGAAGGGTATGGTTATACTTTATCTGAGTGAGTTTACGGGTAGAAAATTTAACCATGATATGTGTGAGGAACGTTACTTTTGTTTGTAGTGCTGTCAGCTCTAGTTTGGGTCCCTAATACTTCTTAAAGAAGTACGTTCTTATGTGGACTATCCCTCCCCTTTTAGGCTCTTTACTCACCAAATCAACACTTGTATTCCTTCAAATTTATTCTTTCTGAAGTGGACTTCTGATTATGTCACCCTCTTATTTGCCTAACCAAGTGAAATGCAGACTCATTACTCTGGGATTCAAGGTCCTCTGTAATGTGACCCCAAGCCCCTCTCCAGCCTTAATCTCTCACTCCAACCCTAGGTGTATATCACTATTGCATATGTACTTGATATCTTTTGCACTTCTCTGATGCTTTCTCATTCCTGTTTTTCAGCTTATGTTGTTACATTTGTTTAGAATGCAGGCACCTGCCTCCCCAATTCTGTTGAAATTGGATCTTGCAGAATACATTTAAAATACAGTTAGTTATTTGCAATCTTTATTTTTCCATGAAACCCTGTTCGCAACCAAATGAGTGTAATTATGCCTTCCTTTGATGCCCTGTGTAGCAGCTCTTGCACATATTGCACTTATTTTACACAGCTTTGTTCTATTTCAAGAAAATGTCTAATAAAAAGTTTCCTCTACTGCAAGATTAAAAGCTCCTTTAAGGTTTGGCTTATGTTCATCTTATATCTCTTGCAGTGCTGTACTCATGATAGGTATTCAGTACATTTGTAGGAGATTGAGTTTTTGAATTGAACTGCAGTCAGAAGGCCAGTAAAAATTTACTGTAGGGCTTCCCTGGTGGCGCAGTGGTTGAGAGTCCGCCTGCCGATGCAGGGGACACGGGTTCATGCCCTGGTCCGGGAAGATCCCACGTGCCGCGGAGCGGCTGGGCCCGTGAGCCATGGCCGCTGAGCCTGCACGTCTGGAGCCTGTGCTCCGCAACGGGAGAGGCCACAACAGTGAGAGGCCTGCGTACTGCAAAAAAAAAAAAAAAAAAAAAAAAAAAATTTACTGTAAAACAATTGGATAGCAACCAGATTTGACATATCCTCCTGTTCAGTTGATATTTAGGAGCACATTGGCCCTGTTTTTCAAGTTGTGTCCCTTTATAGGAATTAAAATAAGTAGATATATTTGATGATAATGTAGGTACAGTATTATCTAGATGGATGAAAAAAATACAACCAGATTTATTTTTGGATTTCTAGCTTGTTTTATTTTTGTTATGATTACAGGAACAGTACACCTTTGTTTTGTGCATACTATATTGCTCTTTTTATTAGGTATGACTCTCAGAAATATTCCAGCCTAAGTTCCCTTGACCCGTGGCATCTTTAAGAAAGCTCCTACTGTGGGACAGAGAGAGCAAGCTGAAGAGGCCTAAAGTATGTGCTCTGAGTAGCTAATCTTAAGAAAGTAATAATGTTGGAAATGATCAAGTGGCTATGGCTTTCTCTTGAGTGGCTGATAAGTACCAAGGTTTAATGTGACAGCCAGAATCTAAGAGAGTGAGAGATGAGCAAGAAGGGGGTCTCATCTCCTTAATGTTCTGTGTGAAGGAACATATGATCATTACTTTGGGAAACCCCTCTGACTAGTCTATGATATCAGAGGTGATCATTTTCTAGGTAGAGAAACACTGAATTTTTTTTTTTTTTTTTAGATTAGGAAATTTGTAGCCTTTAGTGTAGCAGATCAGAGGGTAGCATGCTACCAAGTCTTTATGCAGTTTTCTTAGTAACTAATCATTATCACCCTCAACATTCTTCTATTTGTTCTTTGATTTCCTGGAAGAGAGGTTTCCAGCACACTCCTTCGCTTGCCTAATTGCTGTATTTACTTATTTTCCTTAATTTTTTTGTGGCTGGACCATTGTTCAGGCTGGCTGGAGCTTTTTACATACTTAAGTATTGTCTTTTGAATGAGATGGTCAGCGGTTAGTCTAAATTTTAATATTCATTCTGGAATCATTAAGATATTAGTACTAAAATGACTTACACATAATATAGTAAAATATTTTACTTAATGAATGTTGTCAGGACTATTTTTCTAGGGAGTGGGATTATGCATCACTGGTCATGATCCACTTCTTCATTCTCTGGCCTGCATAACAGAGTCTCTCCTACTGAATGTTAATGGCCTATCTATTCTTTGTGTACAAAAAAATGATGCCACTGAGTCATGATCAGTAGGACATGTGTTTTATTTTTCCAGAAGTAGGATGAGTATGTGCTTAGCTGTGCTTAGGCTTTTTTTTAAAAAAAATTAATTATTTAATTTATGGCTGTGTTGGGTCTTCATTCTGTGCGCAGGCTTTGGTTGCAGCGAGCGGGGGCTACTCTCCATTGTGGTGCGCGGGCTTCTCATTGGGTGGCCTCTCTTGTTACGGAGTGTGAGCTCTAGGCATGGAGGCTTCAGTAGTTGTGGCATGCGGGCTCAGTAGTTGTGGCTCACAGGCTCTAGAGCACAGGCCCAATAGTTGTGGCGCATGGGCTTAGTTGCTCTGTGGCATGTGGGATCTTCCTGGACCAGGGCTCGATCCCGTGTCCCCTGCATTGGCAGGCAGATCCTTAGCCACTGTGCCACCAGGGAAGTCCCTGTGCTTAGGCTTTTAATAGTCTCTTTTGTGATCAATGACAGAAGTTTGTAGTTAACTAGTGTTGTACTGCAGTAATATAGACCTAAAGAGGTTTTTGTTTGTTTACCAACTAGCCTAGTTCAAATCCTAGTGAAGAGTTAACCAGATTGTTAAATCTTTGTTAATTTTTCATCTTTTAGCAAAATACTATTTTTACAATTCTAAGGATCTCGATCCAAATTGATAGTTATATGTTTTTAAAACCCAGTGAACTAGCTGTTACAGGTTTATGTTTTTCAGCTCACTGAAGTGGGAATTTAAGAAATGTTGCAAATACATGGATTGCACAAACATGTGTTTGAGTATGGCATCTTGCCCATAGTATCCTGTCTGTAAGGAATGTTAGAAGTGAGTTTGCAAGGTGCTATATGAATCCATCATGTTCAAAGCTGGATGTAACCATTTTGTTGTGCTATAAATTTCTAGCATGAGAAACTCCTATTTACAGAGTTAAGGTTCAAATTTGTTCTCACTTTAGAATAGTGGCTGTCTTTCTTAATAAAGGCTACGTGTATTTTAAAAGGTTATGGTGGGCCATTATGTGTATTCTGAGGTCAATTCTATTGAGTTTTGCTTTTTGGAGGACTAAATAAAGGGATAGGGATGGTGGGTGGTGTACAAGAATCTGAGTTAAGGCAAAGACCTTCTCAGCTTCCTTCAGAGAGGATCCCCAGTAGTCTATTAACTGGAGTTGGTGTTGCTGGACTAGCAGTCTTTCTTTTAAAATGCTGCTGCGCCATTACATCTCCCGTAATTGTAGCAATTATCCAATTTCAGTGTCCTTATTTAACTATGAAAAAATAGAGTAAGGGATGAACCAAAGTTACACTGTTAGTGCTGGTTGTGGAGGGCAGAATTTAGGTCTCAGGACTTTAATTTAGCACTTTTTCTACCATGTGCCCTCCTTAATTGGCTCTTGCGCACATTCAAGCATTGGCCTTTGAGTGGAGTGGGACTTCAAGCACGCTTAAGGGACCAGGGGACTTTTAATATTCTGGAAGCAGCTGGAGTATTAATGGGTACCTGAGGAGTCTGAGGTGGAAAGAGGTATTCCCAAACATTTTTGAGTTAAAGTTTTTCCACTGTGCTCCTTGCTGAGGCCATCAAACTATGTGTTGCAGTTGTTTAAGATGTCAGGATTAATATGAAAAGGTTTAAATTTGCAACTTCCCCCCGATTAGTTTGTTGTCTCAGTCTAGAAAGATTCAGTCCTAAGTGAATTAATGTGTTTGTGAACTGTGAAGTAAGTAACATAAAATCACGTTACTTTAGCTTCTTCATTTGAATCTAGCATAGCAGTATCTGGGAACTCCTGGTAGGGAGGAAAGTGCAGAGAAGAGAAATAGATGACTTCTTATCCCCTACTTCCTTCTGTTCCTAGTTCAAGGTTATGGGAACTTTAAAGCTTAGCGTATGATGTAATATCAAATCCCCTTTTGTATTTCATTTAACCAGTTTGTGCTACATTTATTCAAAATAAAAAGGCACAGGTTCTTTCAAGTTTTTAGATCATAGCACATATGCATCTGACTTAATAAGCCTGGAGTACTACACTTCTGAGTTTTTGCAGGAAATAAATTCATGTGACACCGTAAAAATTTTCTTAAAAATGACATGACATTACTTCTGTGATATATGTGGCATATTTTTATACACATGCAAGTGAAAAGTTAGAATGGAATGGTCCCTGATCAATGATTTAAAAATATCAAAAGAGGGCTTCCCTGGTGGCGCAGTGGTTGAGAGTCTGCCTGCCGATGCAGGGGACACAGGTTCGTGCCCCGGTCCGGGAAGATCCCACATGCCGCGGGACGGCTGGGCCCGTGAGCCATGGCCGCTGAGCCTGTGCGTCCGGAGCCTGTGCTTCGCAACGGGAGAGGCCACAACAGCGAGAGAGGCCCGCGTACCGCAAAAAAACAAAAACAAAAACAAAATCAAAAGAAAATTTCTTAATATTTTTATTAAACTATGGGACTATCCCCATCATTATCAAGAAGCATTTATTTAATGTCTGTATTTTTCTAAGTAGAGAGTTTTTTAAGAAAATTGAGATATAATTGACATATAAGATTATATTAGTTTCAGATATACAACATAATAAGTCCATATTTATATATACTGTGAAATGATCACCACAGTAAGTCTAGTTAACATCACTACACATAGTTACAGAATGTTTTTCTTCTGATGAGACCTTTCAAGATCTACTATCTTGGCAACTTTCAAATATACATATAGTATTATTAACTGTAGTCACATTATATCCCCAGGACTTAGAGCTTTTTTATAAGCCAAAGTATAACCCCTCCCACCTCCCATCTACCTCTAGTATCTGTCTCTCCTTTACTTCCAACTTTAGAGACTACACCCCCTGATTATCTTTTCCCTCCTTTTTTTCTCCATTAGTTATCTGATTTTTCTTCTGTGTTCTACTTGTTCCTTATTACTTACTATATCTATTCAGCATATCAACCTGTTTGTTTTTCTCATCTTAAAAGACAAACAGAAATGAAAATAAAGCTTTTTTTGTGGTCTTTTCATGTCTCTTTCTTTCTGTCATTGACTTTTCTGAAAAAATAGGCTTCAGTAATGGTTCTCAAAGTGTAATTTGTGGGCCCCAGGGGGAGGGATCCCCCAGACCCTTTGAGGGGGTCTATCAGGTCAAAATTATTTTCATGGTACTTCTAAGACGTAATTGCCTTTTACACTGTACTGGCATTTGCACTGATGGTTCAAAAGCAGTGGTGGGGGTTAAAGCTGCTTTAAGACAAATCTGCGCTGTTGGCACCAAAATGTATTAGTAGTCATTGTATTCTTCACTGTCACATGCACTCATTTTTGTTGTTGTTGTTGTTGTTGTTTTAAAGCCAGTTTTTCTTAACGTCCTTGATGAAGCAGTAAAAAGTCTTTTCTCAATCTTGGCTCTTGAGTCCATGTCTTTTTTTCCCCCCTGCTTGTGGTAAAATACACATAACATAAAATTTACCATTTTAACCATTTTTAAGTTTGCAGTTCAGTGGCATTAAGTACATTCACATTGTTATGCCACCATCACCATTATCCATCTCCAGAACTTCTTCATCTTCCCAAATTGAAACTCAGTATCCATTAATCACTAACTCCTCATTCCTCCTTTTCCCCAGCCCCTGGTAACCACTATTCTACTTTCTGTCCCTCTGAATTTGCCTATTCTAAGTACCTCATATAATTGGAATCTTACAATATTTGTCCATTTGTGATTGGCTTATTTCATTTAGCATAATGTCTTCAAGATTCATCCATGTTGTAGCATGTATCAGAATTTCTTTTTCTTTTTTTTTTTTTTTGCGGTACACGGGCCTCTCACTGTTGTGGCCTCTCCCGTTGCGGAGCAACAGGCTCCGGGCGCGCAGGCTCAGCGGCCATGGCTCACGGGCACAGCCGCTCCGCGGCATGTGGGATCCTCCCGGACCGGGGCACGAACCCGCGTCCCCTGCATCGGCCGGCGGACTCTCAACCACTGCGCCACCAGGGAAGCCCAGAATTTCTTTTTTAAGTCTGATATTCCATTGTATGTATATATCGCATTTTGTTTAGTCATCCATCGGTGAACACATTTTGGTTGTTTTTGGCTATTGTGAATAATACTGCTATGAATGTAAGTGTACAAATATCTGCTCAAGTCTTTGCTTTCATTTCTTTTTGGTGTGTACCCAGAAGCAGAATTGCTGGATTAGTATGTGAAAAATTCTATGTTTAATTTTTTGAGGAACTGCCATACTGTTTTCATTGTGGCTACACCATTTTAAATTCCCACTGGCTGTGTACAAGCGTTCCGATTTCTCCTCATCCTGACCAACACTTAGTGTTTTCTTTTTTAAATTTTATAATGGCCATCCAAATGGATGTGAAGTGGTGTATCATTGCAGTTTTGATTTGCATTTTCCTAAAGATAAGTGATGTTGAACATCTTTTCATGTGGTTATTACTGGTCATTTGTAAGTACGCATCTTTTTTTTTTTTTTTTTTTTTTTGCGGTACACGGGCCTCTCACCACTGTGGCCTCTCCCGTTGCGGAGCACAGGCTCCGGACGTGCAGGCTCAGCGGCCATGGCTAACAGGCCCAGCCGCTCCGCGGCATGTGGGATCTTCCCGGACCGGGGCACGAACCCGTGTCCCCTGCATCGGCATTCGGACTGTCAACCACTGCGCCACCAGGGAAGCCCAGTACGCATCTTTTTAATATGTGAAGAAATGGGAAGTATACATAAAGCACTTGCTGTATAATGAAGTATAGTGGTGTAATTGAGGAAAAGCACTTAGGTGATTGTTTGAGTTGTGTCCTGAACCTGCTGCTTTTTTCATGGAAGACTGTTTATTTGCAAGAATGACTGACAAATTATGGTTATTTATTTAGATTTGGGTATTTAGCAGACATTTTCTCAATTAAGTGAGCCTGTCACTGCAAGGAAAACAACTGTTTTTAATGGTAGGGTTTGAGCTTTCCAAAGAAAATTACAATTTTGGAAAACTTATATCTGCCATTGTGAACTTGACAGCTTCCCGTCACTTGAAGGCTTTTCTGAGGAGAAAGGTGATAATATTAACAAATATGATTTTAAAAAAAGGGTAATGGGAAATTTGGTGAACTGTTATTTTCCAAATACATGATGTTATAAATACAAGATCGACCATTGGCTTCTAATGTAGCAGTGCAAAAAATTCAGTGATGTGGTTTTAGATACCATGTTGCAGTGACCTTTAAGAAACCACTAACTGTTATGTTTTGCTACAGTAGCAGAGAAGAATATCCATAGTTATTGTAAAAGACTATTAAGATAGTCTTTTATCTTTTCCTCTTCATGTATGTGTGAGGCTAGATTTTCTTCATATGCTTCATTCAGCCAAAACCACATCACAGAAGATCTGCCGCAGAAGCAGGTATGAGAATCCAGCAGTCTTCTATCGAGGCAAATATTAAAGAGCTTTGCCAAAATATAAAGCATTGCCATTCTCCTTTCTAAATTTTTGTTTCGAAAAATACAGCTATTTTTAACAAAATGTCATGTATATTGATGTGTAATATTTTTATTATTATTTTAAATGAATTAATGAACATTAAAAAATTCTGTTTTAATTTCTAATCTGGTAAATGAAGATTGGTATAACCCACATAGACGAAAGCTGTCTGGGGTCTTCCATAGTTTTTAAGACTGCAAAGGGATACTGAGCCCAGAGGGCTTGAGAATTGTTGGGTATACACTGTATGGTCTAGCAAAACTGTGTAATACAGTAGCTACGAGCCACATGTGACTGCTACTTGAAATACGGCTAGTCTGAATTAAAATGTACCATAAATGTAAAATACACATGGGATTTCAGAGCCTGAATGTGGGGGAAAAAAAAAAGAATGTAAAAGATCTCATTAATTTTATGTTGACTGCCTGTTGAAATAATTGTATTTTGGGTATTTTTGGTTAAATAAAATGTATTACTAAAATTCACTGGTTTTTACCTTTTTAATGAATGTAGCTACTAGATAATTTAAAATTACATATGTGGCTCTCGCTATATTGGACATACGTTGGACAGTACTGGTCTTTAATGATGTACAGTTCAATGTGTGGACCCTACACTTTGCAGTTGGGGTTCTTCACCTGGGGTTCACAGATACCCATGTGCGTTTTTCTTAGGAGAGAGCTTATGACTCTCATCATATTCTCAAATGGACATGTGACCAAAGAAAAGTTAGGAATGTGTTATAGAATGTGTAGACAACTTGCCTGAGTTACTGCTTGTAGTTACTTGGGCACTGCTCGTGGCTTGGATCTGGGGGAATCTCTTTCTCACACTTTGAATGGCTGGGTGAAACCTGTGGTGCTTGGGTTTTGGTGAGATGTAGTCTTGGCTGCTCAAGTTTGAACCTTGAATGAACGGTCCCACGAAATGTTTTTTTTTCTTTAGCGGGACACTAGGTATTATATAGTACTGTTAGTACTAGACTGCAGGTTGACCTGAGAACTTAATTATCACGTAGGATTGTTGCTGTGGGAAAAATATTTTGAAACCCAAAGCATAGTCTTAGGAGCTGTCAGAACACAGTCCACTGCTAAGTCAGGGATTTCATACATTTGATGTTTGGAATCTGACCAAATGAGTGAATTTCTTAACTTGATCATTCATAGAGGTTGAAAGTAAGATATTAAGCATGTGTTAAATTGACAGTACATTCCAAAGATGAAGCTATGGGTTGCTTGCAAACCATTAATCCCTGATCATAGCAGGATTATATAAACAAGCCGCTGAATTGGAGGATATGTGAATTAAGTGGTTGCATGTTTAGTTTGAGTTAGGTCCATGATGCTGTTATGTAATAGATTCTTGGCTTATGTTGTTCTCATCAAGAAAGTCTTCCTGAAACAGTGAAATTTCAGGGCCTGCTTCAGTGAAAAGAGAATGCTGGATTGAGGGTATTCTAAACATAATTATTTCATTACAACTCTTTGTATGTTAGTTATATTGCCCATAGCATTCATCACAATATCCCATAATAACTTATTTTTGTCTTTCTCTTTCTGTAGACTTGTAAAATCATGTTTTCCAGAGGCTAGCCCAGCCACGTACTAAAATTTGTTGAAAAAAAGAACATAGGAAGAACCCCCGTCTCATGGTTAGTTGATTGCAATTTGGGTGAGATGCATGAATATGGTAATTGGGTGAAGAGAGAGTTGAAGGTAGGCTAAGAAAGCAGATGATGGTTGTAGAAAGCAGATGATGGGTTGTAGAATTTAACTACGATTAAATACTTAATTGTAGTATTAAGATGTATTAAGATGTTGTTGAGGGAAACTGGGGAAAGTTGAAGGTGTAGGTTTTTTGTACTTAAGAGTTGTAAGGCCAAGGAGTCCCAAGGAGAGGTTAGCATAATGCTGAATTTGGGAAGGAAAGACAAATTTAACCACAATATATAAGAATTGGCTAAAATTTGATGCTTTTGAAGCCTGATATTCTGGTGAGCAGGAAGTTGTGAAATCAGTGAGAGAGAATTGAGACTTAATACCCAGGCTTCGGATTTGTGAATGGAGGAGTTTTGAGATGTAAGAAAGGGAGAAAACAGTAAGAGTAGTAGAAAACTAAGTTTATATGTAGTCTTTTTCAGTTCTACAAAACAAAACAAAAAAACATTAATTCTAAAATCTGACTTTTCTGCTGTAGGAGCGAAAATAAGGATAAGGAAGGGGAAAAGATGTGACCAGAAATAACAGAAAGGAAAGTCAAAGATAGTGACTTCATTACAGTCTTACAAATGGGAGTTTTGATGAGGTGTCCTAGAGACTGGTGACAGAGCAGGGACGTTAGAGAGGAATATTCCTCTTCACTAGAATAGCTGGTTCCTTTTAAATGTATTAATTTTTTAAAAGTAATTTTGGGGAGTCATTCTCTAATATACTGCTTCTCAACTCTAATAAGTATGTGAATCACTTGGGGATTTATTAAAATACAGCTACTGACTCAGCACATCCGGGGTGGGGCCTGAGGTTCTGCATTACCAACAAGCTTTTAGGTGATGCCAGTGCTGTTATTTCCACAGGTCACATTCTCCTTTAGCCAGTTTCCTAGGAGGGAGAGAAAAAATACCCTCCGAAGTGTTCAAAGCAGTTCATGATGAACATCTGCTTTGTTAATGGCCTTCAGATTGATCATTAGTAGATAGCAGGACTAATGTAAGAGTTCTTAAACTTTACTTGGGGTGCTTATTGAAAAGATTCCTGGACTTAAATCCCAGAGATTTAATCCTAGGTTTAGAGAACTGTCCAGAAAACTTCAGGTTTCATAAGCACTCTGTATAATTCATCAGTGTTGGCATTTTGATTGGCATTACACAAAAACTGCATATTAATTTAGGATTTAGCATATTGACAGTATTGAGTATTCCTTTCCAGGAACATAGCACGTCTCTTCATTTTATTGAAGTCATATATGTGAGAATTACTAGAAATCTTGTAAGATTTTGGTTGAAAAACAAAGAAAAACGGGACATAGTACCTGTTGGGTACATGTGAGAAACTTGCCTAAACTGTTTCAAAGTCTCTCTCATCTTTATTATGAAGGTCCTTTAAGGTCAAAGGGGACAGTGCATTAAGTAATTTACAGTTTATGGGAAAAATTTTTAGAAATATTGTTTTTATATATATATATATATATATATATATATATATACACTCACTAGAGGAGGAAATAACTGGTTTTCTTTCTTTCCTTAGCTTTCTTTCTATACCATTTCTATAAATTATTTCACTCTGAAAAGAATTTGTTCTTAGAAAAGCTGTGATCATGTACTTTCAAAGGTGTGACCTTCTAACAGTTGTCTCTGAACAGATTACTTCAGGTAGGCAATATTTTTAGGAAAGTTGCAGTGGTTATCTGGAATCCTTTACTCAAGAGTTTCACTTTAGTCATTGTTAACCAGATGTACACATAATTACTATTATGCTCTGTGAAATAAAGTATATTCTAATATAAACCTGCATGTCTTAAAGATCTGCAAGCTAAATGAGAGAACTAAAGTCTGGGTATCAGTGCTTTTAAGACAAAACCTGTTTTGATTTTTTAATGCTACTTGTTCTGTCTGAAATTTTAAATATCTTTATAGACCATTCTAACAGATGAAAATATCAATGATAAACATTATCAAATTACTACATATTGACATATTTTAATAGAGACTTCTAATTGTCTAGAGAACTTTCTCCTGCGTTGCCAAATTTACTGTGTTCACCAGTTCTTAAGTGGACAGGACAACATTACCATTTCCATTTTTACAGAGAAGGAATGTGAGGCCAACAAAGGTCAGGTACCCTTAGAAGCCTGTTCATAGGGGATATATATAGGGCCAGAATTTGGAAAAAGTTATGCTTGCTGCATATGCCAGTAGAAGTAGTAAAAAATAACTTCTTTTTGGATTGCATATTTCTTTGAGAATCTAATGAAAGTTATATAGATCCTTTCCTCGGGAAAATTTACATACATACAAATCCTGCACAAGATTTCAGAGAGTGTATAGATAGGCAAATTACCGTGTAATATATTTCTTGATTTTCCGTGATTTTTACAATTTAAAAATGATATTCAAGCTTTTGTGTTTTAGTAGCTTAGATAATAGTGGCTATAGGTACTTAAAATATACATGAAAATAATGGGAAGTAAAGCATATAGAGAATTTATGTTTCTAACCTATACACAGATACTTGATTTTGGGGAGGAAATTCTGCTGCTGATTCAGATATTTTTGTGTGTGTGTGTGTGTGTGTGTGTGTGTGTGTGTGTGTGTATTTAAAGAGTTTCATGTACAGTTTTTCTCTCAGTATGATTGGCTTTTCTGTTCAAAGTACGTAAAATGTAAGGCTGTGTCTATTCTTTTTTTTTAAATTTATTTATTTTTGGCTGCGTTGGGTCTTGGTTGCTGCACACGGGCTTTCTCTAGTTGCGGTGAGCGGGGGCTACTCTTCGTTGTGCGTGGGCTTCTTATTGCGGTGGCTTCTCTTGTTGCGGAGCTTGGGCTGTAGGTGCGTGGGCTTCAGTAGTTGTGGCACGTGGGTTCAGTAGCTGTGACTTGCGGGCTCTAGAGCGCAGGCTCAGTAGTTGTGGCGCACGGGCTTAGTTCCTCCGCAACATGCGGGATCCTCCCGAGCCAGGGCTCAAACCTGTGTCCCCTGCATTGGCAGGCGGATTCTTAACCACTACGCCAGCAGGGAAGTGAAGTCCCTGTGTTCAGTCTTATCTCTGACTCTCAGAGAGTTTGACCAAATTCTTCCTTACTGATGTGCTGTCGTCATACTAGTATGCACAGATGGGTTGTAGGTGTGCCGAGATGGTTCCGCCTCAGGCCTGAAAGTGGCCCTGTTGTGGTTGGAGGTCCCTGCTGATCAACTCAGGCCAAAATCAGACTGTCATTTATATCATTTACCCAGGGGGCTGGCCAAATGGTTGGACAGCACTTAGTTGGGTAATAATACTGGATGGTTTTCTATTAGTAGGGTAAATGCAGATTTAGACAATGGAATATTAAGCCCAGGGGATGGTAGGGGCTGGTGAGAAAAAATATGCTCTACTCTGCCTGACAGGCCTAATTAATCAGGAAATAGATTCAAGCTGTCTTTAAAAAGGAGGAATTAAACAAGCTATTCTTTCAGTTTGAGTCTTGTGTTTAGTAACATCAAGATAAACCAATTTGAAACTTGTAGAGTGGGCTTACACAGAATGTTTAAATATGTATCTGTTTTCTGTGCCAAGGTTTTGCTATCAGGCCTTGAAGTAATAGATACTGGCTCTCTGCTGATACTTTGGCTCTGTGTGGCGATTTTTCTCAGTAGTCCCCTCCTCCCTTTCTGAAGTAATTACAGAAGGCACTGTGTTTACTTGGCACACTTGAGATTGTTAGACAAAGTGCTTGCATAAGCATCAACATGTTAGGGCTAGTGTAGTGATAAAGGATAGTGCCAGGAGGAGTTAACATATCCTGTTCAGTACACTCTATATCTTCTGTGACTTAAAAAAAATGTTTATCTTACTTGTATTGAATGAGGTGGAATTACCATGCCTCCTAACTTCCTCATGCACATTCAGCAACACAGTTTTTTGTGGTTTTTGTTTGCTAACCATAGGCTGTAATGTATGATTTTAATTCTACTTTAATGAACCAAATTCTGGAATGTAGTTATGGGTGCAAGTTGTTTAGTGTCAGGTTAGCTTAATTTAATTTTTAGGTGTTGAAAAAAATGGGTTTTCCTACGCCTCTGATTTCATGTTAATGTTTTAAATTGGAAAGGCTTGAACTACAGCTGTCTTCAGAACTTTGATATAGAGCTATTTTTATTTAATAAAAATATAATTTGTATTATAAAGTAAATATCTAAAATAAAAAATGGAAACAACTCATTTGCTAATGGACTTTAGATTGAATTGCCTTGCTTATATATAAGAAATATCTAATACATACTAAAGCTATAAACAAGATTTTGGAGGATGAATATATTTTAAAAACTTTGTAAACCTTTCATTGTATTTCAGAAGTTTTTAAAAAAGAATTTTCTTTTAGTATATTTTTTTCTAGTAGCAGTTGTCCAAAATATGTTAAGATGGAGTTAGAACATTCCATAGTGCTCAGCAAGCTCGTTTTCCTTTGCCTGGTGTTGATGTTTTATCTGTCCTTTATTCCCCCACAGTCTCTCTATGTGATGAATGTATTCACAAACATAAATTCCCCAAATCTCTATCTCTGTAGTACACACCTCCTTGCCTCTGTTGTAGACATGATATCAAACTATTAAAATATAAAATACCTGAACTTTTCACCAAATCAACAACTTCTCTGTCTTCATTGGAAGGGAAGGCCACTCAGTCACCCAAGTGAGAAACTAGAGATGAGTCTGTCATCTCCTTTCTATGAATACAATACCTTTCTTATCTTTTGCCTGGACTCTTAAAGTAGCTGTGTGGGTGTGTGTATTAATGTCTCACTAACCTCTTATTAATGGTCTTCCTGTATCCTTTTGAGACCTTCTTCATACTGAAATATCTTTCTAATTTGTCTCCTGCTTCTGCCCTTGACTCTTCAGTCTCTTCAAACAGTGCTTGCTAATTATTATCTTTTTAAAAAATTATTTTTTTGCTTTTTTTTTGACTGATTAAGTTCTCTCTCTTTTATTTTGTCTTTCCCCCCTCTATTAATTGGAAGTTTTATATATATATATATATATATATATATATATATATATATTCCCCCTATATTTTAGTGGTTGTTTAACACAAGACTAAAGTTAGTATCTATTTACTGCACAAATATTACGAGAACCATAGAATGCTCTGACTCCTATATAACATCACCATTCTCTCCTCCTGATTTGTGATATTATTGTCCAGGATTTTGCATCTCTCTTCACTTTTCTTTAATCTACAAATTAGACATTACACTTATTGTTTTATTAGTCAGTGTTTAATAGTTATGCTCTGTGTTTATCATTCTTTCTTGTATGTCAGGCTTTCCATCTAGGCTCAGCTGCCTTTACTCTGAAACATCCTTCCTTTAAAGTTCCTTTAATAAAGGTCATTTTGTTAGCCTGAAAAGTTTTTATTTCATCTTCATTCTAAAAAGACTTTTGCTTGATACAGAATTCTAAGCAGATAGTTATTTTCTTTCAGCATTTTGGAGATATCATTTCATTGCCTTGCTTTTATCGTTGAGAGGTTGGTAGTCACTCTAAATTGCCTTTGTGGATAATCTGCATTTTCTCACCGGTGGCTTTGATGTTTTCTCTTTGGCGCTGTATTCTTTTACTGTGATGGTATAGGTATGGTTTTCTGTTATTTTAGTATTTTTGGGTTTTCTGAATCTGCTGATTCGTGTCTTTCATCACTTCTGGAGAATTCTCAACCATATCCTTTCTAATAATGCCTCTTAGGTGACAGACGTATATTGAATCTTTTCACCATATCCTCCGAGTCTCATAACCTCCCTTTGACCCTTTGTGCTATATTTTAGTATATATCAGCACTCTGTTGCATTTGGATATATCTTCCAGTTTTCCTCCTTCAGGTGTGCTTCATCTACTGTTTACCGTTTTCAGTTATTGTAATTTTCATATTAGAAATTCAGTTTGTACGGTGTTATAAAATTGCCTGGCCAATTTTTTTGTCCCTGTCAATTTTGATAACCTCTTAATCCCTTTTTATACTTTCAGTTTCCTATTTTGTTTCTTTAAATATGTGGAACATGGTTATTTTATATTCTGTGTTTGGTAATTCCAGTTTTTTTAAATCTTTTCAAGTCTCACTGTGTAGTTTGATTGTTCCTTCTAACTTTTGTTCATGGTGGCTGGTTTCTTGAGTGCTCAGTGATTTCCTTCTTTTAAAAAATATTTGTTGTGTGCTCATATTCCATAGAATCTCAGCGGTTGGAGTTTTTTGAGGTCTGAGTGCCTTCCTCTAGAGAAAATGTGAGTTTATCTCTACTAGACTTCTGGGTATACCCACCTGAGCTACTTTATTTTATTTTTATTTTTATTTTTATTTTTGTCCGGTACGCGGGCCTCTCACTGTTGTGGCCTTTCCCGTTGCGGAGCACAGGCTCCGGAAGCGCAGGCTCAGCGGCCATGGCTCGCGGCCCCTGGCGCTCCGCGGCATGTGGGATCTTCCCAGACCGGGGCACGAACCCGTGTCCCCTGCATCGGCAGGCGGACTCTCAACCACTGCGCCACCAGGGAAGCCCACCTGAGCTACTTTAAATTGTTGGCTTAGAATTTTTTTGCTTGGAAAGTCTCAGGAGACTCTCCCACTTTATTCAGAGCTGAGGCTAAGGTCGGGGCATATACCTCTTTAGCATCATTAGCAGGGTGGATTGGTTTCTATTTTACATTGAGGGTGAAGTGCTTTGTGGATCTAGGCTTCATGTGGTGGTCCCATTGTGGCCTTCTGCCTTTCTCAGTGTTGACCTTTGGCTCCAATGCAGCTTATGGATTCATGCTTTCTTCTCGTTTCCTTTTGTTTCAAGGAATTCTCTTGATCTGCCTCCATGATTATTATATCCAGCATTTTAAGGACTACTGTACTAGGAAGGTAGTCTACCATGAATCTGTAGTCTCCCTCCCATGTTGCTAGAAACAAAAATTGTAATTTAAATTTTAATATGGTCAAATTTATTACTTTTCATCTTTCTGAGTTTTTAAAATATCTAATGTAAGAAATTCTTCCCTACCTCAAAGTCATACATACCTTTTCCTTTTAAAACTTTTAGTGTTTAATTTTTTAATATTTATATCTTTAAGTCATCAAATTTACATTTGATGTGTTATGGGATAAAGATCTAATTGACTAATTTATCCTTTTCCCAATGATATATATGCAATGTTTCTGATGTCATTTATCAATTTTTAAAATAACTTTCATATATAAGTCGATTTGTTTCTGAGTTTTCTCTGTTATTCTGTGGTTCTTATACCATTATATAATCTTATCAGAGTTTATAATCTTGAAAATTGGTAAAGTGACTAACCCTATTCCTTTATCTTATTTCTTTAAAAAATTGTTAGCTGTTCTTATTAATTCTTTGCACTTCCATGTGAGCCTTAGAATCAGCATATCCAATTCCATGAAAAACTATTAAGATTTTTATATAAATGACATTGAGTTTATCAAATAATCTATGAGAAATTGAAAACTTTGTAACATGGAGCCTTCTTTTTCATAAATATATAGATATAGAAAACTCCACTTATTTAAGTTTTCTTTGTCTTTTATTAATGTTTTATAATTTACCTTGTACGTCTCTCAAATATCTTCTGTTTGATTTATTCCTTGGTGCTTTTGTTGATGATACTGTTGCTATCATAAATGTATATTTACATTTTTTTCCATTTTTCTCTTGGTTGCTCCTGTATAGGAATACAATTACTAGAGAATTACTTTCTAATGCAAATCTGATGAATATAAACCTTTGCTTAAAATTCTTCTATGGTTTCTTTATCTTATGCAGGACAGGGTTCACGCATCTTAGCACAATGATCTTAGCAGTGATCTTCCATGGTTAGAATTATTTCTGACTCTTTACCATGCCTCATCTCCCATAACTTCATAGTTTGGGACCTGTGCTTCAGCTATAAGGAGCTAATTGTAATTCCTTGGACATACTCTGATTTTTAAAATCTTTATTGAGATATAATTTACATATCATAGAATTCAATTTAAAGTGTACAATTTAATGATTTTTAGTATATTTTAGTATACAGATCTCCTCGACTTACAACAAGGCTGTGTCCCAGTAAATCCGTTGTAAGTTGAAAATATCATAAGTTGAAAGTGCATTTAATACACCTAACCTACCAAACATCATAGCTTAGCCTACCTTACCTTAAACATGCTCAGAACATTTATATTACATCTGCCCACTTACAGTTGGGCAGAAACATCTAACACAAAACCTGTTTTATAATAAAGTGTTGAATGTCTCATGTAATTTATTGAATACTATACAGAAAGTGAGAAACAATGGTTGGAAGTGTTTCAGTTGTTCACTCTCGTGATCATTGGGCTGACTGGGAGCTATGACTCGCTGCTGTTGCCCAACATCACAAAAGAATGTCCTACTGTATAACCTTAGCTTGGGAAAAGATCAAAGTTCAAAATCTGAAGTATGGTTTTTACTGAATGCCTATTGCTTTTGCACCATCATAAAGTCATAAGTTGAACCATAGTAAGTCGGGACCGTCTGTATTTAGCATATTTGAACTACCACCACTGTCTAATTCTATAGACCGTTTTCATCAATCCAAAAGAAGCCCTGTACTCATTAGCAGTCACTTCCCATTTTTCTTTCCTTGCCCCAAACCCTTGCAGTCAGCAGTCTGTTTCCTTTCTTTATGGATTTGCCTAGTCTGGGCATTTCATGTAAATGGAATAATATGTGGCCTTTTTGTCTGACTTCTTTCACTTAGTATATTTTCAAATTTCATCTGTGTTTTAGCATGTACCCTGTGTCATTCATTTTTATGATTGAGTCATATTACATTATTTGGGTAATACTACATTTTATTTGTCCATCAGTTGATGGACGTATGGGTTGTTTCCACTTTTTGGCTATCATAAATAATGCTGTTATGAACATTTGCGTACAAATTTTTTGTGAATGTTCTTCTGGGTATATTTTCAGGAATAGAGTTACTGGGTCATACAGTAACTCCATGTTTAATTTCTTGAGGGACTGCCAGCGTTTTCCACAGTGGCTGTACCATTTTATATTCTCTTGAAATTTATGAGGGTTTCCAGTTTCTCTACATCCTCACCAATACATTGTCTGTCTTTTTGATTATAGTCATCCTAGTGGGTATGAAGAGGTATCTCATTATGGTTTTGATTTGCATTTCGCTAATGATTAATGATGCTGGCTGGGCATCTTTTCATGTATTTATTGGTCATTTATATATATTCTTTGGAGAAAGTTCAATTAAAGTCTTTTGCTCTTTAAAAAATTGGATTCTTACTCTTTTCTTGTTCAATGGTAAGAGTTCTTTATAGATTCTGGATACTAGATTTTTATCAGATAGAGGATTTCTAAATATCTTTTCCTGTTCTTTGGATTATCTTTTCACTTTTTTTAGGATTTCAAATTGAATATTTTAAACAGTGCAGCTGTCTTTGTCTTTTTACTTTCTTAATAGCATTCTTTGAAGCACAAAAGTTTAAAATTTTGGTAAATTCCAATTTTTTTTTTCTTTGGTTGATTGTACTTTTGGTGTCATGTGCTAAAAAAAACCATTGCCTAATGCAAGGTCATGATGATTTACACCTATATTTTCTTCTGAGTTATATAATTTTAGCTCTATGTTTAGGTCTTTCATCCATTTTGAGTTAACTTTTTTTTTTTTTTCGGTATGCGGACCTCTCACTGTTGTGGCCTCTCCCGTTGCGGAGCACAGTCTCCGGACGCGCAGGCTCAGCGGCCATGGCTCACGGGCCCAGCCGCTCTGCGGCATGTGGGATCCTCCTGGACCGGGGCACAAACCCGTGTCCCCTGCATCAGCAGGTGGACTCTCAACCACTGCGCCACCAGGGAAGCCCTTGAGTTTTAACTTTTGTATATGGTGTGAGGTAGAGGTCCATCCAACTTTATTCATTTACATGTGAATATCCAGTTGTCCTAGCACCATTTGTTGAAAAGACTTCTTTTCTCATTGTGTTGTCATTCTTGTTGGATATCAATTGACCATAAATGTATGGGCTTATTTTGGACTCTCAATTCTGTTCCATTGAGCTATATGTCTGTCCTTATATTGATTGCTCTAGCTTTGTAGGTAGTTTGAAATTGGAAAGTGTGAGTCCTCCAACTTTTTTTTCAAGATTGTTTTGTTATTTTGAGTCCCTTGAGTTTCTATATAAATTCTATATAAATTTTAGGATCAGCTTGTCTAGTTCTGCAAAAAAAAAAAAAAAAAAAAAGGTGAAAGGATTTGATAGAGATATTGGGAGTTATTTATTTTTTTAAAGTGGGGATTTGGGGAGTACTTGGGGAATATTAGTCTTAACAGTTCATTCTTCCAATCCATGAATGAGGGATGCTTTTATACTTATTTAGATCTTTAATTTCTTTCAGTGATATTTTGAAGTTTTCAGTATACAAGTCCTTCATCTCTTTTGTTAAATTTATGACTTTTTTTAAGATTATTGATGCTTTTATCAACAGAATTGTTTTCTTAATTTCTTTCTCAGATTGTTCATTGCTGGTGTATAGAAATACGATTGATTTTACAATAATGACCTTGTATTGTGTTACCTGTTGAACTTGTTTATTAGCTCCTTTTTGTGTGGATTTTTCAAGCTTTTCTATGTACAAGATTGTCATTTACGGCTAGATATTTTTACTTCTTTTCAATTTGAATGTTCTTTTATTTATTTTTCTTACCTAAATTACCCTTCGTAGACTCTCCTGCACAGTACCGAATAGAAGTGGAAAGAGCAGACACTCTTGTCTTGTTGCTGGTTGCATGGGGAAAGTTTTCAGTCTTTCACCATTGAGTATGATATTTTGGTAGATGCCCTTTATCACACTGAGAAAGTTCCCTTCTATTCCTGCTTTGTTGAGCACTGTTATCATGAAAGTGGTGGATTTTTTCAAACGTTTTTCTGTTTTTATTGAGATGATCACGTGCTTTTTTATTCTATTAATATGTTTTATTATGTGATTGATTTTTATATGTTAAACCAACCTTGTGCACTCCTGGGGTAAATCCCACTTGGTCACAATGTATGATCTTTTTTTTTTTTTAAAATATGTTCCTGGATTTGGTTTGCTATTATTTTGTTGAGAATTTTCACATTTGTAGTATAAGGGACATTGGCCTATAATTTCTCGCAATGTGATTGGTTTAATAGAATGCATTAAAAAGTGTTCCCTCCTTTTGCTTTTTAGAAGAGTTTGTGAAGGATTGGTGTTAATTCATCTTTAAACATTTGATACAATTCACTAGTGAAGTCATTTGGTCTTGGGCTTTTTTGGTTGGACATGTTTTGATTACTAATGCAATATCTTTACTTGCTACAGGTTTATTTAAATCTTCTATTTCTTCTTGAGTCAGTTTGGTAATTTGTATCTTTATAGAAATGTATTGATTTCGTCTAGGTTATCTAATTTGTTGACATAAAATTGTTTCCCTTATAATTCTTTTTATTTATGTGATGTTGATAGTAGTATCTCTTCTTTATTCTTTTTTGTTTGTTTTTATTATTTTTTATTGGAGTATGGTAGCCTTACAGTGTGTTAATTTCTGCTGTACAGCAAAGTGAATCAGCTATATGTATACATATATCCCCTCTTTTTTGGATTTCTTTCCCATTTAGGTCACCATAAAGCATGGAGTAGAGTTCCCTGTGCTATACAGTAGGTTCTCATAGTTATCTGTTTTATACATAGTAGCGTATATATGTCAATTCCAATGTCCCAACTCATCCTCGCCCCCCCCCGCCCCCATAGCCATACATCTGTGTCTCTATTTCTGCTTTGCAAATAGGTTCATCTGTACCATTTTTCTAGATTCCACATATAAGCGATATACGATATCTGTTTTTCTCTTTTCTGACTTACTTCACTCTGTATGAGAGTCTCTGGGTCCATCCACATCTCTGCAGATGACACAATTTCATTCCATTTTATGGCTGAGTAATATTCCGTTGTATATATTTACCACATTTTCTTTATCTGTTCTTCTGTTGATGGACACTTAGGTTGCTTCCATGTCTGGCTGTTGTAAATAGTGTTGCAGTGAACATTGGTGTGCATGTCTCTTTCCGAATTATGGTTTTCCCTGGTTATGTGTCCAGTAGTGGGATTGCTGGGTCGTAAGGTATTCTATTTTTAGCTTTTTAAGGAACCTCCATACTGTTCTCTATAGTGGCTGTATCAGTTTACATTCCCACCAACAGTGCAAGAGGTTTGCCTTTTCTCCACACCCTCTCCAGCATTTATTGTTTGTAGATTTTTTTGATGATGGCCATTCTGACCAGTGTGAGGTGATACCTCATTGCAGTTTTGATTTCCATTTCTCTAATAATTAGTGATGTTGAGCATCTTTTCATGTGTTTGTTGGCCATCTGTATGTCTTCTTTGCAAAAATGTCTATGTAGGTCTTTTGCCCATTTTTGGATTGGGTTGTTTGTTTTTTTGATATTGAGCTGCATGAGCTGTTTGTATATTTTGGAGATTAATCCCTTGTCAGTTGCTTCATTTGCAAATATTTTCTCCCATTCTGAGGGTTGTCTTTTTGTCTTGTTTATGGTTTCCTTTGCTGTGCAAAAGCTTTTAAGTTTCATTAGGTCCCATTTGTTTATTTTTGTTTTTATTTTCATTACTTTAGGAGGTGAGTCAAAAAAGGTATTGCTGCGATTTATGTCAAAGAGTGTTCTACCTATGTTTTCCTCCAAGAGTTTTCTCTGGCCTTACATTTAGGTCTTTAATCCATTTTGAGTTTATTTTTGTGTATGGTGTTAGGGATTGTTTTAATTTCATTCTTTTACATGTAGCTGTCCAGTTTTCCCAGCACCACTTATTGCAGAGACCGTCTTTCCTCCATTGTATATTCTTGTCTCCTTTGTCATAGATTATGTGATCATAGGTGCATGGGTTTATCTCTGGGCTTTCTATCCTGTTCCAGTGATCTATATTTCTGTTTTTCTGCCAGTACCATATTGTCTTGATTACTGTAGCTTTGTAGTATAGTCTGAAGTCAGGGAGCCTGATTTCTCCAGCTCCGTTTTTCTTTCTTTTTCTTCATTCTTAAAGAAAAAAATTTGGTTTTGTTGATTTCCTCTACTAGTTTTTCTATTCTCTAGTTAATTTATTTTTACTCTGATTTTTATTATTTCCTTCTTTTTGGTTTGAGTATAACATGTCCACCTTTTCCACCTTTTTAACCTGGGGAGTTAGGTTATTGATTTGAGATCTCATACTTTTTCAATGCAGTTGTTTACAGCTATAAGTTCTCCTTCAAGTATTACTTTAACTGCATTTCCTAAGTTTTGTTATGCTGTTTTTTTTTCATTTTCATTCATCTTGAAGTATTTTCTCATTTCCCTTGTGATTCCTTCTTTGGTCCATTGGTTATTTATAAGTGAAATTTCTCAAATTTGTATTTGATTTCCAGTTTTATTCCATTGTGGTTGAAGAACATACTTGGTATGATTTCAATCTTTTTAAATGTATTAATTTTTTTAATGCTCTCGAATATTTTCTATTCTGTAGCATGTTCCATATGTACTTGGTAAATGTGCTTTCTGCTATTGCTGAGGGGAGTGTTCCATAAATGTCTTCTAGGTCCAGTTGGTGGGTAGTGTTCAAGTCTTATTT
This sequence comes from Lipotes vexillifer, assembly GCF_000442215.2. Lineage (NCBI taxonomy): Eukaryota > Metazoa > Chordata > Mammalia > Artiodactyla > Lipotidae > Lipotes > Lipotes vexillifer. The sequence goes on along the minus strand of NW_006782834.1, from coordinate 49,294 downwards.
TCTTGTTGACCTTCTGCCTACTTATTCTGTCCACTATTGAATGTGGGATTTTTAATTCTCCAACTACTATTGTTTAAACATCTATTTCTTTCTTCATTTCTGTCAGTTTTTGCTTCATGTGTTTTGGGGTTTCGTTTTAAAGTATATATATGTTTATAATTATTGTATTTTTCTGATAAATTGACCCTTTTCTTGTTATAAAATGCCCTTCCTTGTCTCTGGTAACTATTTTTGTTTTAAAGCCTAATTTACCTGATGTTAGTATAACTATTCTGGCTCGTTGTTTGGTTACAAACATTTGTATGGGGCTTCCCTGGTGGCGCAGTGGTTGAGAGTCCGTCTGCCGATGCAGGGGACACGGGTTTGTGCCCCGGTCCGGGAAGATCCCACATGCCGGGGGGCGGCTGTCCCCGTGAGCCATGGCTGCTGAGCCTGCACGTCCGGAGCCTGTGCTCCGCAATGGGAGAGGCCACAACAGTGAGAGGCCCGCGTACCGCAAAAAAACAAAACAAAACAAAACAAAACAAAACATTTGTATGGCATATATGTTACCATTCTTTCACTTTTAGCCTGTTTGTGTCTTTGGATCTAAAGTTTTTTTTTTTTAAGTAATTTCTGACTGTTTATTGATAGCCTCTACTTGTAGACATGATTTTTGTACATTTCTTTAGTTCTCTAGACATGGTTTTCATTAGTCCTTTCAATGTATTTGTAATAGCTGACTTAAAGTATTTGTCTAGTATGTCCAACATCTGGATTTCCTCAGAGGTGGTTTCTCTTGACTGCTTTTTTTTGCCTTCCATATGGACCATAATTTTCTGTTTCTTTTCATGGCTGATAGATTTTTGCTGAATACTGGGCATTTCAAATAACATAATATGGCAATTCTGGAAATCAGATTCCTCCACTCCCCAGGATTTATTGTTGTTGTTTTTGTTTAGTGACTTTTCTGGACTGATTCTGTAAAGCCTGAATTTTTTTTCTTTTTTTAAATGCCCCTGAAGTCTCTGCTTAGTTAAGTTAGTGGTCAGCTAGTGATAAGACATATTTTGTTAAACACCTGAAATCGGTACGTCTTCCAGCTTTTGCCAAGGGGCTCTATGTGTGTGTTGACAGGAATTCAGTTCTCTGACGCAGTTTACAACTGTGCTTATCCTGCCTTTCCTTCTTTTGCAGAACCTCAGTGTCAGTCAGAGATGAGAGGCTAGGGCCTTCTCAGTTCTGCCCTGGTCATGCCATTTTACTCTGTATGTGTGTGTGGCCTTCTCAATTCCCAGGACTGTGTCATAGCTTTTCAAAGCCCCCTGTAGATATCTTGTTTCCTTTTTTTCTATGTAAATTATTTTGGTGAACTTCTTGTTATCCCCACCTTGTGTCACTGCCTAAGACAGCTGCAGCGTTACAGAATTGTTGCTGATTGTGTTCACCAAACACTTTAGTGACAGAGCTTTTTGCAGTGTGAGTTATGAGTTGGGTTAAATAAAGACAAACCCTGAGAATGGAGCTTTTCCAGGGAGCTTCCGGACGGGTCTAATAGTGATGAGTCTTGTGCGTTTTGGTAAGTCTAAACCTGTTTTATTTCTTCCATTGTCTGCAGAGCTGCAGTTACTGTGGTTGTGAGCTTTATCTTTTCAAGACTACTGTGGAGCTGGGAGAGAATGATAATAGGACAAGTTAAGATGTCACAAAGCTCACTGTTTTTACTGAGATTGTTATTTTTCTTGAATAAAAGCTCCTTGAATTATTGCAAGTCTTTATGTAATTTCCAGAGTTGTGAAAATAGAGGTTTTGACAGTTTTTGCCAGTATTCTTATTGCTTTTATGGAGGAACAGATTTTTGGAGGTCCTTAATATTCTATTTTGGAAGTGTCCCACCTCTGATACTTTTACACTTGTTTTTTCCCCCATGCTTTACTTTACCTATTTGGGAACTACTATACGTCTTCAACGTTCAGCTCATATATTACTTCTTTAGTGACAACCTTTCTGATTTTTCTCCATATACTACAACTTTTTTTGTTTCCATATGCTTTGAATATAGCTCTTTTATTCCACTTGTTATGATACTTTGTTTATCCATATTTCCTATAAGATTGTGGGATATTTGAGACTGCTTTTAATCTCTAGTTCCTGAGAGTTGAAGAATCCCTTGGAGATTATCTATAACTGTCAACACAATTTTACAAATGAGACAGGCCTAGAGAGAGTAAAATAGTAAATACTTGACTAAGTATGTTTCTAAAATCCACTTTCTGCTAATCATGTAGTACATAATCATTATGCACTTAATTATTAATATTATATAGAATTATAAAGCTGTGGTTATGTATTGCTAGATATTTGCAGGTGAAAGACAAGTCTATTTTATTAGAATTTCATATATACATGTGAAATAAGATCAGGAGATGACAGATATAAAGCTAGTTAATTTTAAACACAATGGGAACTTTTTCCTTTTTGAACTTTATAAAAATAGTTTAAAAAATTGGTATATATGTATATAAGTAGTTTGATCTTTTTGAAAAAAATTACAAATAAATGAGTGTTTTTGCCAAGTAATCTCTATCAAGAAGCTTACTTTTTTCCATTGATAAAGGAATTTTTTTATAACATGTTTTAGAAGTCATTTAAGAAATTTTAGGACCATTTTATAAATTACACAGGTTAATTTATTGACCTTTCATGTACTGGCTTCCACATACTGTTTTTTTTCCTCCAAAACGTTGAAACCCATCAAAACCTTTATCTCAATTTAGTTGACTTGGTTAGGGACAACTTGTAATGCTTTTGAAATTCTGTCAGTCTCAAGAAGTGGGAAATTTCCCACATTGTAGTTATCAAAAACAATTTATGATGGTCTCTGAAGTCTGTTTCAAACAGAAGTGTTAGAGAACTGTGTTAAATTTTGGCAATGATGTGGAAAATCAATGTCAGTAACTTTGGTGACAGTATTTGTATTTTGAGTCTCTGGGCATATAATGTCTATACATGCAAATATATAATTTCTTTTGCATAAGCTGGATCCTAAAGTGACATTTTAAGTGTTACAGGGAACTATCTATATTAGCCCACTTTATCTTATTGTTACCTAATACCCAAAACAGAGGAGTATCATAATTCTGAATTATTGCTTTTTGTTTGTAAGCTTCTACCTTGGAAACATTTAATATGGTTCTCAGTTAATGAGAAATACATGATATTTGTATTCCTATAGAAATAATCTTACAAATGAGGGCTAGCCTCTAAGACTTGATCCAGCTACTAATGTATGTGATGCCTGTCTAGGACTCTCTTAACTGCAAACAAAAGTTTGCAGTTGAATGCATCTCAGCTTAGTGTACTGAAAAAGGAATTGTATTAGTTGAAAGACAAGAGACTCTGTGTCTTGAATGAAGCTGTACCTGAAGTCAACTGAGATTGCTCGGTATATACAGTCATCCTTTGGTATCCACAGGGGATTGTTTCCAGGACCCCTTGGGGACACCAAAATCTGAGGATGCTCAAGTCCCTTATATAAAATGAGGTAACATTTGCATATAACCTACGTACATCTTGTATACTTTGTCATCTCTAGATTACTTATAATATCTAATACAATGTGAATGCTATGTGAATAGGTGTAAATACAATGTAAATGCTATGTAAATAGTTGCCAGCATGTGGCAGATTCAAGTTTTGCCTTTTGGAACTTTCTGGAATTTTTTTTGGAAGGGGGGAAATGCTTTCAATCCGTGGTTGGTTGAATCTGCAAATGTGGAAGCTGTGGATATGGAGGGCCCACTGTAGTCTATTATATGTTTAAAATTACATTAGCGTTTTTTAAAGCATTTTTAATGCTTGCACAAAATGCCATCTATGTGACATATTTACATAATTATTTGCGTGTTGCTGGAAATATAGGTTTCTGTATATTCACTAATAATTTCTTTATGGTAGAATTCTCTAAAATAAAATCATGAGAAGAAGATATGGATATTTTTAAGGCTCTTGATATATGATATATAATCTTAAAATATGGTTATGGTGGAAATATTTTACTAATTTCCACATCTACCAAGAGCATATAAAAATTGTTGATTTTAGAACATCCTTGATGGCACATATAATGAGGCTTTACTTTTAAATAATCATTCTTTTTTCTGGGAAATTTTTTTTAGGATTCAGGAGCACAACTATCCTCCTCATGGCTATAACTAGTGATAGATGTATTAAAAATTCAGGTGTAAATAAGCATAGCTCTTAACTATATCTCTTTCACTTTGATCACTTTTCTGGACTTTATACTTGGAAATCTAATTGCCATTTCCACATCTCCAATTGAATGTCCAACAGGCATCTCTAACTCAACATGCCCGAAACTGTGCACTTGATATTCTGTTCCAAACCCTCCCTGTTGTCTGTCAAGAACTGTTAAGATTTTGAGATTTACCCTACTTGTTAAGCTGAGTTAGCCTGCCATAGTTTCATAGATGGTGACAGAAAACATGAGACAAAGGATTTTATTACAGTAATAGCTATAGCCGGAGTATCAGTGTTTGCTCCACTTCCCAGAGTCTCAATTCCGAAAGGGCAACGTGAAAGGGCCAGGTGATGCCTGTACATGTAGTGGATTGTACTGTATCACAGGAGAGGAACCCTGAGTGTACGGAACCACAGTCTTTTATAATGGGCATTAAGTTTGCTCCAGGGGAGATGGGGGCAGATATTATCTTTATTATGCTGGGCAGTAAACGAAACTTCCCTTTGCTCTTGAGGGATGCACTGGCTCTGTCTTCTAAGGCTGTTCACTATGCAGACAGTCCTGAAAAGATAGTCCACAACAAAGGCAGTCAGTGCCCTGCTTGCAAGATGGGCACAAATGCGAGAGACCCATGTTAAATTGTTTTCCAGTACAGTCTTCTCCATCTCAGTTAATGGTGACTTCATCCTTCCAGTGTCTCAGACCAAAACCCTTGAAGTCATTTTTAGCTCCCATTTTTCTCACATCCAGTGTTGTCAAGAAATCCTGTCAGCTGTCTCTAAAAAAATATATCTAGAATGTTTTCATTTCTCACTATTCCTACTGCCCTGGTCAAAACCACTGTCATCTTTCAACAGAATTATTGCAGTAGCCTACTAACTGACTTCCCTACCTCTAATGTTACCTGCCTTGACTCTGTTCCCCACACAGTGGACAGAGTGGTCATATTAAAATATGAATCCAGTTATGTCCCTCCTGCTCAGAACCATCCATTGGCTTTCCATTTTACTTAGAGCAAAAGGCAAAGTCCTTACCCTTATCCATATGTAAGAGCCTGTCTGATCTGGCTTCCTTTTAACCATTTGCCCTCTTTTTGTATTATACTCTCCTTTGCTCATTCTGCTCCAGGCTTTCTGGTCCCTTTGCTATTCTTCAGACAGATCAGCAGGCTCCTGCCTTAGGGCCTTTGCACACCCTCTTTTATCTACCTGGAATGCACCTGCCCTCATTCCCTCACTTTCCATCTTTACTCAGAGTCACCTCAGGCCTTCCCTAGGCATCTAGCATCCAGATTAAGCATTTCAGCCTCATCCCTACACCCAACACAATTTTCCAGTCTATGATCCACCCCCACTTTAATTTTTTCTCCTCAGAATGTATCATTATCTTCTATATAGTGCATATTTTACTTGTATATCTTGTTTCAGTCTTTCTAGGATGTAAGCTCACAAAGGGCAAGGGTTTCTCTGAATTCCATATAGTTAGTTTTGTTTCTAGCACCTAGAACAGTGCTTGGCACCTTGTGAACAGTTAATATATGTTGTTGAATGAATGAATGAATGAATGATTTACGTGGTAAAGAAGTGAAATTCTGTTTTCCGAATTTGTATTGTGTGTTAAAATTATAGTCAGGGAGGGGATATGGGGATATATGTATACATATAACTGATTCACTTTGTTATACAGCAGAAACTAACACAACATTGTAAAGCAATTATACTCCAATGAAGATGTTAAAAAAATGGGAAAAAAATATAGGCAGCACCAAGGGAAAATGGTGAATCAGAGGTTAATTGCATTTTATTCATGGAAGATCAAAGTAGTAATTGTAGTTTGTGAATTAAAGTACTACTAGCAGAACCAGTTTATTAATGTTAAGTCATTCACTCAATAAATATTTGAATGCCAGGCAAGGTGGTAGGCATTGATGATACTGGGATAAGTGAGGTGTTACATAGTCTCTGTCCTTAATAGAGCTTACAACCCAGTTGAAGGGAGAGGCATTGAATAAGTATAATAGGTACAAATACTGTGGTGGATAAATTTTTAGAAGTTCCTGTTGTAGGGTTGCAAACTCAGATGCCTACACAGGCCAGACAGGTAATGTAAAAGAGTGAAGTGGGCCAGTGAATCACTGAAACTTCAAGAATAGAGGGAGCTGTGATGAACTGCAGAGCACACGCCCTGTGTAAAGGGGATGGCAGCTGACA